>NC_091986.1:51881770-52208325 GCF_044704955.1 Pristiophorus japonicus | reverse complement strand
GAGAGAGAGAGAGAGGGGGGGGGAAGGTATTATGTCTGTCAATCACTTATGAATGACTCTACGAGGCAATGTGTTGTACTCAAACTGTGGTGACCTTAGTCCTTTATTCGTAACTCCAGAGTGAGGCACAAACATGGTGGGCAGCCTTTTATACCGGGCCCTGCACACCTATGCAGGTGACCCTCAGGTCTCCCACCGCAGTGCCCTCTGGTGGACAGCCTCTGCCACAGGAGCAGGAAAGCCCGGTCTCCACCAGTTGCACCCTCTAGTGGTGCCAGCATAATATATACACAGTGTAAAGCTCATTGATAATACATCAGGTAACATGCAACTGTACAGTGACTACACAGAGAGTATATTATTGTCTTCATATATAACATCACTCTCCCCCAAATCCTTTGTGCCGATTACTTTTGCACTAGGTGCTCTGGCTTAGCTCACCCTCGACTTAAGTGCCAAAAGCCCTCGCACCTTGGCTGTGCTTTCGCTTGGCTCTCTCCCTGTTAACCTCCAAGTCCTTTTGCCACAACGTTGGGTAGTGGTTACTAGTTTGGATGGTTTGATGATGCAGTGGAGGTTCCAGTGGGTTCTAGGTGTGATCCATTTGTGTGTCCCTGGCTACATACACCCATTTTCCCACCCCTCCGCCCCACCCCCCCACAGCGAGATTATGCAGCAAGCCCGTTACATTAACATACAGGATCAGACACAGTGCAAGTACAAAGAAAGGAAGTTACAGTTTGTATCGTGACACCTTGGTTCAGTGACTTACATTCATCACTTTTTGCGGGGTGGACTTACATTCGTTATGTTTTACGATCATGCGCCAGGATTGGGTAGATTGCATTCATGGTTCAGTCATGATAAGTACTGAGGTGGCAGTACAGGTATGCGAGGACGCAGGTTCCAGAGCAACCAGATGGTGTCCTAATCATCTGATAGTGGCGCTGTGCCCCCTGCTGGTGGAGTGGGCTTGGTTCGCTCACCTAGGCAGGACTCAGGGCCTTTGCCATTGCCTAGTGTTGGGCAGAGCCACAGATGTGTGTGGCCTCCCTGTCCTCCTTTGAGGGCTGCAGAATCGTTGGCCTGCTCTCTAACGGTGTTGGGAACCTGGCTGTTCCAGGTCCCATTTGGGGAACTCATTGGTTCTGACCTTTCGCTCCCAAACATGGCCGAGGTAGTGACTGGGTCTGGGGGCTGCACCACGGTGGCCGACTGCGCATATTGGTACCATTTTTGTTTCAGGATCCGTGGCGAATAGTGCCATCGGGTGCTTGCAGCGTGGGATAGACCTGGGGCAGGGTATCAAGATCAGCGCCTTTATCATCCTGAATTCGTTCGCTTGCTACTTTTGGGGACACTCTATTCCTGACATCTCGCAACAACATTTTGTTCTTTACATTAGGACTGGTACCGACATCTCGCAACAAACATAGAAACATAGAAACATAGAAAATAGGTGCAGGAGTAGGCTATTTAGCCCTTCGAGTCTGCACCACCATTCAATATTATCATGGCTGATCTTGCACTTCAGTACCCCATTCCTGCTTTCTCTCCATATCCCTTGATCCCTTTCACCGTAAGGGCCAAATCTAACTCCCTTTTGAATACATCTAACGAACTGGCTTCAACAACATTCTGTGGTAGAGAATTCCACATGCTCACAACTCTCTGAGTGAAGAAGTTTCTCCTCATCTCAGTCCTAAATGGCTTACCCCTTATCCTTTGACTGTGACCCCTGGTTCTGGACTTCCCCAACATCGGGAATAATCTTCCTGCATCTAACCTGTCCAATCCCGTCAAAATTTTACATGTTTCTATGAGATCCCCTCTCATTCTTCAAAATTCCATTGAATATACGCCTAGTCGATTCAGTCTTTCTTCATTTGTCAGTCCTGTCATCCCGGGCATCAGTCTGGTGAACCTTCGCTGCACTCCTTCAATAGCAAGAATGTCCTTCCTCAGATTAGGAGATCAAAACTGTACACAATATTCAAGGTGTGGCCTCACCAATACCTTGTACACCTGTAGTAAGACCTTCCTACTCCTATACTTAAATCTTCTCGCTATGAAGGCCAACATGCCATTTGCTTTCTTCACCACCTGCTGTACCTGCATGCCAACTTTCAGTGACTGATGTACCATGACACCCAGGTCTCGTTGCACCTCCCCTTTTACTAATCTGTCACCATTCAGATAATAATCTGCCTTCCTGTTTTTACCACCAAAGTGGATAGCCTCATATTTATCTACATTATACTGCATCTGCCATGTATTTGCCCATGCACCTAACCTGTCCAAGTCACCCTGCAGCCTCTTAGCATCCTCCTCATAGCTCACACTGCCACCCAGCTTAGTGTCATCTGCAAACTTGGAGATATTACATTGAGTTCCTTTGTCTAAATTATTAATGTATATTGTAAATAACTGGGATCCCAGCACTGAATCTTGCGGTACACCACTAGTCACTACCTGCCATTGAAAAGGACCCGTTTATTCCTACTCTTTGCTTCCTGTCTGCCAACTAGTTCTCTAACCACGTCAATACAGTACCCCCAATACCATGTGCTTTAATTTTCCACACCAATCTCTTGTGTGGGACCTTGTCAACAGTCTTCTGAAAGTCTAAATACACCACATCCGCTGGCTCCCCCTTGTCCACTTTACTAATTACATCCTCAAAAAATTCTAGAAGATTTGTCAAGCATGATTTCCCATTCATAAATCCATGCTGACGTGGACCGATCCTGTCACTGATTTCTAAATGCGCTGCTATTATATCTTTAATAATTGATTCCAACGTTTTCCCCACCACCGATGTCAGGCTGACCAGTCTATAATGCCTTGTTTTCTCTCCCTCCTTTTTTAAAAAGTGGGGTTACATTAGCTACCCTCCAGTCCACAGGAACTGATCCAGAGTCTCTAGAATATTGGAAAATAACCACCAATGCATCCACTATTTCCTAGGGCCACTTCCTTAAGTAATCTGGGATGCAGACTATCAAGGCCCTGGGGATAATCGGCCTTCAATCCCATCAATTTTCCTAATACAATTTGATGACTAATAAGGATTGCCTTTAGTTCCTCCTTCTTGCTAGACCCTCGGTCCCCTAGTATTTCCAAAAGGTTATTTGTGTCTTCCTTAGTGAAGACACAACCAAAGTATTTGTTCAATTGGTCTGTTCCCCATTATAACTTCACCTGATTCTGACTGCAAGGGACCTACATTTGTCTTCACTAATCTTTTTCTCTTCATATAGCTGTAGAAGCTTTTGCAGTCAGTTTTTATGTTCTCTGCAAGCTTACTCTCATATTCTATTTTCCCCCTCCTAATTAAACCCTTTGTCCTCCTCTGCTGAATTCTAAATTTCTTCCAGTCCTCAGGTTTGCTGCTTTTTTTGGCCAATTTATATGCCTCTTCCTTGGATTTAACACTTTCTCTAATTTCCCTTGTAAGCCCCGGTTGAGCCACCTTCCCCGTTTTATTTTTACTCCAGACAGGGATGTACATTTGTTGAAGTTCATCCATGTGATCTTTAAATGTCTGCCATTGCCTATCCATCATCAACCCTTTAAGTATCATTTGCCAATCTATCCTAGACAAATCACGTCTCATACCGTCGAAGTTACCTTTCTTAAGAATTCTACCATATCATGGTCACTCTTCCCCAAGGGGCTTCGCACAACACAATTGCTAATTAATCCTCTCTCATTACACAACACCCAGTCGAGGATGGCCAGCTCTCTCGTTGGTTCCTCGACATTTTGGTCCAGAAAATCATCACTTGTACACTCCAGGAAATCATCCTCCACCGTATTGCTACCAGTTTGGTTAGCCCAATCTATATGTAGATTAAAGTCCCCCATAATGACTGGTGTACCTTTATTGCATGCATCCCTAATTTCCTGTTTGATGCCATCCCCAACCTCATTATGACTGTTTGGTGGTCTGTACATAACTCCCACTAGCGTTTTCTGCACTTTGGTGTTCTGCAACTCTACCCATATAGACACCACCTCATCCAAGTTAATGTCCTTCCTTACTATTGCGTTAATCTCCTCTTTAACCAGCAATGCTACCCAACCTCCTTTTCCTTTCAGTCTATCTTTCCTGAATATTGAATACCCCTGGATGTTGAGTTCCCAGCCTTGATCACCCTGGAGCCATGTCTCTGTAATCCCAATTACATCATATCCATTAACAGCTATCTGTGCAGTTAATTCATCTACCTTATTACGAATGCTCCTTGCATTGAGACACAGAGCCTTCAGGCTTGTTTTTTTAACACTCTTTGTCCTTTACATTAGGAATAGTACCGACATCTCGCAATAACATTTTGTTCACAATCTTAATCGGTTCGTTACATTGATTGCCATGCCTACAATGTCTCTTTAAGTGCAGTTGGTTGCAGGTCTCCTTCAAGAGAACCCTGCTGGCTTTACCCCAGTAAAATCCTCTGTTAGACACCACATGTTGGTCCCTCAGCATTGCACCTCGTGATAAGGCCATGGCCATTTTTTTTTTTAGCCATGCTGCACCTCGCTGCAGAGGGACGCCATCTTGCCTCTATCCTCGAGGTCGACTGCCTTGATCCTTCTCTCCTGCGATTCTGCCACAAGAGCTGGAAGAGAGTGCCTGTGAATATGATCTTCCTCCCCAGGAGTCCTGCCACTGGAGCCGGGAAGATGCTTTTAGGTCGTTCCGGTCAGATCATTGCCACGCAGTCGTGATGGATGGTCTGTGCCTCAGGTGCTGCGCTGGTCTGTTCTCTGGTGCCTGGCCCAAGCGAAGGTGAGGTTTTGCTCTGCCTCTGAACATGGGGGACATCGATTGCTGGAGTGAAGATGTCTTCCCATTTCCACTGGATCTTCCCCATCCACCTTCTTCCGAGTAGCGTTGGAGAATCACCTGCAACAATCCACAGAGGTAACTTGTGCACCACGTCATTATGGATTACACTTACATCTGCACTACCAAGGACTGGGATCAGCTCCTTGGTGTAGGTGCGCAACTTTTCCTGTACTGGAACCAGCGCGGGTCATTTTTCGTTCCATAGCCTCTCAAAGACATCCTGGCTCATCACTGACTGGCTCGCTCCCGTGTCCACTTCTATGAAGACTAGAACGCCATTTATCTCAACTTCCATCTTCACTGGAGGACAATCGGTGGTGCAGTAACACATTCCATACACTTCTTCTTGGGGTTGAGCTGCCTCTCTGGCCAAATCATCATATTCCCCGCTGGATTCAAAGTCATCTACTGACTCCTCTGCGAGACGGTGAGTCGTATTTCTTTTACACATATGCTGGAGGTGGCCCTTCATGTTACAGGCTTTGCATGCATACTCAGCAAACCGACACTGGTGAGCCCTATGGTTTCCTCTGCCAGCATGGTGCTACTAGATTAGTATCCCTCGACGGACTCTGAGTTCTGGAACCCTAAGGCCTGTGTTCTCTGCCCTGGGCAGAGCCACGTTCTACAGTCTTGCCTGTTAAAGGCACCATTTTGTGTACAGTACTTGCTGGGTTTGAATCCACAGGATGAATAATTTCCTTGGTGCTGCAGTTCGAGGTCATGAATGTCTGACTGATGCTGATGGCCTTTTGCAGGTTGACTGTGGTGTCGGCAGATAATAGCTTGTGAAGGAGGCCCTCATGGCCAATTCCCATAACAAAGATGCTTCGTTGAGGTGTGTGCCGAAATCACACGATGCCGCAAGTCTCCTGAGGTCAGCAGCATATTTTGCAATCTCCTGGCCCTCAGGTCTGTGGTGAGTGTAGAATCTGTACCTGGCCGTGAGGATTCTCTATTTTGGTTTTAGTGGTCGCGAATTAGTTCAGTTAGCTCATCATATGTCTTATCCTTTGTCCTTCGTGGGTGACAGCAAGTCCCCGACGAGATGGTAGATCTCTGGCCCACAACTGGTCAGCAGTATAGCCTTGCGCTTCTCCACCAATGTGTCCGTCTCCCCTGCCAGGTCGGTTGCCACAAAATATTGCTCGAGGCTTTCTATGAAGGCATCTCAATCATCACCCTCTGTGAAGTCTTTTAGTGTTCCAAAGGTAGCCATGATCACATGAAAGTCCGTATTCTCGTCGCCAGTTATTATGTCTGTAATGCACTTATGAATGAATCCATGAGGCAATGTGTTGTACTCAAACTGTTGTGACCTTGGTCCTTTATTCATAACTTCAGATTGAGGCACAAGCATGGTGGGCAGCCTTTTATACTGGGTCCTGCACACCTATGCAGGTGACCCTCAGGTCTTCCACCGCAGTGCCCTTTGGTGGACAGCCTCTGCCACAGGGGCAGGAAACCCCGGTCTCCACCAGTAGCACCCTCTAGTGGTGCCAGCATAGTATATACACAGTGTAAACCTCATTGATAGTACATCAGGTAACAAGTCTCCATCTTATGCAACTATACAGTGACTACACAGAGAGTATATCTATAGTTTGCATATATAATAGAAGGAGGGGGGGAAGGGATAGAGTGGGCAGGGGGATAGAGAGTATGGAGGGGAGGGAGAGTGAGAAGGGGGAGGGAGGAAGGGAGAGAGAGAGGAGAGAGAGAGGGTGGGGTGAGAGTGAGGGCAGAAGGGGAGAAAGAGGGAAGGGAGGGAGAGAGACAGAAGGGGAGAAAGGAGAGTGGGGTGGGAGAGGGGGAGGGAGAGGGTTGGGATGAAGAGAGTGAGAAGGAGGGATGGAGGGAGAGAGTGGTGGAGAGAGAGTGAAAGGGTAGAGAGAGAGAGAGAGAGAGAGGGAGGGGGAGAGAGAGGGGGAAGGGAGAGAGGAGGCAGGGGGAGAGAGAGTATGGAGGGGAGGGAGAGAGAGAAGGGGGGAGGGAGGGAGAGAGAGCAGTGGAGGCAGGGAGAGAGAGAGAGAGAGGGAGGTTGAGGGAGAGTGAGGGTAGAAGGGGAGAGAGGGGGAGGGAGAGAGAGAGAAGCAGGAGGGATGGGGATGGGGGGAGAGGGGGAGGGAGGGTGAGAGAGAAGGGGAAGGAGGGAGAGATCAGCAGAAAGGGAGAGAGGGGGAGATGGAGGGAGAAGTGGGGAGTGACAAAGAATGCAGGGGAGGAAGGGAGAAAAGGGGGGGAGAGCGAGAGAAGGGTGGGAGGGGCGAGAGAGAGGGCAAGGAGCAGGAGTGGGGAGAGAGAGTGAGGAGAGAGAGGGGGGTTGAGAGAGGGGGGAAGGAGGGAGAGAGAGTGGGAGGGAGAGAGAGTGTGTGGGGGGAGAGTGAGGGTGGCAGGGGAGAGATGGGGGAGGGAGGGAGATATAGAGATGTGGGGGAGGCAGATGGGGGGAGTGAAGGAGAGAGAAAGGGGGAAGGGATAGACGGGAGGGGAGGGAGAGAGTGTAGGGAGAAGGAAGGAAGGGAAAGAGAGAGAGAATGGGCGGGGAAGGGAGAGGGAGGAGAGAGAGAGTGTGTCAAAGGGTGGGAGGGGTGCGAGAGAGAGAGAAGTTAGAGGGGGAGAGAAAGACAGAGAGAGAAAGGGGAGAGAGAGACTGGAGGGTGGGGGTGAAGACAGAAAGAGAGATAGGTGGGGGGGGGCAAGAAAGAGAGGAGGGGATGAGAGTGAGTGCTAGAGAAAGGGTAGGGTGAGTGGGGGAGAGGGATTGCGGGGGAGGGAGAGAGAAGTGGGGGTAGGTTAAGGGAGAGGGAGTAAGGGGGAGATAGAAAGGGGGGAGAGTGAGAGGGAGGGAGAGAGAGAGATGGGGAAGAGAGATGGGGAGAGAGGGAGAGACAGAGTGGGGGGAGAGAGAGGGTGGGAGAGTGAGGGGGAGAGAGGGAAGGGTAATGTATTGAACCCTGTGTAACCTGCATGGCACCTGACCACCAGAGGGCCTACCTGTTGGAGTCCCAAGGGATCCCAGCATCCCTTGTGAGCACAGTATATAAGCAGGCCACCCATGAGGTACCTGCACTTTGGAGTCTTATTAAAGGAGTTAAGGTTACACTTGCTCATTGTACACAGTACTCAGTTTCATCCTTTATTATGAGTGTACCAAATGGCGACGAGGTAACGAACAACCGCGTGAAAATGCAAAGAACAGACGGCATCGTGGAGAAGTTCTCAGAAGGAGACAATTGGGAGGCCTTCGTGGAGAGACTCAACCAATACTTTGTGGCCAATGAGCGGGAAGGGGATGAGAACGCTATCAAATGAAGGATTATCCTCCTAACAGTCTGTGGGGCAACAACCTATGGCCTCATGAAGAATTTCCTGGCCCTGGCAAAACCAACAGAGAAATCCTACGAAGAATTATGTACGCTGATCCGCGAGCACCTAAATCCTAAGGAAAGCGTTTTGATGGAGAGGTATCGGTTCTACAACGATCGGAGAGCCAGGAAGTGGCGAGCTATGTCGCCAAACTAAGGCGCCTCACAGGACATTGTGAGTTTGAGGGTTTCCTAGAACAAATGCTCAGAGACTTTTTTGTACTGGGCATTGGACATGAGACAATGCTTCGCAAACTGTTGACTGTTGAAACTCCGAATCTAAGTAAAGTCATAACGATAGCCCAGGCATTTATGTTCACCAGTGACAACACCAAACAGATTTCGCAGAGTAAAGAAGTTTCGGCCAGTATTGTGGATAAAGTAACGTCGGTCTCGACAGAAATGTACATGGCAGGACGTACACACCAGCTGCTGTGGCCTGACCTCAATTGACTCAGAGTCAATCAATTGAATCATTAATGCGAGGCAGTTAACACCTTGTTGGCGCTGCGGAGGTGATCATCGGCCCCATCAATGCCGCTTTAAGCACTATGCGTGCAATGGTTGCAGAATAATGGGACACCTCCAACGACTGTGCAGGCCAGTTGCAAACGCTGCAAACCACCACGTTGCATAGGAAGATCATTCCACTATGGATCAGGCTGAATTGGAGACTCGTACGGAGGAAGCAGAAGTGTACGGGGTACACACATTCACTACGGAAAGTCCACCAATAATGTTGAAAGTTGAACTGAACGGTATTCCAGTATCGATGGAACTGGATACGGCGGCAAGTCAGTCCATAATGAGTAAAAAGGCCATGGGGTAAAAAGGCACACAGGCCCAAGCTCAGCCCCAATCACACCAAACTAAGGACTTATACCAAGGAACTAATCCCTGTAATTGGCAGTGCTGAAGTCAAAGTCTCCTATGATGGAGCAGTATACAAATTCCTGCTGTTGATTGTGCCGGGGATGGCCCCACTTTGTTTGGCAGAAGCTGGCTGAGAAAAATCCGCTGGAACTGGGATGACATCCGAGCGCTTTCGTCCATCGACGACGCCTCATGTACTCAGGTTCTGAGCAAGTTCCCAGCGTTGTTTGAGCTAGGCATTGGAAGCTTCTCGGGGGCAAAAGTGCAGATCCATTTGGTTCCCGGTACGCGACCCATCCACCACAAGGCACGAGCAGTACCGTACATGATGCGTGAAAAAATGGAAATTGAGCTGGACAGGCTGCAATGTGAAGGCATCATCGTACCGGTGGAATTCAACGACTGGGCCAGTCTGATTGTCCCGGTACTTAAGGAGGAATTTGCGGGGACTATAAAGTAACGATTAACCGTTTTTCACTGCAGGACCAGTACCCGCTATCCAAGGCAGATACCTATTTGCGACGCTGGCTGGAGGGAAGATGTTCACCAAGCTGGACCTGACCTCGGCTTACATGACGAAGAAGCTGGAGGAGTCTTCGAAAGGCCTCACCTGCATCAACATGCACAAAGGTTTGTTTATCTACAACCTGTGCCCGTTTGGGATTCGGTCAGCCGCGTCAATCTTCGAGCGGAACATGGATAGCCGGCTAAAGTCAGTTCCTTGTACAGTGGTTTTCCAAGATGACATACTGGTTACATGGGACACCATGGAGCACTTGAAGAATCTGGAAGAGGTTCTTAGTCAGTTGGATCACGTAGGACTCAGGTTGAAACGCTCAAAGTGTGTTTTCCTGGCACAGGACGTCGAGTTCTTGGGAAGAAGATTCACAGTGGACAGCATCAGACCCACCGGCGCCAAGATGGAGGTGATCAAGAATGCGCGGCGACCACAGAACGTGACGGAGCTGCGGTCATTCCTGGGACTCCTTAACTATTTCGGTAATTTCCTACCTGGATTCAGCACCCTGCTTGAACCCCTACATGCGCTACTGCGCAAGGGAGATGACTGGGTATGGAGGAATTCACAAGAGGCTGTGTTTAAGAAAGCCAGAAATCTGTTGTGTTCAAACAAACTGCTTGTCCTGTATAACCCTTGTAAACAACTAGTGCTAGCTTGCAATGCGTCGTTTTACGGGGTCGGGTGTGTGTTACAACAGGCTAATGAATTGGGGATTTTGCAACCGGCCGCTTATGCATCCAAGAGTTTGTCCAAGGCCGAAAGGTCCTACTGCATGATTGAAAAAGAGGCTCTGGCGTGCATCTACGGGGTGAAAAAAATGCACCAGTACTTATTTGGCCTTAAGTTTGAGCTTGGAACTGACCAGAAGCCGCTCATATCTTTGTTCTCTGAGAGCAAAGGGATTAATACCAATGTCTCTGCCCGCACCCAAAGATGGGTGCTCATGCTGTCGGCATACAACTATGTAAACCACCACAGACGGGGCACAGATAACTGCGCAGATGCTCTCAGTCGACTGCCATTGCCCACCACCGGGTGGAAATGGCATAGGCATCGGACTTGCTCATGGTCATGGAGGCATTTGATAACAAGAGGTCCCCAGTTACGGCCTGTCAGATCAGGACCTGGACCAACCAGGATCCTTTACTATCTTTGGTAAAAAATTGTGTCCTCCATGGGAGCTGGTCCGGTGTCCGAGTGGAGATGCAGGAGGCGATTAAGCCGTTTCACAGATGCAAAGATGAGTTTTCCCTGCAGGCGGACTGTCTATTGTGGGGAAATCGCGTGGTCTTGCCCAAGAAAGGCAGAGATACCTTCATGTGAACTGCACAGCACCCACCCAGGCATCGTAATGATGAAAGCCATAGCCAGATCCCATGTGTGGTGACCCGGCATCAACTCAGATTTGGAATCATGCGTGCGCCAGTGCAACACTTGCTCTCAGCTGAGCAATGCACCCAGAGAGGCATCACTAAGTTTGTGGTCGTGGCCCTCCAAACTGTGGGTCTAGGCAAAATGTTTTTGGTTGTCGTGGACGCTTACTCAAAATGGATTGAATGAGCAATAATGTCAATAAGCTCGTCCAAGGCCACGATTGAAAGCCCACGAGCTATGTTTGCCACACACGGCCTGCCTGATGTCCTAGTCAGCGACAATGGGCCGTGCTTCACCAGTGCTGAATTCAAGTAATTCATGACGTGCAACGGGATCAAACACGTCACATCTGCTCCTTCAAGCCCGTATCCAACGGCCAGACAGAATGGGCAGTTCAAACCATCAAGCAAAGCTTGAAACGTGTGTCGGAAGGCTGCTTGCAGACCCAGCTGCCCCGAGTGCTGCTCAGCTACCGCACCAGACCCCACTCACTCACCGGGATTCCCCCAGCCGAGCTGCTCATGAAAAGGTCGCTCAAAACAAGGCTTTCCCTTGTCCACCCTGATCTACATGATCACGTGGAGGGCAAGCAGCATCAACAAAGTGTGTACCATTACTGTCATGTATTCAACCAGCATTGTAACCCATGTATAAACTGACCGAAGTTGTACACCGTGAGAACACTGACCACTAGGTGGGAGACACTCCTAACCTGGACCTTCAGGTATAAAAGGGGAAGCTCCACCCACCTTCACCCACCTTCATCACTTGGGTGCTAAGGAATAAAGGACAGGTCACAGACTGACCTTCTCTCAAGCATGGGCCTCATGTGCATTTATACTGTATAGTAAGGACGTATCAATGGCGACAAGAAACTGGGATTTAAACCACGTGAGCATGGCCACTAGCAGAACAGATGAGAGGTACTGTGTTAAGGAATGGTTGGGACAGAGATTCAACATTGTTAAAGCAGCACACAGTTCTCCAGGCAGACAAGGGCAGTCAGGCATGCCCCAACATGTAGTCGAACCCAGAGGGGGAGTTCGACAGAGACAATGGCAAGCTGAACAGCGATTCATACCATTGCAAGGGACAATGCAGCCAGTAATGGGGCCATCAACACCTGTTAATGGTGCACTCAAGGACAATAACAGGGGCAGTCAGGGACGATCGAATGGCAAGGGACCTTTTGTTTCAAACCGCAACTCATGCTGGAGGCGTGGAGGCATACATTCAGCCGGAGTTTGCAGAGATGAGCAAAATACCTGCAGAAATTGCAGAAATGGACACTGGGGGAAATCGCTGGAAGCTGAAGTTCAGCGAGTTCATGTGGAGCACGTATACAGTTCATACACCAGGATGCCACCGATAATGATGAAAGTGCTCCTCAATGGCATCCCAGTATCAATGGAGTTAGACACGGGTGCCACCCAGTCCCTGATGGGTATCAAACAGTTTGAAAAGTTGTGGGCATCCAAGGCCAGGAGGCCAAAATTATCGGCGATTGATGCACAGCTACGGACTTACACAAAGCAGATCATTCCGGTGCTAGGCAGCGCCACGGTAGTCATGACCCACAAAGATTCGGAGAACAGTTTGCCACTCTCGATTGTCCCAGGGGACGGTCCCGCACTACTGGGGAGGAGTTGGCTTGCTGTCATGAACTGGAAATGGGGCGATGTCAATGCAATTTCCTCTGTGGAGCGAGTATCATGCTCACAGGTCCTGGACAAATTTGACTCATTATTTCAACCCGGCATTGGCACTTTCATGGGGGCCAAGGTAGTGATTCACATAAACCCGGACGCCAGACCAGTACACCACAAGGCCAGAGCAGTGCCGTACGTGATGCGGGAAAAGGTAGAAGGCGAATTGGACCGCCTGTTGAGGGAAGGCATCATCTCGCCAGTCGAATTCAGTGACTGGGCGAGCCCGATTGTGCCGGTGCTCAAGGCGGATGGGTCGGTCAGGATATGTGGCGATTACAAGGCCACCATCAATCGGGTGTCACTCCAAGACCAGTACCCACTACTGAGAGCGGAGGACCTCTTTGCGACGCTATACGGTGGCAAACTTTTTTCAAAATTGGACCTGACCTCAGCTTACATGACTCAGGAGCTGGCGAGTGAGTCGAAGAAGCTGACCACCATCACGACACACAAGGGGTTGTTTGAGTACAACAGATGTCTGTCCGGGATTCGCTCGGCCGCCGTGATCTTCCAACGAAATATGGAAAGCCTCCTCAAGTCGATTCCAGGGACGATGGTTTTTCAGGACAACATCCTCATTACGGGTTACGATACTGAAGAACACCTCCACAACCTGGAGGAGGTGCTACGCAGACTGGACCGGGTAGGTCTGCGACTGAAAAAGGCGAAGTGCGTCTTCCTAGCTCCAGAGGTAGAATTCCTGGGGATGAGGGGAGCAGCAGACGGGATCAGCCCTACTGCATCCAAGACGGAAGCGATCCAGAGAGCACCCAGACCCCGTAACACGACGGAGCTGCGTTCATTCCTGGGGCTCCTGAACTATTTTGCTAACTTTCTTCCCAAATTGAGCACGCTGCTAGAGCCGCTACACGTGCTCCTACGCAAAGGTCGCGAATGGGTCTGGGGGGACAGTCAGGAAAAGGCTTTTAATAGAGCACGCAATTTGTTATGTTCCAACAATCTGTTAACGCTATAAGACCCATGTAAGAAACTTGTGTTAACGTGCGATGCGTCGTCCTATGGTGTCGGGTGTGTGTTGCAGCATGTCACTGCCAAGGGTCAGTTACAGCTGGTAGCTTATGCCTCCAGGAGTCTGTCCCAGCCAGAAAGGGGCTACGGGATGGTAGAAAAGGAGGCGCTCGCATGTGTATATGCGGTAAAGAAAATGCACCAGTACCTGTTTGGCAGGAAATTTGAGCTGGAGACAGATCACAAACGCTTAACGTCCCTTTTGGCCGACAACAAGGCCATAAATGCAAACGCATCGGCCCACATACAGAGGTGGGCACTCACGTTAGCTGCCTATGACTACACAATTCGGCACAGACCGGTCACCGAAAACTGCGCCAATGCACTCAGCAGGCTCCCACTAGCCACCACTGAGGGGGATACCGAGCATGGTGCTGAGATGGTAATGGCTGTTGAAGCTTTCGGAAGTGAAGGCTCACCCATGACAGCCCGTCAGATTAAAGTCTGGACAAATAGAGACCCGCTATTGTCTCTAGTCGAGAAATGTGTCCTGAATGGGGACTGGGCATGCCCTGAGAAAGTTAAACCATTTCACAGGCGCAAGGATGAACTCTCGATTCAGGCCGATTGCCGACTGTGGGGAAACCGTGTAGTCATGCCCCAGATGGGCAGAGAGGTGTTCATCAGAGAACACCACAATGGGCACCCGGGCATTGTCACGATGAAGGCAATTGCCAGGTCACACGTTTGGTGGCCAGGGATAGACGCAGATCTGGAACTTTGTGTTCGCAGGTGCAACACGTGTGCCCAGCTGGGCCATGCGCCCAGGGAAGCCCCCCTTAGCCCCTGGTCATGGCCCGCCAAGCCTTGGTCATGCATCCATGGGGACTACGCAGGTCCTTTCATGGGGAAAATGTTTTTGGTTGTAGTAGACGCCTACTCCAAATGGATCGAGTGTGTCATTTTAAATTCAAGCACATCCTCTGCCTCAGTAGAAAGTCTACGGGCAATGTTCGCCGCCCACGGTCTACCGGACATCTTGGTCAGCGACAATGGCCCGTGCTTCACAAGCACTGAATTCCAGGACTTCATGGCAGGCAATGGAATTAACCATGTTAGAACGACACCGTTCAAGCCGGCCTCAAACGGCCAGGCAGAACGAGCAGTGTAGATAATCAAACAGGGGATGCTCAGATTCCAAGGGGGTTCCCTACAAACCCGCTTATCACGCCTCCTGTTGGCCTATAGATCCCGACCACACTCGCTCACAGGGGTTCCACCCGCAGAGCTACTAATGAAAAGGACGCTCAAAACCCGATTATCCCTTATACACCCCACCATGAAAGAAATTGTCGAGAGCAGGCGCCAGTCACAATATCACTACCATGATATTTGATGTAAATGTATTGATGTAAATGATCCTGTTTTTGTCCTCAACTACGCTGCAGGGCCCAAATGGCTCGCAGGCACTGTGGTTGCCAAAGAGGGAAATAGGATTCTGGTAGTTAAACTTACCAATGGACAAATCTGCCGCAAAAATGTGGATCAAACAAAAAGGAGGTTCAGCAACCCCATAGAAGAAGCAGAGGAAGAACACGATATAGAGTTCACTCCACCACAAGTGACCGAACACGAGAACCAAAGGGAGGAGAGCCCAGTCACTGTGGGCAGTCCGGACAGGCCTGAGGCACTGCAAACAGCAGACACTCAGGCCAGCGCCCAACAACCGGAGCCCCAACTCAGGCGCTCTACAAGGGAGCGTAAACCACCAGAGAGACTCAACCTGTGATCCCAATAAGACTTTGGGGGGGGGAGGTGATGTCATGTATTCAACCAGCATTGTAACCCATGTATAAACTGACCTAAGCTGTACACCGTGAGAACACTGACCACTAGGTGGGAGACACTCCTAACCTGGACCTTCAGGTATAAAAGGGGAAGCTCCACCCACCTTCATCACTTGAGTGCTAAGGAATAAAGGACAGGTCACAGACTGACCTTCTCTCAAGCATGGACCTTGTGTGCATTTATACTGTGTAGTAAGGACGTATCAATTACCGCGCAAATTTGTCACGCGATATTGAGATCAATGATCCCGTGTTTGTGCTCAATTATGAACATGGTCCCAAATGGCTCGCTGGCACTGTCACAGCCAAAGAGGGGAGTAGGGTGTTTCAGGTCAAATTGGCCATTGGACAAACGCACAGAAAACATTTGGACCACATCAAATTGCGGTTCACCAACAGCTACGAACAACCCAAAGAGGACACCACCAACTTTGACCCTCCAACACACACACAAGTGGCAACTGACATCATGGTTGACCACGAAGCCGAACTCATCATCCCCAGCAGCCTGGCAAGGCCGGCTGCCCAACAGCCCAGTGAAGAACTGACCAACCCACCCACACCGGCATTTGTATCGAGACAATCGACAAGGGAGCGTAAAGCCCCAGATCGTCTCACCTTGTAAATAAGTGTACTGTTGACTTCACGGGGGAGTGATGTAATGTATTTAACCCTGTGTAACCTGCATGACACCTGACCAGCAGAGGGCCTACCTGTTGGAGTCCCAAGGGATCCCACCATCCCTTGGGAGCACACTATATAAGCAGGCCACCCACGAGGTACCTGCACTCTGGAGTGGGGGAGGCAGATAGGGGGAGTGAAAGAGAGAGAAGGGGAAGGGATAGCGGGGAGGGGTAGGAGAGAGGGTAGGGAGAAGGGAGGGAGGGAGAGGGGGAGAGAGCGAGAGAGAGAGAGAAGGATGGGAAGGGAGAGAGAGACAGAGAGGAGCTGGAGGATGAGAGAGAGAGGGGGGAGAGAGAGAGAGAGGAGAGTGAGGGTGAAGAGATAGAGGTGGGGTGGGGTGGGGAGGGGCGAGAGAGAGTGAGAGAGAGATTAATAGAGAGAGGGGGTAGTGTGAGAGGGGGACAGGAAGAGGGGGAGGGAGAGAGAAGCTGGGGAGGAGGGAGGGGGCTGGAGTGAGGGGGAAAGAGAAAGGAGGGGAGAGAGAGGGGTGGTAGATAGAGAGATGGGGAAGAGAGATGGGGGGAGAGAGAGAGAGGGAGGTGGAGAGAGAGGGTGGAAGAGAGAGAGGGGGAGAGCGAGAAGGTGGGGGAGGTAAGGAGACAACAGGGGAAAGGGAGAGAGGTGGAGGATGAGGGAGAGGGAGAAGGGGGGAGGGAGAGAGAGAGAGATAATGAGGGAAGGGAGGAAGAGAAGGAGGGGGAAGAGAGAGAGAGATGGGTGGGAGGGGAGATAGAGGGAGAGGAGCAGGAGTGGTGAGAGAGAGAGAAGGGGTTGAGAGGGAAAGAGAGGGGGAGGGAGGGAGAGAGAGGGGGATGGAGAGAGAGAGGATGGCGGGTGAGTGAGGGCGGGAGGGGGGAGATGTGGGGAGGGAGGGAGATATAGAGAATTTCTGGAGGCAGATGTGGGAGTGAAAGAGAGAGAAGGGGGAAGGGATAGTGGGGAGGGGATGGGGAGGGGGTAGTGAGAGAGAGAACCCGGGGCAGGGAGAGGGAGGGGGAGAGAGAGAGAGAAAGGGTGGGAGGGGAGAGTTGGAGAAAGAGAAGGTGGAAGAGAGAGAGGGAGAGAGAGAAGGGGGTCCAAGAGAGAGAGAGGAGAGGGTGAGAGAGAGTGATAGAGAGAGGGGGGTATTGTGAGAGAGGGAGAGAGAACCAGGGAGGGAGAGAGAGAGAGGGAGGGAGAGAGAGAGGGTTGGAGAAAGAGAGGGTGGAAGAGAAAGAGGGAGAGAGAGAAGGGGGTGAAAGGGGAAGAGAGGGCGATAGACAGGGTGGAAGAGGAGGAGGGGGATAGAGGGAATGGGAGAGAAGGGGGAGAGAGAGAGAGAGGAAGAGGTGAGTGAGAGAGGGTGGGGGGTAGAGAGAGAGAGAAGGGGAAGTGAGAGGGGGTGGCGGGGGGGGGGGAAAGAGAGATGGGCAAGAGAGAGAGAGAGAGGGGAGAGAGAGAGAGAGAGAGAGAGAGAGAGAGTTGGAGAGAGAGAGGGGAGAGAGAGAGAAGGGGGAGAGAAAGAGGAGGGAGAGAGAGAGAAGGGGGAGAGAGGAATGAGGGGGAAGAGAAAGAGAGAGAATAGGGGAGAGGAAGATAAAGAGAGGGAGATTGGGGTGGGGGAGAGAGAGACAGGGGTGGGTGGAGTTAGAGAGAGAAAGTCAGGGAGGCAGAGAGAGAGGGAGTGAGTGAGAGAGAGAGAAGTGGGAGAGGGAGAGAGGATGTGCAGAGAGAGAGAAGGGGTGAGGGAGAGGGGGAGGGGAGAAAAGGGGAGGGAGAGAGACAGAAGGGGGGAAGGGAGAGGGGGAGGGAGAGGGTTGGAATTAAGAGAATGAGAAGGGGGCAATGAGAGAAAGAGGGGTGGAGAGAGAGAGTGAAGGAGGTAGAGAGAGAGAGGGAGAGGGGGAAGAGCGAGGGTGGAAGGGAGTGGTGAAGGGAGCAGGGGAGAGAGAGTATGGAGGCTAGGGAGAGAGTGGGGAAAGAGAGTGGGGAAGGGAGAGAGGGGTTGAGGGAGGGAAAGAGAGTATGGAGGGGAGGGAGAGAGAGAGAAAGGGGAGGGAGGAAGAGAATAGTGGAGGGAGGGAGAGAGATGAGAAAGAGAGAGGGTGGGGGGAGAGTGAGGGCAGAAGGGGAGAAAGGGGGGAGGAAGGAAGAGAGACAGAAGGGGGAAGGGAGAGGTGGGAGGGAGAGGGGGAGGGAGGGAGAGAGATTGGGAGGGAGAGAGACAGGATGGGGGGAGTGTGATGGGGAGGGGAGAGCTGGGGGAGGGAGGGAGGTGTAGAGATGTTCATGGCACCATGGGTGGCTCTGCTGCACAGAAGGGCGGGAAAAAGAGTGGGAGAGCTATAGTGATAGGGGACTCTATTGTAACTGGAGTAGATAGGAGTTTCTGCGGCCACAACCGAGACTCCAGGATGGTATGTTGCCTCCCTGGTGCAAGGGTCAAGAATGTCTCAGAGCGGCTGCAGAGCATTCTGGAGAGGGAGGGTGAAGAGCCAGTTGTCGTGGTACATGTAGGTACCAATGATATAGATAAGAAGTGGGAAGAGGTCCTACAAGCTGAATTTAGGGAGCTTGGAGTTAAATTAAAAAGTAGGACCTCAAAGGTAGTAATCTCTGGATTGCTACCAGTGCCACATGCTAATCAGAGTAGAGGAAGTAGGATAGTTGGAATAAATACATGGCTTGAGCAGTGGTGCAAAAGGGAGGGATTCAAATTCCTGGGACATTGGAACCAGTTCTGGGGGAAGTGGGACCTGTACAAAAGGGACGGTCTGCACTTGGGCAGGACTGGAACTGATGTCCTAGGGGTAACATTTGCTAATGCAGTTTGGAACTGTTTAAACTAATATGGCAGGGGGTTGGGAACCTTTGCAGTGAGACAGGGCGAAGTAATATGGAGTCAGAAACAGATGGTAGAAAGGTAAAAAGCAATAGTGGAAGGCCGAGTAAACAAAGGCAAGAAACAAAAAGGGCCACATGACATCATAATTCTAAAAGGACAAAGGGTGTTAAAAAAACAAGCCTGAAGGCTTTGTGTCTCAATGCAAGGAGTATCCGTAATAAGGTAGATGAATTAACTGTGCAAATAGATGTTAACAGATATGATGTGATTGGGATTACAGAGACGTGGCTCCAGGATGATCAGGGCTGGGAACTCAACATCCAAGGGTATTAAACATTCAGGAAGGATAGAATAAAAGGAAAAGGAGGTGGGGTAGCATTGCTGGTTAATTGGAGATTAATGCAATAGTTAGGAAGGACATTAGCTTGGATGATGTGGAATCTATATGGTTAGAGCTGCAGAACACCAAAGGGCAAGAAACGTTAGTGGGAGTTGTGTACAGACCTTGAAACATTAGTAGTGATGTTGGAGAGGGCATCAAACAGGAAATTAGGGGTGCATGCAATAAAGGTGTAGCATTTATCATGGGTGACTTTCATATGCATATAGATTGGGCTAACCAAACTGGAAGCAATACGGTGGAGGAGGATTTCCTGGAGTGCATAAGGGATGGTTTTCTCGACCAATATGTCAAGGAACCAACTAGGGGGGGAGCCATCTTAGACTGAGTTTTGTGCAATGAGAGAGGATTAATTAGCAATCTCGTTGTGCGAGGCCCCTTGGGAAGAGTGACCATAATATGGTGGAATTCTACATTAGGATGGAGAATGAGACAGTTAATTCAGAGACCATGGTCCAGAATTAAAGAAGGGTAACTTTGAAGGTATGAGGCGTGAATTGGCTAGGATAGATTGGCGAATGATACTTAAGGGGTTGACAGTGGATGGGCAATGGCAGACATTTAGAGACCGCATGGATGAATTACAATTGTACATCCCTCTCTGGCGTAAAAATAAAAAAGGGAAGGTGGCTCAACCGTGGCTATCAAGGGAAATCAGGGATAGTATTAAAGCCAAGGAAGTGGCATACAAATTGGCCAGAAATAGCAGCGAACCCGGGGACTGGGAGAAATTTAGAACTCAGCAGAGGAGGACAAAGGGTTTGATTAGGGCAGGGAAAATAGAGTACGAGAGTAAGCTTGCAGACGGACTGCAAAAGCTTCTATAGATATGTAAAGAGAAAAAGGTTAGTAAAGACAAACGTAGGTCCCCTGCAGTCAGAATCAGGGGAAGTCATAACGGGGAACAAAGAATTGGCAGACCAATTGAACAAGTACTTTGGTTCGGTATTCACTAAGGAGGACACAAACAACTGTCCGGATATAAAAGGGGCCAGAGGGTCGAGTAAGAAGGAGGAACTGAGGGAAATCTTATTAGTCGGGAAATTGTGTTGGGGAAATTGATGGGATTGAAGGCCGATAAACCCCCAGGGCCTGATGGACTGTATCCCAGAGTACTAAAGGAGGTGGCCTTGGAAATAGCAGATGCATTGACAGTCATTTTCCAACATTCCATAGACTCTGGATCAGTTCCTATGGAGTGGAGGGTAGCCAATATAATCCCACTTTTTAAAAAAGGAGGGAGAGGGAAAACAGGGAATTATAGACCGGTCAGCCTGACCTCAGTTGTGGGTAAAATGATGGAATCAATTATTAAGAATGTCATATCAGCACATTTGGAAAGAGGTGACATGATAGGTCCAAGTCAGCATGGATTTGTGAAAGGGAAATCATGCTTGACAAATCTTCTGGAATTTTTTGAGGATGTTTCCAGTAGAATGGACAAGGGAAAACCAGTTGATGTGGTGTATTTGGACTTTCAGAAGGCTTTTGACAAGATCCCACAAAAGAGATTAATGTGCAAAGTTAAAGCACATGGGATTGGGGGTAGTGTGCTGACGTGGATTGAGAACTGGTTGGCAGACAGGAAGCAAAGAGTAGGAGTAAATGGGTACTTTTCAGAATGGCAGGCAGTGACTAGTGGGGTACCGCAAGGTTCTGTGCTGGGGCTCCAGCTGTTTACATTGTATATTAATGATTTAGACGAGGGGATTAAATGTAGTATCTCCAAATTTGCGGATGACACTAAGTTGAGTGGCAGTGCGAGCTGCGAGGAGGATGCTATGAGGCTGCAGAGTGACTTGGATAGGTTAGGTGAGTGGGCAAATGCATGGCAGATGAAGTATAATGTGGATAAATGTGAGGTTATCCACTTTGGTGGTAAAAACAGAGAGACAGACTATTATCTGAATGCTGTCAGATTAGGAAAAGGGGAGGTGCAACGAGACCTGGGTGTCATGGTACATCAGTCATTGAAGGTTGGCATGCAGGTACAGCAGGTGGTTAAGAAAGCAAATGGCATGTTGGCCTTCATTGCGAGGGGATTTGAGTACAGGGGCAGGGAGGTGTTACTACAGTTGTACAGGGCCTTGGTGAGGCCACACCTGGAGAATTGTGTACAGTTTTGGTCTCCTAACTTGAGGAAGGGCATTCTTGCTATTGAGGGAGTGCAGCAAAGGTTCACCAGACTGATTCCCGGGATGGAGGGACTGAAAGAAATACTGGCTCAACTGGGCTTGTATTCACTGGAGTTCAGAAGAATGAGAGGGGATCTCATAGAAACGTTTAAAATTCTGACAGGTTGAGACAGATTAGATGTAGGAAGAATGTTCCCAATGTTGGGGATGTCCAGAACCAGGGGTCACAGTCTAAGGATAAGGGGTAAGCCATTTAGGACCGAGATGAGGAGAAACTTCTTCACCCAGAGAGTGGTGAACCTGTGGAATTCTCTACCACAGAAAGTTGTTGAGGCCAATTCACTAAATATATTCAAAAAGGAGTTTGATGTTGTCCTTACTACTCGGGGGATCAAGGGGTATGGCGAGAAAGCAGGAATGGGGTACTGAAGTTGCAGGTTCAGCCATGAACTCATTGAATGGCGGTGCAGGCTCGAAGGGCCGAATGGTCTACTCCGGCACCTATTTTCTATGTTTCTATATACTCTATATCTTTATCAAGACCTGGCCACCATAAATCACTGTGTGCAAAACTCTTGGTCAAGCACATTCCTGGGTGTTGGTCATGGAGTTCTCCTAATAATTTGGAGCTGAATTTATTTGGTATAACCACTCTTGCACATGATACAATCTTTATCGACTGATAATTCATTCCTACGAATGAAGAATGGATGTGTATCTTTGTCTGTTACCTGGTTTGGCCATCCATTTGCAATATACTCATACACCTTTGACATCACTGGGTCACGTTTGGTTGCTCTACCAATCTCTTCAGCTGTGTCTGGCAGTTCATCAATGTATGAAAAATAAAATACTTCTTCCCTATCGGGTGTAACTTGTGATGGGGAAGGCAATCTAGACATTGCATCAGCATTACTGTGATCAGCTGATCGTCTGTATTCAATATCATATGTATATGCTGACAAAATCAAAGCCATCTCTGCATTCGGGCTGCAGCTAATGTTGGAACTGGGGACTTTGGATGGAGGATTGCTGTTCGGGGCTTATGGTCCGTAACGATGGTAAACCTACGACCATACAAGTATTTGTGAAACTTCTTGACCCCAAAAATTAATGCCAAAGCTTCCCTTTCAATTTGCGCATAATTACTCTCACTGGCACTGAGAGTGCGTGAAGCAAAAGCAATTGGTCTCTCCTCCCCACTACGTGATACATGAGAGATCACTGCTCCAACTCCATACAGAGAGGCATCACATGCTAGCTTAATCTCCTTAGATATGTCATAGTGAACTAACATGGTGATCTCTACCAATTTGCTTTCACACTCCTTGAATGCTGTATCGCATTCTTTTGACCACTTCAAATGGGCCTGTTTTTTCAAAAGTTCATTCAGTGGATGTAATACTGTCGCCAAATTTGGTAGGAACTTCCCATAGTAGTTCAAAAGACCCAAGAATGAATGAAGTTCAGTGACATTCCTGGGAGTGGGTGCATTTCTGATCGCATCCAATTTTTCCATGGTTGGATGTAAACCATCTTTGTCTACTCTGTACCCTAAGTACTCCACTGAGTTTTGAAATAACTCACACTTACGAGCAGACACTCGTACTCTGTGCTTCTCTAGCCATTTGAGGACTTCATTCAATATGTTATTATGAATTTGCCTATTTGGTGCTGAAACTCGTATGTCATCCAAATAACATACTACCCCTTCAATACCTTGCAAAATCTGGTTCATCACCCCTTGGAATATGGCAGGGGCGAAAGAAACGATAGCCTATTAAATTGATGTAGGCCTAGATGAGTATTTATAGTCAAACATGACTTGGACTCCTCATCTAGTTCAAGCTGTACGTAGGCATTCGGAAGATCCAGTTTTGAGAAGATCTGACCACCCGTCAGTGTTGTGAACAAATCTTCTATTTTCGGCAATGTATTGGAGACATTACCCTCTAGAACCTGGTTTACGGTTACTTTATAATCATCACACAATCTTACCTTACCATCGGACTTAGGTACAACAACAATGGGTGTAGCACAATTACATCGATCTATCTTACAAATAATGTTCTCAGTCTTTTGAGTTCTTGCTCAACTTTCTCCTTGAGTGCATATGGTACGGAACATGGCTCGTCGTAAATCGATCTAGCGTCCTTCTGTACCCTGACATTCGGCTTGAAGCCTTGGATCGGACTGCCTGTTTCACAGAACAACTTCGGATACTTCTTGATAACCTCATCCGTTGATGAAAATCTCGCTTCCACACAAAAAATCTTACTCCAATCGAGCTTCAGTGAGCTCAACCAATTTCTTCCTAGTAAGGCAGGCTTGTCTCCTTTCACTACTATTAGAGGCAAGTTCTGAAATTGATCTTTATATTTCACCGGTACGGTGATATGACCTACCACAGGAATTTTCTCTCCTGAGTAGCCACGCAGCTCTATCTTGGATTTCTCCAGTTGGAAATCACGCAATTTGTCGAGGTACAATGACTCCGGTACTGCACTCACGGATTCACCTATGTCAATTTCCATTGGTATCTTGAATCCCGTAACATCTATGTGGATTTTGATGCTTTCTGAATCGCTGTCCGTTAACCTCATGCTCCTGATGACGTGTAACTCTAACATCTCCTCGTCCTGTTGTTGTTCTTCCATGCTATGTAGTCTCTTGGGATTTCTACTCATAGCTTTGAACGCTGGACTCGTAGCTTTAAAAGCTGGTTTACCCTTCAGTCGACATGCCTTCGCAAGATGCCCAGTCTTTCTTCAGAAGAAACACTCTGCCTTCACATATGGACAACTTTGAGCAATGTGTTCTCCCAGGCACCTAGAGCACGACTTCGATGCTCTGTTAGACTTTCCAGCTTCTGAGACTTTGGGCCCCCACCGTCTTTTACCTTGAACCTGCAGGTGATTTACCTCGGTTGACTGATGACTGTAATTATTATTTACTTCTCGGGAATATTGTTCGGCCATGCCCATCGACCTCGCTGTCTGACAAGCAATCTCAAAAGTCAAGTCATCCGTCGTCAATACCTTCCTTCTGATTGCATCATTTTTCACCCCACAAACAAAATGATCCCATAATGCTCGGCTTTGAAAGTTTCCAAAATTACAGTGCATCGATAGCTTTTTTAATGCCATGATGTAATCACTGATACTTTCATCCGCCTTTTGATTCCGAATCCTGAAACGATAGCTTTCAGCAATTTCTAACGGTTTGGGGTGATAGTGCTGCTCCAGCTTCATTAAAATCTTTTTAAGCATTGTGTCCTTTGGCTCGTAAGGCACAAGCACATTTTCAGGGGCTTCGTATAATGTTGGACCCGCCTCCGATAAGAAGATCATTTTCTTACATTCCAACACAGCCTGGTTCTGGACTGCATTTTCTGGAACTTCGATCATGTTATTTGCAGTGAAATACATTTCTAGCCGATCCACATATGCTTTAAAACATTCCCGGTCGTGTCTATATTCCCACAAATGTACGATTACACCTGCCATTTTAATCTCTAGCTGTTCACACCGTGTGCTGTATTTTACCTCGGATTTTGTAGTATTTTTCCAAAGACAGAAACTTCCAAAGTCTCTCTGTCGGCTGGCTGAATCCTTCACCAACACAATTTAAGCTTTAAATCATCCTAAAAATCCCATCCTCATCGCTAAATGTGATATTTTCACAGAGCACAAGCACACACAGCTCCTAACATGGCTGGCAGCTCTCTCGGAAGCCTCCAGAAATCTGCCTGGTTCTGTTTATTATTAACCCTGCAATTGCAGTACACAATATGTCCACATCCACAGTGTGGAGCTACAAACATTACAAGCTTACAGACATTACACTAAAGATGAAGGCACACTCCACCACAGAACCCTGTAGTGAGGGAAATCAGCAGGCTGACATGTTAGCCAAGCAAGGGGACCGCACAGGCAAGTTCTGGGATCCGTACAACTCAGGACCCATAGCAGCAGTCAGGGGCAGGATGGGGACGGCAGGGAAGGCAGGGATAGCTTTGCCCCCGGACCTAAACATGGTTCAGACCCAAGACCCCATCCTCAAAACTGTCCTGAACACGCTAGTTAAAGGGGAAAGGATAGATGGCCCGTAAGGCACCGCAGCAATTGTCATTAAAGAATGCATGCTGTTCCGGGGGAGCAATGGTTAGTATCGCAACAACACCGGAGAGAATTCCTCCAGCTGGCCCACGAGGGTCCAGGAGCAGGACACCCCGGACCTGAGACCACTTGGCAACGAATGGAACAGGCAGGGTGGTGGTCAGGTCTCAGGGAAGATGTCCGCGAGTTCTGTGCTAGCTGTCTGGCGTGCGCTGCCAACAACCCCGACCCCCAGAAAAGAAAGGTGTCTATGGGACATATCAGGAGGGTAGAGGGACCCTGGTAGTCGATCCAAATCGATTTCATCGGGCCCCTACCCACTGCCCAGGGAGGTTACAAATACTGCCTAGTATTGGTGGATGTATTCACTATATGGGTGGAAGCCTTCCCATGCTGAAAAGCCACTGCCCTGGGAACAGCCAGGATCCTGGTCAGAGAAGTGTTCTCTCGATGGGGATGACCACAAAACGTGGAGTCCGACTAAGGGAGTCACTTCACCGGGCAGGTGATGCAGGAGACCCTTAAGGTACTCGGCATCAAAGGGAAATGGCATGTCGCCCACAACCCGCAGTCATCCGGGCCTGTGGAGCATTTAAACCGCACTATAAAAGAAAGGCTGTGCAAAGAGACAGGGGACTCACCCAAAGGGTGGGTAGAGGTCGTACCACTAGTCCTCATGGGGATCCAGGCCAGCCAGTCAAAGAATACGGGGTACTCCCCGTTCGAGCTCATGACCGGCAGAGCCATGCGAACCCCACCCATGTGTTAGCCTACCGGTACTCATGGAAGGTCAGCTTAGGGAAGTGAACCAGGACAGCTTTGTCAGGAATCTGTTTGGACACCTCAAAGAGATTCACTGGCAGGCTGCTAACAACAGCATCGGAGCAACCGACTGCTGCTAGAGCTCCGCAAGCACCATGAGTGGGAAATAGGGGACCAGGTTATGGTAAGGAACTACGCTAGAGTAGGGGTCTTTGAGGCACTGTACTTGGGACCGTACCACATTGCCGACAAGGCAAGCCCCATGGTCTATGCCATAAAATTGCCCCGCCGAACAAAGTGTGTTGGGACAAATGGTGGGAATCTGAACAAGAATTTATGTTTGCATTTGGGAATCAGAGAGTATTTGTCCCACAGGCATATCGATCGCCTTCAGCAGGCAATGGCAAGATGAAGGGGAAGGAATGGGGTGGGATTCTAGCCGACACGAGTGCGCGGTCCCACACTCCCCACTCCCAATTAATGCCACCGAACTAAGAGCACACATTAAGAAACCCCTACCCACAACCCCGCCAATACGCGCAGTAATAGAAAGGTGTCCTACCACCACCAAGGGACCAACCGAAAAGGTGTTATACCAGGGGGTACATTATGCAGCAGCTTCAGTAATTTTAAACCTTACCGAGGTACACCTACCTGCATGGTGTCCGAAGGAAACAGAGCTGCTATACCAGGCCCTAATTAGACATGTTCAAGAAATTTTATGAGTTAGACTTTGGAAATGTAGACAAAGCATACCTATACACCCTAAACGCTAGGGACACCATGGACTCAGGGAGACCTAGAAGGGGAATCATAAACAACGTTTTCACTACCTACAATACAGCATCCTCTGTAATAAATAGCCTAGATGACATAGAACTGCAAACACAGATAAACAGTTTAAAGACCCAATTGAGAAAAATCCTGAAACAGGAGAACACTGTAATAGGATCAGAACTACACGAGGACCAGGCTATGACTATCCATTGAAAAGAAATAGTGGCCGAGCTGGAAAAACGTGCACAGACAGTGAATGCACTTATACGGGAGGATGGAAACGCTTCTGAACGAGGTGTGCGTACTATATGGGGCATGGTTGTTGGGCGAGGGCCGCAACAACCTGGAGGATTTAAAACAAGGTGTAGTCCCCTCTTGGATCAGGAACAAGCACCTCGCAGCCCTCCACCCGTGCCAGCTCCGCCTAGCCTCTGAAATCTAACCACACCATTATGGGAATCGTATTAAGGATGCCGGTCATGGGTGGGACAGCCCGACCAGCACCGGTATACCAAGTGGAGAACATTGGAGTTATTCAGGGAGGTGCACACATTCGTTTCGCAGCGGTCCCACCCTCTGTCATAAAGTAGGAGCACGCTGTAACGGGTACTGACTTCTCCAGGTGCCGGAGCCGGGGTGCAACGTAATACTGTGTCCCCAGTACTTAAGTGCCCATTCAAAGTCACAGTGTGGGTTTAAAGCTGCTGGTACACAGCCTATTAACTGCACCATGGAGGTAATGGGACAAGACCATGTCCCTCCACAGGTAGCATACATAGGGGGTGGGACATATTGTGTCACCACCAGTGTGCCCTACTACCAGCATGGACACTTCTGGTGTCCGGTGAGTGACAGCAGTTTTTGCTTCAAACCTGAGGCATCAGTTCAAGTGGCCCAGGAACGGATTGTCCCCATTCCTGAACCCTCCAATGTCCACCTCACTGTGAAGGAAAACATTACAAACCTGCATGTTAGATCTCTTAATTTTAATGAAATACGAACTCCGATGGTAGTTTTAACTTTTTAATCTTGGCAGAGAGTAACAAGCTGCTGGCTGATTGCCAGTTCCTTTGTCTTACTGAGACACATGGTCAAAATGGCTGTATTTTATACCGGGTTCAATTTACAGAAAAGAACTTGCCTTCTTTGACCTTATTGGCTCACTACCCAAGGGTCCTAAAATGTCAAGTTGATTGATGGCTAAATGCAACATGCTACAACTCACGTAGCATCTCTGACTTGTTGTCTGTGAATTTTCACAGCCTGTCTGAATGCAGCCTGTTTGAATTCTCTATCAATCCCCCCTTTGATTCTTTCACAAACTGAATCATAAAACTTCAGGTATCACTGGTTAAACATTCTACAAAATAATTTCATACATGTTAATAGAGTTTCCTTCTAAAATTTGTTGATGTGTTTCGCCACATGTCCGGACTAGTAGCTTCCACACAAATTTACACCAACCCGAGTTCCATCGTGGCCACAATGGAAGTCTGGTTTTAGTAGGTTAATTAACCTTATTCCAATTTAATCCAAATCAATATCTTAATTCAACCAGTAAACAACCTTTCCTTAAGCATAACATACCCTGTGCCACGTACAGATGGTCTGCTGGGACCTGCAAGGTGTCTCACCTGCGGGACAGCAGCTACAGCCGCCTGGTCGCAACAACATTTAATCAACATAAACAAACAATATAAAAGTAAAACAATTACAACAAATAGAATTAAACCTTCCACCAATGAAGTTCCTATTGAACCTAGCCATTCAGTGGCTCCACTCCATAAAGTGAATGATGGGGGTTGCTTAAGTTTTTCTACCTCCTTTTGGATATGCTCCGCTAAGTGGGTAATTTCTTCAGAGCTATCTGGGATATATGTGAAACACTCAGTTCTGAGTAGGGTGCAAGTACCTCCCTTTTCAGCCAGGATGTAATCAAGGGCCAGTCTATTCTGTAGGGCTACTGTGCGGATTGCTACCATTTCTGCATTGATTTTAACTAGGGCCTCTGAGGTATCATTGGCTACCCGTTCCACAACGGATGCCATGTTAATGAATTCCCTTGCCAGTTTGGCGGTCCCATACCCAGGGATCAGGATGGCAAAGAACCTCTCTGTTTCTGTGATAGCTCTCTTAAGACGGTGTAAATGTTCCGACAGTGACTTTATATGATACATATAAGGCACAATGTAGGCTAAATATCAGGGTCCCATCCAATTCTGGGGCAGCCAAGGGTAGGCCTTGTGGCCACACACCCAATAGGTGCCATTATATGCAATGAATGTTAGCTGTTTCTTTGTCAGCAACACTCCGGGGCCTGTCCAGGCTTTTCCATCTGTTTTATTCAGAATCCCCGTTACGTTAAGAATTCCCACATCGGCCCAGTTTGGACGGTTCCGTGGCTTGATTATATTATAATTCCGGGAGCAGTTACTATACCTCATATTTTGGCCTCCTTTGATGTTTCTAATCAGCATACCGATTCCCCCGGTCTTCCTATTCCCGTTGTATTAGTGATAACAAAAAATGGGGGCAGTTTGGAATTATTGTAGCACGGTTGGTATCCCCCTTCAAAGGTAGTCAAATTGTAACCTGCTGACTTCCATTTACGTGCCCAGTTTTCCGTATCCTGAAACGCATTGCCTGTTATATTTTGATTAATTATCCACTCAGCCATTTCCGAGATATTCAAGGGAACTGGCCTCAAGGGAATCCCTCCCTTTGAGTGAATAGGAATATGCGTACACACCCAACAACTAGAAATGTTACCTTGTTTGGCATAAATGTATGACATATAGAAAAAGATATTTACATGTAATTCCCTTGCTACCCTATTATTTCCCTTTGGTGCAGAGGGTTGGCCTATGCCTAGAATACCTGCAATCAACACTACAGTAAATTTATTAATTTTCGCAAAAAGTAATTGTCCTCAGCTTCAGTTACAGGTGCTCGTTTAACGTGTGAAGCATGGATCCAGGCTTTCTTTCCTTGGACTTTAACAGCTGCTTGGGTGGTCAATAACACTTGATAAGGTCCCTCCCACTTGGCACCCAAAGGTTCTTTATGCAACTTTTTCACATACACCCAGACTCCCGGGATGATGTCATGTCCTCCTTCGGGTGGATTACCCCAAGGTGCCGATACCTGTCAGGAAACAGAACGAATAGCATTGGTTAAGTTCTGACAGTATGATAACAAAGTGTCACTCATTAAGTGAACATCAGCTTTCCGTAAATCGATAGTTCCTGGCAGCGAAATGGGTCTTCCTGTTATCATTTCAAATGGGCTTAGACCTGTAGTTCTGTTCGGGGTTGCCCTAATGCTACAAAGCACTATTGGTAGTGCCTGGGACCATGGTGTTCCTTCTTGGTGATATTTGGCAAGCCGTTGTTTCAGAATTCGATTCATTTGCTCTACTTGTTCTGATGATTGTGGATGATAAGGACAGTGTAAATCCCACATAATGTAAATGACGCAGGCTCTATCTGGAGTAGGCCACAATCGTTCTTATCTTCAGCCCATATCGGGTGTTCCTTCAATTCTTCTTTCTTCAAAGTTCTAATTGACCATGTCACCCGACCATCCTCAAAATGCAACGATGAATCTACTTGGATTAGAACGTCCATTCCCAAAAGGGGTTGATCTACTAGGCCTATCCAGACCTGCGTGATTAGTTCATGTGGACTCAGCCCTATAAGTACCGGTGTTGTCCTTTTAATTTCCATTTTATGGCCCCCAACTCCATAGGCTGTACGTGCCCTACCATCTAATTGCAAAAAGTCTCCATATTGTAGGGGTAAGCATGTTAATTCCGCCCCTGTGTCTAAAAGACAGTCCACATCCTTATCGCCCACCCTCACAGTTATATATAGCCCATCGCCCCTTTGATCTATTAGTGCGAGGAGGTGGGCCAGGGTGGGCTCTAATCGTTTTTTGCTATCCCAAGTAACTCCTTCTGTTGTTGTATTGTCAGTCGCTTAAATGCTTCTATGAGGTCGTTATCTTGTGACAAGCCTGGCTTGTTGGCTGAATTGTATCCCTGGCTGTGTCCTCTTCCCCAGCCATGACCTTTCTCTTTTGCCCTGCACGTCTTGGCCCAGTGACCTTCTTTCCCACAACAATGACATTTTCCGGGTAATTTTCCTAATAACTCTTTATCGGAATCCTGGGATTTCCATCCCATAGCCTGTACAGCTCGGACTTTAGCTCCCATATCCCGATCTAATTGGTTACATCGATCCACCAATACTGCAAAGGTAGTTCCTCTACCTTCCCAGTCCAGTAACACTACCTTAAGCATTTTGGACAGTTCTGGCTTTGACCTGCCTCGAAAGCTGCTTTCAGGGGTCCAAACACTTGTTCATCCATTTCCTCATCCGTATGATTCATACCCGAATGTTCTAGCCACGTGCATCTAAACCGCTCATCATACTCCAGGACCTCCTCTGTTCCTTTCTGTTGGCAAGCTGCAATTTTTCCCCAGTCTGTCTTAGCTGGACTGAAGGCTTGCAGCCAGTGTTTAATCGCCTCCCATCCTGCGTCTAGTTCTTGCTCATTCTGCCCCAAAGCTTCATCTACCTTGTCGTGCAATTTTCTTCCCTGTGTTTTTGGCACCATTATGGTCAAAATTTGCACTCCGTCCCAGGGATGAAGTTGATATATATTTCTTAAGCGGTCCAATTGGTCCCACGTTTTTACTCCCCCTTTCTTTGGATTGGGCAATTCCTTGGACCATTTATCAATTTTCTCTGGGTCTGCCGGATCATGGATTAAGTATTCTTCGGACACCCTTCTCTTTGTTTTTTTGGTTCCGCCCTCATCCGCAGTCTCTTCTGATTTGACTACAACTCGTCTTTTTTTAAACGGGGCAAAGCGCACCCCTAATTCGTCATCCTCCGACACTGTATTGTCAGAGGATTCAGAATCCGTATATATTCCTTGGTCGTGTCTTTGAGTTTGTGCTTTTAATTTATCCAAACATGGGTACCCTGGGAATTGATCAATACATTTTCCTTTTCCTATTACTGTCTCTTGACCTAATGATTTTTTCCATTCTTTAATTTCACCTTTAAGATCTTTAACTTCCGCTTCCAGCTTTTCAAGTTCAAGCTTTTTCTGTCGCAGCTGTGCACAAACAGCTTGCAATTGATCCTTTGTACTGGTCAGTTCTCGATCATGTTGGGAACGCATTATAATTTCATTCCGGTTTCGGATCTGGCCCATAACCGCTAGGGACCATCTAGTTCGCTCTTTATTTTTCATACGAGTCGTTTTTCCCCAGACCCTTTTAATCTCGTCCAAGGACCATTGTCCTTTGGAGGTTCCGTACTTTTGTTCGATCTTAATACAGGTTTTAGATAAGTTGAATTGTTGCTCTATGTATTCTTTCAACTGTTCGAGAATTAAATCTAGCGAAACTTCAGGTGGTGCCTGCCCACCTTTAACAGTTGTAGGCAATTCTTTGTTCTTATCTCCTGCTGCCATTTCTTTACTGGGGTCTCGAGTCGTAGGCTTTTAGCCGATCAATAGGTCGGTGATTAATTAACTAACACACCGCCGAAGGTTAGACGTCTATGGGACCTCGAGCCGACTACCAACCGGAGGGTTCGCAAACCGGAGGCTTTCAGAATCGCGTAGAAGGAGAGGCGAATTTAGACTTTTGACCGAGGACTTTTTTTTAAAAAGAGGTGTCCTTACCTCAATATGTAGGTCCGATGTCCAAAATTCAGTTTCTTTCCTCAGCGATCCTGTTCGCAGTGCCAAAATTGTTAGATCTCTTAATTTTAATGAAATACGAACTCCAATGGTAGTTTTAACTTTTTAATCTTGGCTGAGAGTAACAAGCTGCTGGCTGATTGCCAGTTCCTTTGTCTTACTGAGACACATGGTCAAAATGGCTGTATTTTATACCGGGTTCAATTTACAGAAAAGAACTCGCCTTCTTTGACCTTATTGGCTCACTACCCAAGGGTCCTAAAATGTCAAGTTGATTGATGGCTTAATGCAACATGCTACCACTCACGTAGCATCTCTGACTTGTTGTCTGTGAATTTTCACAGCCTGTCTAAATGCAGCCTGTTTGAATTCTCTATCACTGCAGGATTATATTGTACATTTTGGCTATGCAATTCCCCCTCTACCCGAACATCTTACCGCTCTGCTAAAAGCTGTAATTATCTCACAAAAACACTTCTACACTCTCGAACAGAAAACCATTGAGATAGGGAAAAAGATTCTCGAGATCACCATTTTGCCTTGGTGGGATCTTTTCAGAAATATAGAAATCCCAGTCTGGATCCGAATCGCTTCCCACACTTTAGTTATTTGTCAACTCGCAATTATACTTTACTTATGGTGTCTCACTTGCCGAGTGAAATGCAGAGGCCGACAGGTCAGGCACCAAAGGGTGCTGTACGCTCCTTGGCTGAACTTGGGGATCGCACACGAAGGGGTGACACCATACTACCATGTTTAATTTGTGTTTGATTTTACCTGCTCTAAACCGCAACATCGCCAGTGTTGTAAGAGTGTTACTTAAATGTTTTGACTATGTACCTTTATTTTACTGAACTTAAAACATGTTTGACTATGGACCTTTATGCTATTTGAGAATGTGTTTTGACTATGTGCTTTGTTTTACTTTACCTAAAGTTGTGTTTGACTGTAGACCATCATTATACTGTGAAAACTGAGTAAAAGAGGGACATCATAACTATAACTGAATTGTAATGACTGTATTCGCCTGTATATTGCATTGCATTTCAACGGGGGATGCAGGGTAATGTTTAGCTAGTATAAATGCAGGGAAGGTTGTCTCTCGGGAGCAGGAATTTTGCTTACCTTGATTGACACTCAAGAGTGTGGAGTGTCAACAGGGGGGAATGAAGGAATGCAAAATTCACAAGAAACCCCCCCTGTGTTTGGGCTCATTCGAAAGGAAATTTAATTTGGGACTATCTACTGAAAAGTTTGGAACTCTAAAGTACTTATGGAAGAAACTACGAACTTTAATAGAATTTTGGATTTTAAAAGATAAACTGAAGGCTGTGGGCGGACCTACGGAGCTAGCAAGAGACAATCCAATTAAGTGAAGCTACCTGTGTGTGAGAACTGAGTTAACCTGTCTGGAAGAATGAGTATTTGAAAATCCTTCTCCACAAGAGACATTAACATCACAAAATCACCCAGAGGTAGCTCCCCATCAACATCGATCTGGACAACTATTTCAGCATATACATCAAAAAGAGGCCCAATCCAGCCTGTATGCGAAAGACTAAGCACAAAAGGACATTGCAATTACCAAACAAATATTTCCATCAGGAAACAGTTTTTGAACATTAACCCACCCAAGACATATCAACTTTTAACGAGCCCGACAAAATATTACAAAGAAGAACCAAGCCCACCAAAATTATACAAAGGATTTTGAAGAGATTTGGAGCCAAGATTAGAACACTGAAATCGTATAACTGGCCATTGTTTTCAACAGAGGAGAGAGGTGGTTGCTAGGTAGCTACAAGGCTACTACTACATCATCAAGACAAGGAGAGAAACCAACGCAACAGTTGTAAACTAACTTCTCCAACCTCGAAGTCTTGAAGTCCTGAAGGAAAGAAGAACATCACCATCTACCATTAACTATCAAAAGGCTTGGTAAGCATAAGTCCTTGCCTGCCCTAAAATCTAACCTAGCTATAATTAGGTATTGGGAGGTGGGAGGTATAATTTTACTGTAACCCCCTTTGAATGTATAGTGTATGGTACTTTATTAGAGTGGTTATAAGTTTGACCTTGTACCTTTCCTTGTACTGTCCTTTATTAGAGTGATTGTAAGTTTGGTCGAGTATTTTCTCATTAGAGTAATAAGTCTGTATTTACCTTGTCTGTAATAAAAACAAACTGCTTTGCATCCTCCGCACTTTTGTCACACCCCCCAAATAAATCCAGAGTATAGAACCTGAGGGAGTGGGAGCGATTCGAATCGCTCAAGTTGGTCGGAAGGGAACCTGACCCCCTCATAGAGACTACAACCCCCATTTACACAGCCCAGTAGCAACAATCCGGGACAAAGCGTGGACATCAGGGAGTGCAGGGTTAGGGTTGAGGCAAGTCCAGATGCAGGATCCCATCCTCAAGCTAGCTAAGGGCGAGGAGGTAGAAGGTCGGTTCGGGGTAGCGGGCATTACCGTTAAGGAGGGGATGCTCTTTCATTGGGAATTGGTGGATATTTCCCGAGACGCACCAAAGGGAACTACTCCAGCTGGCCCACGGGGGCCCAGGAGCGGGACACCCAGGACCAGAGACTACCTGGCAAAAGGTAGAGCAGGCAGGGTGGTAGCCGCAACTGCGGGAGGATGTCCGCGATTTTTGCGCGGACTCTCTGGTGCGCGTGGCGAACAACCTCGATCCGCAACGTAGGAAGGTTTCCATGGGGCACACGAGAAGGGTAGAGGGACCATGGCAGTCAGTACAGGTCGATTGCATTGGGCCATTGCCCACCACAAAGTGGGGGGGGTTACAAGAACTGTTTGTTCCAAGTAGACGTGTTCTCCAAGTGGGTGGATGCCTTTGCATGCTGATCAGCCACGGCGTTGGCGACGGCAAGGATTTTGGTAACGGATGTATTCTCCAGGTGGGGACTGCCACAGATTGTGGAGTCCGACCAAGGGAGCCACTTCACGGGGCAAGTCATGCAGGTCACCTTGAAGGTTCTGGGGATAGAGGATAAATGGCATGTGGCTCACAACCCACAGTCATCAGGGGTTGTGGAAAGGCTGCGGAAGGAAACAGGGCCACCCTGAAAAAGTGGGATGAGGTCCGAGTCAGCCTCTCCAGGAGCACAGGGTACTCTCTGCATGAGCTCATGACCGGGAGGGTCATGCACATGCCCACCCATATTCTGCCACTGGTTCTCACCAAAGGTCAAGTGAGAGAAGTAGACCAGGATAAGTTTGTCATGAGAGGTTGAAGCAGATTCATTGGCAGGCAGCCAGTAACATGGGAAAGCAGCACCGGATTAATCGGTTACTGCTCAAGCCCCAGAGAACGCACGAGTGGAAGGTAGGGGACCAGGTGATGATCCGAAACTACGCTCGCGTAGGGATGCTTGAGCCACTGTATATGGGACCTTACAGTATAGTGGTTAAGGCAAGCCCCATGGTTTACGCAGTTAAACTTTCAAGGCGCACAAAGTGGTTCCACGTGAACCAGTGTAAGTTGTTTAACCCGGGGGAAAGGGTAAGTAAAAGAAAGAAACACCAAGGCTCTGTAAACAGCATGGTGGACACGGGTCTTCCTCCCATAGTTGGGGACAGCGAGGATCCCGTGGTGGGGGCTGTAAGAAGGAGCAGCAGCATCCCACGGCCAAGGGCGCCGTGGTCACCTCCTTACACACCGACCAGGAGCCGTAAAAGACCCAGGTAAGAGGTGTCCTAGCGGGGCCACCCAGCGGTACGGGTGGTATTGTACATAGTTTTCTTTTCAATTATTGGTTAGTTGTAATGAAACCAGAACTGTGGAGGTAGACCCTCTCACAGCAAGGTGCTTATTAGTTTTGTTTTGCAGGAAGCCGAGGACGGAATGGAGACAGCCCTGAGTCTGAGCCTGATTTGGATGCTGGCTGGATCAGGCACAGCAGGAGAGGAGATGCCAAGTTGTCCTTCCTCTACGGATGTACTGGGGGGAACGGACCCTCCGTGACACAGGGGGGCAGGACAGGGGACACGGACGGGATGGCAGCCTACTTCCACGAGGGAAGGTGGCCAGCGTGGCTGGGGTTGAATTCGACGAAATACTCCAGCCACGCCGGGTTCACATACGGAGAGGCTTCCATACCGTGTCCCAGACTGAAGGTCACAGCCACACGGGTTGGGGTGACCGAGGGCAAGTGCGTATGCTTGAAGTGCAAGGGACACATTCCCCTGGGACGGTGGTGGTGGCTCAGGAAACTGAGTCAGGACACGAGGAACCAGACAGTGGACTGGGAGAGACTAGGGAACGATACGTTCCAACAGATTACGGGGACACGGGGGGAGTGGAGGTGTGCTGGGACAAGTGGTAGAAGGAGGAACAGGGAATGTGTGTGTGTATGTGGGGGTCGGAACGGATCTGCCCAGCGGGTGTGTCGATTGCCTTTTCGAGGCAATGGCAGGATGCCGGGGCTGGGATCAGATGGGATCTGAGTATGGACTCCTGCGTGATCCCAGACCCCACCCAACACAATAAATTTCACGGAGCTTGTCGCACACAAGAAGAAGCCCCTGCCCATAGCCCCACCAGTGCAGGCGACAGAAGTTAGGTGTCCCGCCACCAAACCAGGCCCAGGGAACGGTTTAGTTTTAGTCCCGACCGGGAAGGTTCTCTTCCAGGGGATGCAGTCGAGTCAGTAATTTTAAACTTAACCGGGGTACATCTGCCCGAGTGGTATCCAAAAGAAACTGAGCAGCTGTATGAGGCCCTCATTAAAGACATTTTCTTCCAGTTCTTTGAACTCAGTTACGGGGATGTGAGTCGGGAAAAGTTGTACAACATGGGAGTGTACGATAACGTTAGTCCGGGGAGGCAGAGGCAAGGGGTGCTCAATGATGTTGCGATGGCGTTTAGCGCGGGTACATCTCTCGTCAATAATATGGACAAGGTGCAGCTGCAGATGCAGGTTAGCAGTTTAAAGGACCAGCTGCGGCAGATTCTGGGGGAAAGGACCAAAGTGCTTGGGTCAGAGCTAAAGGAGGACCAGGCGATAACTATTCACTTAAAAGAGGTCATCGCGGAGCTGGAGACACATGCTAAAACTGTTACTGAATTAATACGGGAGGACAGGAATGCCTCGGCACAGACAGCCATGAATGAAGTGTGGGTGTTGTACGGTACCTGGTTGCTAGGCGAGGGATGCAGTAATTTGGAGGACCACCAGCAAGGTCACGTCCCATCGTGGGTCAGCAACCGATATCTCGCAGCACTCAGCCTGTATCATAATTCGATGAATCCATGTCAGCTCCGTTTAGCTTCCGAAGCCTATCCAGTCCCAGTGGATTGTGGTCGGTCCAACCACTCTGTAACGGTGATTGTGTTGCGTATGCCAGTGATGGGCGGGACACCACAACTAGCGCCGGTATACAGAGTGGAGGACATTGGCTTCTTATGGGAGGTGGTGCACGTGCACTACCATGGGGCCTCACTGTTTGTAATAAAGTGGGAGCACGCCATGACCAGCACTGATCTCAAGGATTGCCAGAGCAGGGGCGCACACGTCATCATGTCCCCAGCATTTGAACGCGTTCGATTGGCCAGAGTACGGGTTTGAATCATACAGTGCAGAGCCTATTAATTGCACCATGGAGGTGATGGCCCAGAGCCACGTTCCACCTCAGGTAGCATATGCGGGCAAATGAACGTACTGCGTTACGACCAATACTGGGTGCACCGCGACACTTGGTGTCCGGTCACCGACACGACTTTCTATTTCAAACCCCACACCAAAGTTCAAGTGGCCCAAGAGCGCATCCTTCCAATTCCAGAGCCATCCATGGTACACATCACGGTGAACGACACAATCCATAATCTGCAGCAGTACATCACACAGTTCAGATATCAGATTCCTTTTCTGCCCGAACACCTCACAACGTTAATAAAAGCCGTCGAGCTCTCGCAGAAACATTATTTTACATTGGAACAGACAAACCAGAACACGGGAAGGAAATTAAAGGGATAAATTCCCCGCTCTGGTGGGACATTTGTTTGAATGTAGAAGTTTCTCCGTGGGTCCGGATTTGCTCGCACACTCTTGTAATTTTTGAGTTTCTCATTGTAATGTATTTGTTGCGGCTGTCTTGCAAAAGGCGAAGCAAGGCGCTCCGAAGTCGATGGGAGGCCTTGGTTGAACCTAAATGTTTTTCTCTGTCAATATGTTTACGAATGTGTTTCGTGTTGTATTTTAAGGGATGTATTTGGGGTGTGTAAAAGTTGGGGTTGGTTGGAGGCCACGATGTTTTTTCAAGGTTGAGACTGAAAGAACTGTCTACAACTGTGTATTCTATTCACCACTATAATTCCTGGGTCTAGAACTGTTATGGCGGGGATGTGATTCGAAACCACCAAAACCACTTACAGACCCTAGCATCTGTCTGAGGCTGAACCAGACTGTTCACAACCTTGGTGTCATATTTGATCCTGAAATGAGCTCCCAACCATATATCTGTAGCATAACTAAGACCACCTATTTCCACCTCCGTAACATTGCCTGTCTCTGCCCTTGCCTCAGCTCATCTGCTGCTGAAACCCTCAGCCATGCCTTTGTTACCTCTAGACTTGACTATTCCTATGCACTCCTGGCTGGCCTCCCACATTCTACCCTACATAAACTTGAAGTCATTCACAACTCGGCTGCCCGTGTCCTAACTCTCACCAAGACCTGTTCACCCATCACCCCTGTGCTCAGTGGCTCCCGGTTAAGCAACGCCTCGATTTCAAAATTCTCATTCTTGTTTACAAATCCCTCCATGGCTTCGTCCCTCCCTATCTCTAATCTTCTCTCGTCCTACAACCCCCCGACATATCTGCGCTCCTCTAAATCTTGCTTCTTGAGCATCCCTGATTTTAATCACTCAACCAATGGAGGCCATTCCTTCAACTGCCTAGGCCCTAAGACCTAATCCTCTCTGCCTCTCTCTCACACACGGCGAAAGTTGAACACATTCCCACTGGTTCTGTAGTTTAGTTCCACTCCAGCAGGGAGCTTGTTGATACAAATACAAGTTGTTGTTGTTCATGATCAGACAATTCAACTGCTCAGGTATAGGATAGTGTGCTATTATGTATTACATTGCTTCTCTTGGGTATTCCTTTTAATTTTTGATTGTTTTGATAGAATCATAGAAATTTATGGCACAGAAGGAAACCATTTGGCCCATCGTGTCTGTGCTGGGCAAAAGAGCTATCCAACCTAATCCCACTTTCCAGCTCTTGGTCAATAGCCTTGCAGTTTACACTGCACTAATAGTGTCTGCCAGTAGCTCAGTGGGTAGCACTCTTGCCTCTGAGTTAGAAGATTGTGGGTTCAAGTCCCATTCTAGTGCAGTATTGAGTCTCTTATGAATCCACTTTACCTTGGATCCCATGGGCTTTTACTTTTCTGGCCAACCTGCCATGTGGGATCCCCATCAAAGGTCTTGCTAAAATCCATATAGACTTCATCAAATGCACTACCCTTGTCAACCCTCCTCAAAAAATTCAGTCAAGTTAGTCAGACATGACCTTCGCTTAACATATTCATGCTGATTGTCCTTGATTAATCAGTAATTTTCGAAATGATGATTTCTTCTGGCCCTCAGAAATTTTTCCAATAATTTTCCCATCCCTGAGCTTCGGCTGACTGGCCTGTAATTATTTGTTCTATACCATTCTCCCTTTTTAAGCAAAGGTACAATGTTAGCAGTCCTCCAGTCCTCTGGTAGCATGCCTGTAGCCAGAAAGGATTGGAAAATGATGGTCAGACCTTCTGCTATTTCCTCCCTTAACAACCTAGGATACATTTCACTGGGTCTGGTGATTTTATCTACTTTCAAAGAAGGTAAACCTCTTAATACTTCCTTTCTCTTTCCGTTCATCATTTCGTCTAATATTCCACATTCTTCCTCCTTAACTATTATGTCTACATTGTCCCTCTCTTCTGTGTAGACAATACAAAAGTATTCATTAAGAATCATACCCATATCTTCTGCTGCCACATACAGGTTACTCTGTTGGTCTACTCCTTCCTTCGTTAAACTCTTGCTCTTTATGTATTTATAAAACATCTTTGGGTTTTCCTTGATTTTACTTACCAATATGTTTTCATGCCCTCTCTTTGCTTTCCTAATTTCCTTTTTAATTTCACCCCTACACTTTCTATACTCCTCTAGACTTTCTGCAGTAAGAAGCTCTCAGTATCTGACACAAGCTTTCCTTGTTTTCCTTGTCCTACCCTGTATGCTCCTTGATCTCTAGATTTGGGAATCCCATCCTTTTTCGTTGTGGGAACGCTTTGGGCAGGCGGGGAGTGGGGTGTTCTTTGTGATTTTTTTCTGTGTTTTAATTTTATCATTCGCTTGTCAAATTAGTATCAGTGGATTAAATTGTTTATTTTTAATGTTCCCAAGGGTGGAAATGGGAGTGTTGGTGTGTGTTGGAGAATGATCCATGTGTTAACTGGGACGTGTCTTCATCCATTTGCAAGCAATGGGGGCCTGTGTTTGTACTCTGGGATTTAAGTAGTTAGCAGAATTAATAGACAAGGATGTAATATCATTATTTTCCTCTCCACACAAGATCTTCTAATTATCCTGCTTCTCCCTTTGATTACTCATCCTTTATATATCATTGATGCACTGAATCTTCTGTGATACTTTTGCTGCCTCATTATTTTTAGTGCCAAGGTTTTCAAAGCTTCCCCTCCCATCGGTGCAAAGATTTCATTTCCATCTACCTGATCCGTTTTGATGATTTAACAAATGCACTTCTCAGTCACACAGCCAAACAGTGGAGGTGCTTCAGCAAACAGCGCTGCCCCTCCTGATCCTGCTCTTACAGCACTACAGGTTCAGGCAGCACTGCTAGAAAACAGACACTTTATAGTGCTTTTTTCAGTGAAATTCTGTCAATTGTCTAATAGTTTAAAAAAAAAATTGGAACACATTCAGAAATTATCATAATTGTTACATAGTTAGCATTTTGCTACTTCACCAATAATATGTACCAGACATTTGCTTCATCCAGTTCCAACATTTCGTGCCACTGCAGCACTGATCTTTCGTCTCTGGCAGGTTTTAATAGATGACTTCAAATCTTACTTTGGCTGAATTTTCAGTGTTTTATATAAAAAGGTGAAAAGCAATTACATTTTTAAATCTTGGAAAATCTGATAACTGTTAAAATGAAGAACGATTAGCAATCCCTTTAAGGGTAATTGGCCAGGGGTATCCTAGACAGTGACATGGGCTGCCTGTGCACAGAATGGTACAATGTGATGTATTAACAACTCCCACTCCCGCAGTGATGTCTCGCATAGTGATTTCCAAATTTTGACTCCACCAGGTGGAGAGCAAATACTAGTTTGAGGCAAAATACATTTCTCAAGTGTGCGAATGAAGATTAAACACCAAGATGAATAGCACCCTCGCACCACAGAGCAAAAGCAGCCTTGCCATTACTTGGATGTTGTGTACAGTGATGTAACAGAACTGTATGCAGTCAAAGTCTAAATGAAAATGTTGCATGCATGCAAAAATGATGGGATTGGACTCAATGCAAAAAAGTAGCTGGAAAACTATGATACAAGAATGGAAAGTAGATTTTTGAGCATCCCAGGATGGAATAAGGAAGCCATTCTGATAATTACAATAGAGGGGTGACTTCTGCAGTCTTAATCCTAAGATTGTCTTACAGCCTGCAATAGACGCCGTGACGTCTGTCGGAAGAACCAAGTACTGTTGTCCAATGATACTGAGTATTAGGCAGTGGTTCACCATTCACTGTCCTTTTTGTGTCTTTGTTCAGGGCAGGGCTCACTGATTATTGGATCTACCCCAATCATTGCTGCAAGGTTTGTTTATCAGCTTTCACTTCATGTGATAAGAAGGGACATTTCTTCACTGAAAACAATGTTTTACTGGAATGCTCACTAGCTTGTATCATCCTTCTCAACTTGTTTGCATCTTTTGACATGACCAGTCCAATCCTCCTCCAACGCCTCTCCAATGTCATCCAGCTGGATGGGACTGCACTCACCTGGTTCCATTCTTATCTATCTAATCATAGCCAGATAATCTCCTGCAATGATTTCTCTTCCCACTCCTATTTCTCATCTACATGCTGCCCCTTGGCAACATCATCCAAAAACAGAGCATAAATTTCCACGTGTATGCTGATGATACCCAGCTTTACCTCACCACCACCACTCTGGACCCCTCCACGGTCTCTAAAATGTCAGTCTGCTTGTCCGACATCCAGTACTGGATAAGCAGAAATTTTCTCCAATTAAATATTGGGAAGACCGAAGCAATTGTCTTCAGTCCCCACCACAAAATCCGTTTTATAGCTACCAACTCAATCAATCTCCCTAGCACCTGACTGAGGCTGAACCAGACTTGGTGTCATATTTGACCCTGAAATGAAATTCTGACCACATATCCGTGCCATAACTAACACCGCCTATTTCCACCTCCATAACATTACCTGTCTCCACCTCTGCCTCAGCTCATCTGCTGCTGAAACCCTCATCCATGCGCAAACGCAGTCCTGACTGGCCTCCTTCTGTCTACCCTATATAAACTTGAGCTCATCCAAAACTTGACTTCCCGTGTCCTAACTCTCACCAAGTCCCGTTCACCTCTGTGCTCACTGACCTTGGCTCCGGGTTAAGCAACACCTTGTTTTCAAATCCCTCAACTACCTCTTTCTGCCCTAATTTCTCCATTTGTGGCTCGGTGTCAAATTTTTTGGGAAGTTTCACTACATTTAAGGAGCTGTGTAAATGCAAGGGTTGTTGTGTAGATTGCATATAATACGTAGTGTAGCGCAGATCGTGAATTGAGCTTCTAACAGCTTTCACACCCTCCAATATTTTATATAACATAAGTGCAAGGTTTTAAAAAGTCACCAAATCCTGTCATTATAAGCTCACTGCTGCTTATACAGAGTGTCATGAAGAGAGTGGTAAAAGGACATTCAAATGCCATTTTCTCTGTACAAAAGCACTTCAGTTCATGTCATGTAATGTAGGTAAAATACTCAATTGTGACATCCACAAAGAAGAATGTTAACATTACCTGATTCGTAGGAGGGGATAATAAGGCAATTGTGTATAATGTAAATTATAATGTAATTTATCTATTGGGATTTAAGAGGGCACCATATTGGTTGTATTTGTTTTGGAAATTAGATTTAAACACTGAGGTACATCGTTGCAGTTTTTGCAAGAGCTCTCACAGCATCTTGTGTAGTTCTAGAAAGCTGTTGCTGTTCCCTCCACTCCCCTTTCAAAACCCTGAGATCTGGAGAGCTGCCATTGAATCCATTACTTCCTCCTGGCCTATTGTCAAAGTTCCCTTCATCCTCCCTGTTATGTTCAGAATAAATCCACAGGATTATATCGCAAGCTCAAACTGTTGTGACCTTGGTCTCTTTATTCAGATTCCAGAGTGCGGAGTCACCTTTTATACCTGTTTGCCCCAAAGTCCACAGGACCCTTAGGTCTCCCACAGGTATGCCCCCTAGTGGCAAGTCTTATATTTTGATAATGTTTACAGACGTACATAATATCACTCCCCCCAAAAGTCTTATGTGCAAGCTATTTGCAAGTTAAGGCGATCTGGTGCCCTGCATTCCCGGGTCGATCGCCTGGGTTGAAGTCTTGACATGGTGGGTTCATCCTCGTGATTGACGGCGAAGTTGATCGTGTTAATGGGTCATTGGGGGCCAGGTCCTTTCACAGTGGTTCCTGGTTATCTGTAGTTCGCAGTTTGGTCTTGTCCAAATGCTTTACTCGTTAGCCCGGTACATGGTTTCACAATCAAACGCTCCATTTTAGAAACATAGAAACATAGAAAATAGGTGCAGGAGTAGGCCATTCGGCCCTTCTAGCCTGCACCGCCATTCAATGAGTTCATGGCTGAACATGCAACTTCAGTACCCCATTCCTGCTTTCTCACCATACCCCCTGATTCCCCTAGTAGTAAGGACTTCATCTAACTCCCTTCCGAATATATTTAGTGAATTGGCCTCAACAACTTTCTGTGGTAGAGAATTCCACAGGTTCACCACTCTCTGGGTGAAGAAATTCCTCCTCATCTCAGTCCTAAATTTTCATCATATACACTCCATTCCTCCCTTGGCTAATACAGTGCTAGCAGCCCAACTGGGGCCCTGAACATGGTCTACATCACTTATTCTGATGTCATGTGGAGGGGTCGTGCAATTATGGTGCTTTCTCTGCTGATGGCCTACGGAAGGCTCGGTTCTGAGTGATTCTGTCTGTGACTGCATAGCGCCCAGATAGCCGGGTCTGTAGAGAGTCTACCGTGACACGCTTGGTGCTAGGTTTAGTGATTTGGGCTGTCTGCTCTGGGCTGACCCTGAGGTCTGGCAAGCCCAGGATAGCCGCAATGGCCTTGAGACTTACGGTAGTGGCAGGAGGCCTAGTGGTCGCCGTGGACCTTGGGCCGTAGTATGGGAGCCCCGGACCACCGCCCTTCCTTACTTTGCAATGTTGGGATGGGTCTTTGTTCTCTGCGACGGATAGGTTGCCACATCCCATCTAGCAGTTCACCTTTGGCAGGCGGTAACATGGGATCCTGGCTGGTCCAGGTCCTTAGCTGGGGGGCCGTTATGATTGACCCTCCCTTTCTAGCACTTCCACGACCGTGAGTGGGTCTGCAGGCTGCACTATTACCACCCTGGTGGGCAACAGTAGCCAACTGAGAGCATTAGTGCCGCTCTCAGTGCCTGGCCTGTGGCGGATCATGTTACAGTGCACAGACAGTGTTAGACATTCTCGAAACAATGCATCGATAATGGTGCCTCTGCTCTCCCAAGCTTGTGGGATGAGCAGCTTGTCTGACTCAAGCACATATTGGGACACTCTTTGGTACGTCTCTTTAGTCCCGTGAACACAGGCTCTGCTTTGTTTAACTTATTGGATACATGTTTAATCGTTTGGGGCTCACCCGCTACTTTTGCTTGCTGCACAACACTCCCGACCCCGTGCGGTAACATCTCACTTGCTACGAATACTTTGTTAGATGCATATACAACTGGTTGGGGTTTGCCCGCTAGTTTGACTTGCTGTACAACACACCCGACCCTATGTGATAACACATCACTTGTTACAAGTACTTTGTCAGATACATATACGGCCGGTTGGCGTTTGCCCGCTACTTTGGCTTGTTGTAAGGTACCCCCAACCCCATATAATGGTACATCATTGGCCGCGAAAGACCGCTCATAAGCGTTACATAGTGCACACAATTTATTGAAGCGTAGTGGGTTCCAAACCTTCACAGCAGCTGCCCCTTTACCTTTGCCCCGAACCCAGTCATCTTCCTTGCTGGGCGACACATTCCTCCATTCCGTTGCGATGACCTCCCATGGTCTGGACGCTCTCTTTTCTCATGGTCTGGATGCACCTCTGTCCCATGGTCTGGAAGCACCTTCGTCCCATGGTCTGGAAGCACCTTCGTCCCGTGGTCTGGATGCTCTCTCATCCCATGGTCTGGACGCACCTTCGTCCCGTGGTCTGGATGCCTTCTCGTCCTGTGGTCTGGATGCTCTCTCGTCCCATGGTCTGGACGCTCTCTCATCCCATGGTCTGGAAGCATCTTCGTCCCATGGTCTGGACGCTCTCTCATCCCATGGTCTGGATGCACCTTTGTCCCGTGGTCTGGACGCCTTCTTGTCCCGTGGTCTGGACACCCTCTCATCTGTGTCCATGATGCTGACTGCCGTGATCTTCCTCCCCAGGTATTTTGCCTCTGGCGTCAGATCCTTACGGCCAGAGTCCCACTCCGTATGGTCGACCTGGAGCCTCTTCCATCGTCGCGAAGAGGTCATCGGCTTCGGGTGGTGGGTACCGTGCCTGTACCGCTGCTCAGTTGAACTTTACCTCCTCGTGGTTGTGATGAGCGGCCTGTGCCTCGGTGATCTGCAAATAGATCTGCACTTCGATGCCTGGTTCAGCTGAAGATGGGAGTTTGCTCGGCCTTTGAGAAGGGGAGACATCATTCGCCGGAGAAGGTACACAGAGGTCTTCCTAGTTCCATCAAATCTTCCCCATCCACCTCCTGCCAAGCAGCTTTGGCCCATCACCTGAAACAATCCACAGTGGTAAATCGTGCACTGCTCCACATGGAATACTCTGATGTCCGCACTACCAATAACTGGCATCAGTTCCTTGGTGAAGGTGCACAGCTTTGCCTGAATCGGGATCAGCTTGGGTCGCTGTGCTTTGTCGCTCCACAGCCTCTCGAATGCCTTCTGGCTCATAACTGATTGACTCACCCTCATTTCTAGTTTCATGGAGACTGGAGTGCTGTTAAGTTCAACTTTTAACATTAACGGAAGGCTTGTGGTGGTGAAGGTGTGTATCCCATATATTTCCTCTTCATCCTCAGGTTCAGTTGCCTCTCCTGCTCGTTCATCATGATCCTCGCTGGATCGGTCGTCCTCTCCTGACTCTGCCACGAGGTGAGTCAGAGATCGTTTACATATTTGCTGGACGTGCCCCATTGTTCCACAGCCCTTGCACACATAGGGCTTGAATCTATGTTAATGAGCCCTATAGCTGCCCGCGCAGAGCCAACATGGTGCTAATGGATACACATTCATGCCCCACGGCGGACTCTGAGTCACTCTAGGCCTAGGTCTGGCCTCTGCAATTGTGTGGGCCCTGCCCTGTGCCGTTCTGCCTGCTGGAAACATTATTTTATGCTTGCCGGTGAGCTTTGATTCTGTGAGGATATCTGTTTCGTGTTATTGCTCGTGGATATGAAGGCTTGGGCTATCATGATGGCCTTGCTCAGATCTAGGGATTCGGCAGACAGCAGTTTGCGAAGAATGACCTCGTGGCCAATTCCAAGCATGAAAAAGTCCCGCAACATTTCCTCCAAGGATCCTGCAAATTCGCACTGCCCCTCAAGGTGTCTTAGGTCGGCGACAAAACTCGCCACGTTCTGGCCCTCGGAGCGATGGTGTGTGTAAAAACGGTACCTGGCTATCAGGATGCTCTCCTTTGAATGAAGTGTTCCCAAGCCAGTGTACACAGCTCTGCATAAGATTTGTCCATTAGTTTGACCGGTGCCAGCAAATTTTTAAGGAGGCCATATACTGATGACCCACATATGGTGAGGAGAATCGCCCTGCACTTGATCTCTGTTTCAGCCGTGTCCAATCCATTGGCCACAAAGTACTGGTTGAGGCATTCAATGAAGGCTTCCCAATCATCACCCTCAACAAATCTCTCAAGAATACCAACGGCAGCCATTACGGCATGAAAGTTCATGATCCATTACTCGTCGCCAATTTGTTATGTTCAGAATAAATCCACATGGCTATATCGCAAGCTCAAACTGTTGTGACCTTGGTCTCTTTATTCAGACTCCAGAGTGCGGAAGCAGCATGGTGAGTCACCTTTTATACCTGCTTGCCCCAGGGTGCACAGATGACCCTTTGGTCTCCCACAGGTGTGCCCCCTAGTGGCAAGTCTTACATTTTGGTAAGGTTTACATACATACATAACACTCCCCACCATCCCCTATAGCTTTCTCTTCACACATGATCACCTCACTTCCCAGAACTCGCTCTTGTCTATGGCACCATGTGTGATATTTTATGATTCTTGGATAACAAGTTCTCGTCTGTTGCCTGTTGACAAACAGTACGTGTACATTTCATAAAGCAGCTTCAGAGCTGCTACAATATATAATAGTATCCCTCGTGCCAATCAGGTGATCTTAACTTTCTAATTTATGGCTGTCTCAACTAAATATTGGGAAGACCAAAGCCATTGTTTTTGGTCCCCACCACAAGCTCCATTCCCTAGCCAATGACTCTATCCCTCTCTCTGGCAACTGTCTGAGGCTGAACCAGACCATTCGCAACCTTGGTGTCGGATTTGACCCCGAGATGACCTTCCGACCACATATCTACTCCATCACCAAGATCACCTACTCCCGCCTCAGCTCATCTGCTGCTGAAATCTTCATTCATGCCTTTGTTACCTCTCGACTTGACTATTCCAACACTCTCCTGGCTGGGCCTCTTCTCTTCCACCCTTGATTAACTTGATCTCATCCAAAACACTGCTGACCGTATCTTAACTCACACTATGTCCCATTCACCCATCACCCCTGTGATTGCTGACCTACATTGGCTGGCAAGGCTTCAATTTTGAAATTCTCATCCTTGTTTTCAAATCCCTCCATGGCCTCACCCCCTCCCTATCTCTGTAACCTCCTCCAGTCCTACAATCCTCCAAGATCTCTGCACTATTTCAATTCTGGCATCTTGCACATCACCGATTTTTAATCGCTCCACCGTTGACAGCTGTGCCTTCAGCTTAAGCTCCTTAAACCTCTCCCTCCTCCATTAAGACGCTGCTTAAAGCTTACCTTTTTGACCAAGTTTTTGGTCCTCTTTCCTGAAATCTCCTTATGTGACTCGGTGCCAAACTTTGTTCAATAACACTTCTGTGAAGTACTTGGGATGTTTTACTATGTTAAAGGTGCTATATAAATGCAAATTGCTTTTATTGAGGGAACAAAGGGACATAGTCACGAGATTAAATGTGTGAAGGCAGCAAAATGTTGTTGCACAGAAAGTTATGAGACTGGAATTCATTTCCAAGGTTTGGAGTTGAGGCAGAAATTATAGTCTCGATTTTTAACCCATGACAACTGGGTTGAGAGGCTGGGGGTTTGGTGGAGGGAGGTGGATTAAAATTGCAGATTTGTTCCTCCAGAGATATTTTCTCAGATGCATGCTTTTCACATTCATGTTATAGCTCATCGGCCTCTGACTTCCTGTAATTTTTAATGATTGAGAAGAGTTAATGATTGAGGTAAAAGCAAAATACTGCTGAAATAAAAACTGTATTCACTGCTCACGATGCGGTCTCCTCTACATTGGGGAGACCAAACGCAGATTGGGTGACCGCTTTGCGGAACACCTCCATCCAGTCCGTAAACATGACCCCGAGCTTCTGGTCGCCTGTCACTTTAATTCTCAGCTCCACTCCCACTCTGACCTCTCCATCCTCAGTCTCTTACACTGTTCCAACGAAGCTCAACGTAAGCTCGAGGATCAGCACCTCATCTTTCGATTAAGCACTTTACAGCCTTCTGGACTCAACATCGAGATCAGCAAAACCTCTGCCCCAATTTTTTCAGATGGCAGCTGTTGATTTTTCTGCCATTTCCAGTTACACCTCTTCTAGATCTGTCTTTTGTTTCTTTACTTGTCCTATCACCATCTCCTTTTGCTTTGTACAATCATACCTTTTGTCATTTAATCCCTCCTACCTGCCACCCTATCACAGACCTTCCCTTTTGTTCTTTCCTCCCCTCCCCCCTTTCCTTGCCCCTGCACTTGCTTAAAATCTGTGACATCTCTAACTCTTTCCAGTTCTGACAAAGGGTCACTGGCCTGAAATGTTAACTCTGTTTCTCTCTCCACAGATGCTGCCTGACCTGCTGAGTATTTCCAGCATTTTAACCGGCTGCCTTTAAAGGACACCGTCTAAGCCTCCCTGATAAAGTGCGACATCCCCACTGACACCTGGGAGTCCCTGGCCAAAGACCGCCCTAAGTGGAGGAAGTGCATCGGGGAGGGCGCTGAGCACCTCGTGTCTCATTGCTGAAAGCATGTAGAAATCAAGCGCAGGCAGCAGAAAGAGCATGCGGCAAACCTGTCCCATGCACCCCTTCCCTCAACGACTATCTGTCTCACCTGTGACAGAGTCTGTGGCTCTCGTATTAGACTGTTCATTCAGCTAAGGACTCATTTTAAGAGTGGAAGCAAGTCTTCCTCAATTCCGAGGGACTGCCTATGATATTGCTGTTACTCCAGCCAGTGTGTATTGTACCTCCTGGCCTTACAGCAATGAAGATTTGCTTTCGTTGTCTTTGGTGCCACACCCAAGGCAAGAGGTCACAACATGAATGTCCATTAGAGTCCTATTTTTTTTTAAACCGATAGGCCTAAATGTTACAAAATGGCAGACACTCAGTCAGTCTGCACACATCCAATAAAGCAATTCCCTTTGATGGCTGCGATTCAGGCTGTGTACAGCGTTACAGACAAGGATGTCTGTGTTCCTGTTCTATCAGATTACCAAGCCATTAGGAAAAGCCATTGTAAGGTGTGGAACTCAATCTGGGTGGGGAATTATACAAAGGAAACTGCAATTTCCAGCCATTAACTTCTCACCTTCAGAGATATAAAGACTGTGGATCTTTGTTCACATGTGTACTTCAAATAAAGTTGCTGTAACTTGAAAGAAGTCCTTTGACATGAAATTATAGCTCTGGCTGTTCGCTCGCAATTCCAGGGTAAAAGCAACAAACTCCTCGGAGTTTGGAGAACTCAAATCTTCCATCGACATCTTGAAGGGCTATGAGCAAGAGGAACCTGACTATTTTTATCAGAAACAGCAAGGAACACCTTTTCAAGAGTTTATTAACCCATTGTGCACTTATTTCAGTTCTTTGTATTTAAGTAATGTGCTAGTTGTGACACTTGCTTTGTCTTATTACATCTGTGAATTTTACCTGTAAATAAATCTGACCCTGTAGTTTAGCCTTTATACATTGGTTTCATGATGTGTTAATTTCTGTCTCCAGAAAGGTAGGGAGTAGGTGCTCGGCATCCCATATATTCTCCATTGTACATCTGGGCTACACCAACCAACCCCGTACAAAATGCTCAATAAAGTCTGAAAACTACGGTGTAGTTCTAAACATCAGCGTAAGTGTTGGGAGGACAAAGCTCAAACTGGAATAGTCATCAATAATTATTGATGCAGTCATTCTATGGTGTCCCTACCCACTGCCTTGCATCAATCTGCTGGTAAAGCCGCCTCTTTTTTTAATATAATGTTTGTGATGTACTAAAATAATGTTATAATGCTGTTGATCTCGTTCATCGTAAATACAAAATGTGGGAGACTGGGATATCTCTCTGGGAAATAAAAAGAATTGCATTTCTATAGCACCTTTCATGACCACAGGAATGTCCCAAAACGCTTTACAATCAATGAATTACTTTTGAAGTGTAGTTACTGTGGTACTGTAGGAAACATGGCAGCCAATTTGCGCACAGCAAGGTCAGATGAACAGCAATGTGATAATGACCAGATAATCTGTTCCAGGCGTTGGTTGAGGAATAAATATTGGCCAGGACACCAGGGAGAATTCCCCAGCTCTTCTTTTAAATAATGTCCTGGAATCTTTTACATCCATAGGAGGGCAGACGGGGCCTCGGTTTAATGTTTGATCTGAAAGACGGCAACTCCAACAGTGCTGCACTCCTTCAGTACTGCACTGGAGTGTCAGCCTAGATTCTGTGCCCAAGTCTCTGGAGTGGGGTTTGAACCCATGACCTTCTGATCACATGTTTCTTAAAATAGAATCCAGTCCAACACAAGCTACATTATTTTGAAGTGGGGTAAAGTTTGATTGTGGCGAATGAGAACCGTGAGACCTCCAAAAGAAAAATAACCAACATGTTAGTGAGAGGATTAAAATTGAACACCGTGCAATCTGAGGGGCAGGTGATCGCAAATTGTCTGACATTCAAGTTACAATGTTTTCTGCACTCGCTGGGCAATTGCCGAAAGAGAAATTTGATTGGTACCTGCAACTCGATGGTTAAATCATAACAAGGCCTGCACACCTATTTCGGGAGATTCCTGCACCAATTTCGGGAGATCCTTGTGCCTATCTCTTCCAATGCATGTTGCATTCGTGCTTCCCATTTGGTGCCAGTAGTTGACACTAACCAACCCGTACCCAAATGAGCCTCAGCCCCATTTCCTGTTCTCATGCACCTGAATATCAGGCTGCATTCATAAGTAGATCTGGGCCTTAGCGTATGGAGTGAATTTTACTGAAGCTCGGGTCAGCAATGTTTGTCACCCTCCCAGAGTCAATTCTCAGTCTCTATCCATTGTATCATTCTCGCTTTGTATGATTGGAAACCAAGGCGCCGAAATTCATCAACTCACTGCCCACTGCCGTCGACATTGCTCTTGCAGATCCGCCCAGTGCTACTTTGGAGGTGGGCTGGAGCGGGCGGGAGGGGAGAACTGCCGGGAACCACCCGCTGATGTCAGCGGACGGCCGAGTGGCGCAACTGACCTCCCGCCTGCCGAGCTCCCATATTGATGCAGGTGGGAGTCGGCGGGAGTCGGTGCCAGAACAGGGGTGGACCGCTGTGAGGAGGCTGGTCTGTCCACGACGGTAAGTATGAAGAACCTGAAAAAAAGGTTAGTGAATATTTTATATGCAGAAACCCTCACCACTTTTAAGAGATGGATGGATGGGCATTTAAAGTGCAGTAACCTGCAGGGTTACGGACCTAGAGCTGGTAATTGGGATTAGACTGGATGACGTTTTGTTGGACGGCGCAGATATAATGGTAAGTACTGCAGGGAATCAAATATGGCCAGGATGATCCCCTGGACTAGTTTCGATTGCCTGGATGGGTCGGAGAGGAATTTTCCCAGATTTTTTCGCCCTAAATTGGCCTGGATTGTTACCTGTTTTTTTTGCCTCTCCCAGGAGATCACATGGCTCCGGTTGGGATGGAGTGTAGAATGTTTTAGTATAAGGGGTGTCGCAGTTGTGTGAGGTGGAAAGGTGCTCTTTGTCTTTCTGTCATTGTTCATAGGTTTATATGTAACCTTTAGGGCTGCTGACCAAGGGCCGTGTGGCCCTTTGTCGGCCTCCTTCTCCGCTGTAAATTTCTATGTTTCTATTTTTCTATATTTTATTCAACAGCGACCTACTGGATGGTGTTCCCTGTAAGTCTTCCGCTAGTTTTTTTATTTTTTACTGATGATTTTTTATTTCAGGTTTTCGACCCTCCATGGGCTCGACTCCATCCTCGGCGGCACTTGGGCAGCAAACGCCTCTGCCACCGAGAATGAGACCTCCCGCCCGCTGTTGCCCAGATTGGTGGTGTACTTCATCCATTTGTCGCCCGCCGACCTCGGCGATGAATATCCCGCCCAAAGTTCCGTCAGGTACCTTGGCGGCCATCGGCGGCACTTGATCAAAATTTGCCCCGCAAATGTATTATTGGTTTAAATTACGATTTGCATTAAACCCGAAGCAACTGGCCTCCTTCAGCCAATCAACAGAAGGCCAGGAGTTACACAGCCTCTCATTTATATCGTTCTTGGGATGTAAGCATCACTGGCGAGGCTTCACTTATTGCCCATTGCGAATTGTCCTGAGAAGGTGATGGCTGGGCCTTGAAGCATTGGAGTCCTTGTGGTGAAGGTGCTCCCACAGAGGTGTTGGGCACATCTTCATGGAATCACAGGGGTTGCATTTCTGCAGGGTTCTCCAGATCATCCACCATAACTTTGGTGATGTAATGATGAAATGTGAGTCTAGGTGTTTAAATTTTAAAAAGAGTTCACCATGTCCCATTCACGGATCTAACTTACAGACTTTTAAAATATCGTTCATCTTCCTCCTTGAAATTAGGAATTGTCATTAAATCTTTAACTGAATTAATTTTTATTGAAAGTTTAGAATATATTTTTCTCCATTAATTCTCCCTTTGAACATTAAATACTCATGACAAACGAAGTTACTGACTTGTTCCAGGAGCCATTTTTACATTGTAAATTCTCCAGTGTCTGCAGATAGTCCTTGTATTTCACTTTTTATTGATCATGTATTGTTGTTTTGTTGTCATCTCACATTCCAAATGCCCTGACATCTCCTGTTTGCCGAGCCGACGACATTAAACTGATACTGAAGAGAAAGATCCACATCACACTGAGTATATCACTGACCTGAAAAAAAATTAAACGAAAAGGGTTCTGGAGAGGTAGATACCCGAAGGTGAAGATGTACAACTAAAGATTGGAGTATTTATTCCACTTTTATCATATTCTGTTCAATTAGTTTATATTGGCTGATATCTTTCTGTCATTTTTTATGTGAATTTGTTCAATCATGATCAGATGAGGTTATTGATTAACTATCATTAATGTGCTCTTCAATTCCCAATCACTTATTGCATCTAGCATTTATCAATGTTACTTTTGTATTGACGAGGGTTAGAAGGGACTTGCAACAGGGCAACATTTCACGTCATTCTGCACCTCTATCCTGGAGAGAGAGCAAACTGAATGTAATAAAAGTATTTGAGAGAAGGAAGATGGGTTATCTTGTCTAATATAAAATAGAAAATGCTGGAAATCTCAGCAGGCCAGGCAGCATCTGTGGAGAGAAAAATAGAGTTAACATTTCAGGTCGATGACCCTTCCTCAGAACTGGTGAATGTTCGAAAAGAACACTCTTAAAGAGCACTGAAAGGGGAAGGGGAAGAAAGAACAAAAGGGAAGGTCTTTGATAGGGTGGAAGGCAGGAAAGATTAGAAAGACAAAAGGGATGATGGGCCGAATTGAAATGATAATGGCAGAAGTTAGAAAAAGGTTAGTACGATTGGGTGTAAATAGCAGAAACATAGCAATATAGAAAATAAGTGCAGGAGTAGGCCATTTGGCCCTTTGAGCATGCACCGCCATTCAATATGATTATGGTTGATCATGCAAGCCCTTGCCTTAACTCCATACCCCCTGATCCCTTTAGCCATAAGGGTCACTTCTAACTCCCTTTTGAATATGTCCAACGAACTGGACTCAACAATTTCTGTGGCAGAGAATTCCACAGGTTCACAATTCTCTGGGTGAAAAAGTTTCTCCTCATCTCAGTCCTATATGGCTTACCCCTTATCTTTAGACTGTGACCCCTGGTTTTGGACTTCCCCAACATCAAGAACATTCTTCCTGCATCGAACCTGTCAAATCCCATCAGAATTTTATATGTTTCTATGAGATCCCCTCTCATTCTTCTAAATTCCAGTGAATATAAGCCTAGCCGATCCAGTCTTTCCTCATATGTCAGTCCTGCCATCCTGGGAATCAGTCTGGTGAACCTTCGCTGCACTCCCTCAATAGCAAGCATGTCCTTCCTCAGATTTGGAGTACCAAAACTGCACACAATACTCAGGGTGTGGTCTCACCAAGTATAACTGCAGTAAGACCTCCCTGCTCCTATACTCAAATCCCCTCGCTATGAAGGCCAGCATATCATTTGCTTTCTTTATTGCCTGCTGTACCTGCATGCCTATCTTGAATGACTGATGTACCAAGACACCCAGGGCTCGTTGCACCTCCCCTTTTACTAATCTGTCATCATTCAGATAATAATCTGCCTTCCTGTTTTTGCCACCAAACTGGATAACCTCACATTTATCCACATTATACTGCATCTGCCATGCATTTGTCCATTCACCTAACCTGTCCAAGTCCTTCTGCAGCCTCTTAGCATCCTCCTCTCAGAATAATGACCAGCTGGCATAGGAGACAAAGAGAAAAAAGAAAAATAGAAGAGAAGGGGGAAGGGGGAGTGGGGGGGAGGGGTGGCGGGGGTGGGGGGCGGGGTGGGGTGGCGGGGTGGGCGGGGGGAAGGGAGCCAAATATGTGCTGGGGTTATCTGAAATTTATGTACTCCAAATTTGAGTCTAGAAGGCTGTAAAGTGCTTCAATGAAAGATGAGGTGTTCCTCGAGTTTGCGTTGAGCTTAACCAGAACAATGTAGGAGGCCAAGGACGGAGATGTCGTGTCTGTTGGTTCCAAATGAACAGGTGCAAATCTATACCAGATTGTTAATGTGTTCATTGCACTCAATATTCGTAGCTCAGCTCATTTCCATAATTATGCACAGGTGCGGTGAGGTAGCCTGATACTGGGAATGAAAAGTGGGTGAAACTTAAATGGATGTAAACAACTAAAGGGAAGTGGGAAAAATAGAGGACAAAAATTCTTGCAACCTTTTAGACACTTCTTTTAGAGTCATAGGATCTTTTCCATCTACCTGAGAGAGCAGATGGATCTTGGTTTAACATCTCATCCCAGACATAAGAACATAAGAATATAAGAAATAGGTGCAGGAGTCGACCATATGGCCCCTCAAGCCTGGTCCGCCATTTAATACAATCATAGTTGATCCGATCATGGACTCAGATCCACTTATCTACCCGCTCCCCATAACCCTTTATTCCCTTATCGGTTAAGAAATTGTCTATCTCTGTCTTAAATGTATTCAATGACCGAGCTTCCACAGTTCTCTGAGGCAGCAAATTCCACAGATTTATAACTCTCTGAGAGAAGAAATTCCTCATCATCTTAGTTTTAAATGGGCGGCCCCTTATTCGAAGATTATGCCCCCTAGTTCTAGTCACCCCTATCAGTGGAAACATTCTCTCTGCATCCACATTGTCAAGCCCCCTCATAATCTTATATGTTTTGATAAGATCACCTCTCATTCTTCTGAATTCCAATGAGTAGAGGCCCAACCTACTCAACCTTTTCTCAAAAGTCAATCCCCTCATTTCCGGAATCAACCTAGTGAACCTTCTCTGAACTGCCTCCAAAGCAAGTATATCCTTTCTTAAATATGGAAACCAAAACTGTACACAATATTCCAGGTGTCTCCTCACCAATACCCTGTATAACTGTAGCAAGACTTCTCTTCTTTTATACTCTATCCCCTTTGCAATAAAGTCCAAGATTCCATTGGTTTTCCTGAACGCTTGCTGTACCTACATACTAAGGTTTTGTGTTTCATGCACAAGTACTTCGAGGTCCCGCTGTACTGCAGCACTTTGCAATTTTTCGGCATTTAAATAATAACTTGCTCTTCGATTTTTTTTCCACCAAAGTGCATAACCTCACACTTGCCAACATTATACTCCATCTGCCAAATTTTTGCTCATTCTCTTAGCCTGTCTATGTCTTTTTGCAAGTTTTTTGTGTTCTCCTCACACATTGCTTTTCCTACCATCTTTGTATCATCAGCAAACTTGGTGACGTTACACTCGGTCCCTTCATCCAAGTCGTTAATATAGATTGTAAATAGTTGGGGTACCAGCACTGATCCCTGCAGCACTCCACTAGTTACTGATTGCCATCCGAACTCTCTGTTTTCTGTTAGTTAGTCAATGCTCTATCCATGCTAAATATATTACCCCCAACCCCATGAACTTTTATCTTGTGCAGTAACCTTTTACGTGGCACCTTGTCAAATGCCTTCTGGAAGTCCAAATACACCACATCCACTGGTTCCCCTTTATCCACCCTGTTTGTTGCATCCTCAAAAAATTCCAGCAAATTTGTCAAATATGACTTCCCCTTCATAAATCCATGCTGACTCTGCTTGATTGAATTATGCTTTTCCAAATGTCCTGCTATTGCTTCTATATTAATGGACTCGAATGTTTTTCCAACTACAGATATTAGGCTAACTGATCTATAGTTTCCTGCTTTTTGTCTGCTTCCTTTTTTAAATAGGGGCGTTACATTTGCAGTTTTCCAATCTGCTGCGACTTCCCCAGAATTCAGGGAATTTTGGTAAATTACATCCAATGCATCCACTAACCCTGCAAGCTATCGGATCCAGGGGATTTATCCACCTTTAGTATCATTATCTTACTGAGTACCACCTCCTTAGTGATTGTGATTGTGTTAAGTTCCTCCCTATAGCCCCTTGACTATCCACTGTTGGGATATTTTTAGTGTCCTCTACAGTAAAGACTAATACAAAATATTTGTTCAGAGTTTCTGCCATCTCCATGTTCCCCATCACTATTTCCCCGGTCTCATCCTCTAAGGGACCAACATTTACTTTAGCCACTCTTTTCCTTTTTATATATCAGTAGAAACTCTTGCTATCTGATTTTATATTTCGTGCTAGTTTCTTCATAATTATTTTAGTCATTCTTTGCTGGCTTTTAAAAGCTTCCCAATCTTCTGTCCTCCCATTAGTTTTGGCCACTTTGTATGCCCTTGTTTTTAATTGGATACCATTCTTTATTTCTTTAGTTAGCCACGGATGGTTATCTTTTCTTTTACACCCTTTCCTCCTCACTGGAATATATTTTTCTTGAGAGTTATGAAGTAGCTCCTTAAATGTATGCCACTGTTCATCAACCGTCCTGCACTTTACCCAACTCTGCCCTCATACCTTCATTTATTTAAACTTAGTACGCTGGTTTGAGATCTAACTTTCTCACCCTCCATCTTAATTTGAAATTCAACCATGCTATGATCACTCATTCCTTTAGTCGATGATTGTTTATTAATCCTGTCATGTATCCCACATGGCTACTGTTGGTACTATCACAAGGTGTGCCACTAGAGGGCACAGCAGTGGGAGACTTGTAGGTTACCTGTACAAGTGTGCCTGGCCTAGTATAAAAGGCAGGCCAGCAGATGTGATCCTCACTCTCAAGTTAACAAATAAAGGACTAAGGTCACTACAGTTCAAGTACAACACATTGCCTCGTGGAGTCATTATTAGAGCATCCAAGGATAACAATTGGCAATGAGATTACAGACTTCCACGCAAAAATGGCTACCCTTGGTACGTTGCAGCAGTTCGCCGATGGTGATGATTGGGACATCTTTGCGGAGAGGCGCAACCATTTCTTCACAGCAAATGACCTGGCAGGAAACGACCCAGCCACACTGGCTGATAAGTGCAGAGCTATCCTACTAACCAGTTGTGGGCCCACCGTCTACGGCCTCGTCAGGGACTTGCTGACATCAGCGAAGACAACGACCAAGATGTACAAGGAGCTCATAACCCTGATCCAAGAGCAACTCAAGCCCAAGGAGAGCATCCTCACACCCACCGACAGTCCGAAGACCAGGAAATCGCGAATTACACTGCAGACCTCAAAAGGCTGGCGGCACCATGTGATTTCAGCAACCACCTCAACGAAGCGCTGCGGGACATTTTGTCATTGGAATCGGCCATGAGGGCCTTCTTCATAAGCTACTGTTGGCGGATACCACAGTCGCACTGCAGAAGGCCATTTCTAAGAGCCAGGCTTTCACGACCTCAATCTGCGGCTCTAGGCAGATGACTCACCCTCAGGACTCAAACCCGGCAGTTACTGTGCACCGAATGGCGTCTTTTAGAGGCTGGATTGTAGAACGCGAATCCTCTCAGGGGAGAAAGAATAGGCCCCCGAGTCCCTTAACTCAGAGACTGCCGAGGGGGGCTAATTGAGTAGCTCCATGCTGGCGTTGTGGAGGGAATCTCAGGGCTCACCAGTGCCGCTTTAAAGACTATGTATGCAAGAGCTGCAGCACGAAGGGCCAGCGAATGTGTAAGAGAAATATGACTCACTGTGTTGTCGAAGATTCTGTAGATGGCCAAGAATCCAGTGTGGATTATGAAACAATAGGCAGCGAGGCAGCTCAGCCCCAAGATGAGGTATATAGCATGTTTACCTGCACCACCGAATGTCCCCCATTGAGGATGGAAGTCGAGATAGATGGCGTTCCAGTCTTCATGGAAGTGGACACGGGAGCAAGCCAGTCAATAATGAATCAAGAAGCCTTTGAGGGGCTATGGGACAATCAAGCTGAACGACCCAAGTTGGTCCCAGTTCAGGCAAAGCTGCGCACCTACACCGATGAACTTATCCCAGTCGTTGGTAGAGCGAATGTAAAGGTACTCCATGGCAGCACGGTGCACACCTCTGTGGATTGTTGCAGGTGATGGACTAATGCTGCTTGGAAGAAGGTGGATGGAGAAGATCCATTGGAAGTGGGAAGACTTCACCCCTCCAGGGATCGATGTCCTCTGCGTTCGGAGGCACAGCAAGCCCTCACCTGAGGGTGGACCCAGCACCAGAGAGCAGACCAGCACAACACCTGAGGCACAGACCGCCCAGCACAACTGTGTGAAGATGGTCCAGCTGAGATGACCCGAACGCATCTTCCAGGCTCCAGTGGCAGGACTCCGGAAGAAGAAAATCGGATCCAAAGGCGACTTCCCAGCTTCGGTGGCAGAACCCGGGGAGAAGAGGATCACCGCAGTCGATATCGTGGATGGAGGAAAGATGGCATCCAAACCACGAGGCGAGGTGCTGAACAAAAAGATGGCTGTGGCCAGACCATGAGGTGCAGCGCTGATAGAGCAACACGTGGCACCAAACGGAGAAGAGGATTGGGGTAAAGAAAGCAAGGCCCTCTTAAAGGAGGCCTGCAACCCACTACAATTAAAGGGACAGTTCCACACACTCAAGCAATGTAATAGCAACTGTAACTTAGAGATAAAATGTGTAACTGATGATCAGAATTGTGTACATGCAACCAGAAAGGAAAAGTCGTGCGATCGCGATCGGAGCTACAGAGCATCCACAATAAGTAATGAAAAGTTGTGCGATGTAGGATTTCAACTGCAAATAGCCAATACACACGAGCTTCAGAGAAAATGATCTCAGGTACCCAATGGACCAGCCGCCATGAGCCTGAAAGAGCAAACTGTGCTAAGGTGCAGCCCCCAGACCCCATCGCCACCAAGGCCATACCCGGAAACGAAGGGTCACTCGCTACAGTCCTCCCAAAGGGGACCGGGACCAGCCAGGATCCCAAACCAAACAACGCCCAGGCTAGCGAGTCAGCAGTTCCATGTGCACTGCTACACGACAGCCCCTCAGGGAGCAGCAGTGACCCAGGGCACAAAGAAAGGATAGGGAGGTCACAGGCATCTGTGAACCTGCCCGACACTAGGAACCACGGCAACAGCCCCAAGAGCAGGCAACTTGAGCCAACTGGGTTCCCACTGCCAGCACTGAGCACCGCGCCACCACCAGCCTGTCTGGACACCATCCAGCAGTTCTGGAACTAGCTTGTCCTTATGCACCAGTCACTGATCCTCAGCACGCATCGATAATGTATCTCACCAGTCTAGCATACCGGTCTCACAACAAAACCACAAATGAATGCAAACTTGTCTTCCTGAACTTGAATGTATATGAACGCACTGAGCCTCCGGCATAACCTATATGTGGGAGGGAGAGAATGGAGTGGTCAGGGACACACACAAACAGCAATCACCAGCACTCTACTGTACCAATCACTCACCCAAGATTGAAATGACCCGCCAAGGGTCAACCAGATCGAGCTAAGCCCAGAGCACAGTCAATGCAGAGGCGATTTGCACTAAAGGTTTGGGGGAGAGCGATGTCAAACATCCTACATGGCTACTGTTGGTACTATCACAAGGTATGCCACCAGAGGGCACAGTAGTGGAAGACTTGTAGGTTACCTGTACAGATGTGCCTGGCCTAGTATAAAAGGCAGGCCACCAGGTGTGATCTTCACTCTGGAGTTATCAAATAAAGGACTACGGTCACTACAGTTCAAGTACAACACATTGCCTCGTGGAGTCATTATTAGAGCATCCAAGGACATAAAAAATCCTGTCTCATTACACAGGACCAGATCCAAGATAGCCTGCTCCCTGGTTGGTTCTGTTGCATACTGCTGAAGGAACCGGTCCCTTATGCACTCTGTGAACTCTTCCTCAAGGCTACCCTGACCAATTTGATTTGTCCAATCAGCATGGAGGTTAAAATCACCCATGATTATTTCTATTCCCTTTTTACAAGCCCCCACTATTTCTTAGTTTATACTCCGACCAACAGAGTTGCTACTGTTAGGAGGTCTATAGACTACGCCCGACCAGTTACTTTTTCCCCTTATTATTCCTTATCTCCACCCAAACTGTTTCAACATCCTGATCATTTGAGCCAATATCGTTTCTCACTATTGCAGTGATTCCATCTTTTATCAACAGAGCTACCCCACCTCCTTTTCCTTTCTGTCTGTCCTTCCGAATTGTCAAGTAGCCCTGAATGTTTAGTTCCCAGTCTTGGTCACCTTGCAACCATGTCCCTGTTATGGCCACCAGATCATACCCATTTGTAACTATTTGTGCTGACAACTCATCTAATTTGTTATGAATGCTGCATGCATTCAGATAAAGAGCTTTTAAATGTGTTTTCTTACTGCTTTGGCCCCAGTTTCTGATACACTCTTATATTTGTAGATTTTGTCCCTTCCTATCACGCTCTGGTTTTCGTTTCCCCCAATGCTACCCTGCTCTATTGCCTTCACCTTGTTCTTTGAGCTTTTAGGTTTCTGCTCACCTGAACCCTCCACCCACCCCACCAATAAACTCTCTGCAGCCCTAGTTATTCGGTTCACCAGGACCCTAGCCCCAGCACGTTCCAAGTGGAGTCCGTCCCGATGCAACAGCTCCCTCTTAGCCCAGTACTGGTGCCAGTGCCCCTCCGACAGTACAGCACTCCCTCAGTACTGCCCCTCTGACAGTGCAACCCTCCCTCAGTATTGCTGTTCCGACAGTGCAGCGCTCCCTCAGTACTAATAAGTCAGCCTAGATTACGTGCTCCAGTCTCAGGAATGAAGCTTGAACCCACAAACTTTTGACTCAGAGGTGAGAGTGTTGCCCACTGAGCCACGGCTGGCACTGAATGCAAAATGAAAAATTGGGCCTGAAATTCCAATTGAGGTCTTCCCGCGGGCAAACGAATGAAATAGGGAAAAGAGATGCACACTTACCTATTGCTGCTGCGCCCGTTCGAACTTCCGAGCCTGAGGCCTCTGGTGACTGCGTGTCGCAGCACGTGCATGTGGGGACGTGCGCAGGCCGGGATCTGGTGACAGGTTAGTATATTTTCTCATTCATAGTAATAGGAGTTTCATAAGTCCCCAACACCCAAAACACAATAAAAAATAGAAAATAAACTACATATTTAACATTCATTTAAATTAAAGTTCTTACAAAAAAAATATTTTCCTGACTTTTTAAAAAGTTTTTTTAATTAAGCCTTAAAATAAACTTACCATAGTGGGGAGGGTTTTTAAAAATCAAATGTGTTTTTCGAACTTTATTTTAAAATGTTTCACTTGCGCCTGTAAAAGTAGGCTATGCACCTGCTTTTTCAGGCGCAAGATTTTAAAGGACATTTGCAGGGCAAAATATTCGTAAATATCGGAAATCTTGCCCTGCACGTGTCCTCGCTCCCGATATGCGCCAGATCTGTCAAGCCAGAAACTTGACAGTTTGGAAAAGCCAGTTTTTAGTGCTTGCGCATTACGTGTTGAAACACGGCTTTTCCTATACCTTCCCGGGTCTGTAGAAACTTCGTACGGACCCTGGACATCGGATTTTCAGGGCCATTGTTACACACAGTAATGCAGTTTAACTTTTTCACTGAGAAAAATATCTAATAAATTGTTTAGAATTTGAGCATAAACAAAAACTATCTCAGATAACAAGGGAACGGTAGCATAGTGGTTATGTTACTAGACTAGTAAGCCAGAAGCCTGAACTAATAACCTGGAGACATAAGTTCAAATCCCATCATGACAGCTAAGAAAATTAAATTCAGTTAATTAAATAAATCTGGATTATAAAAACTAGTATCAGTAATTATGACCATGAAATTGTTGTTAAAAACTCATCTGACTTACTAATGCCCATTAGGGAAAGACATCTGCTGTCCTTAGCTGGTCTGGCCTATATGTGACTCCAGACCCAAAGCAATGTGGTTGATTCTTAACTGCCCTCTGAAAATGGCCTAGTAAGCCACTCAGTTGTACCAGTTGTGGGAGTACCTTCACCACATGGACTGCAGTGGTTCGAGAAGATGATTCACCACCACATTAGGGATAGTCAATAAATGCCTGTCTTTCCAGCTATGCCCACATCCGCTGTGGCTCAGTTGGTAGCACCTTTGCATCTGAGTCAGAAGGTTGTGGGTTCAAATTCCACTCCAGAGTCTTAAACATAAAAATCTCGACTGACACTCCAGTGCAGTACTGAGAAAATGCTGCACTGTTGGAGATGCCATCTTCTGGATGAGACTTTCTCAGACCTAAAAGATCCCATGGCACTATTATGAAGAAGAGCATGGGAGTTATTCCTCAAATATTGTTATCTGTCAATCACCATCAGTAAAAGAGATGATCTGGTTATGATCACATTGCCAATTGTGGGAACTTGCTGTGCACAAATTGGCTGCTGCATTTCCTAAATTACAACATCGCTTTGCAATGTCCTAAGTTTGTGAAAAGCGCTATAGAAATGCAAATCTTTCTTCTCTCTTTACATTTGAAATGGCTCCTTATTTTTTTCCTGTCTCTCATAGGCACACACATATGCACAGAAGATTTCTTGCTTTAAAAACACTCAATATAAACATTAGCTAAATAAAGCTTCTTAACTTGGTCCTCGAGCTTTTCTTAAAATAATGTTAAACATTTGACCTTTATCTTTGGCCAGATATGTAGGAAATACAATTATTTCGGTAATTTGAGACAGTTCAGACAATGATATCACTGCCTTTCCCTTGAATATGGCAATGGTATGATCCTAGAATCCCAAATTCACCATAACTTATAAAGCACTAACTACTTAATAGATAATTAAAAGATTGTACTACAATTTAATTTTAAATGCAAGCTTCTATGAATTTCAGATGTTTATTGCAGAGCGCCTTTCCGGTTTTAAACAGAAATAATGCAACCACAAAATCTAAGTTGGTATATATAATCTTGGGAGTAATTCCCAGGAAAACAATGAATAAGAAACAGTCAGTGGTTTGGGAACATTTTACAGTAAGCATTAGATTGATGTTAATCCAGGGTGCTCGCTCATCCCCAAGCAGTGAGGGTTTGATCTTGCGTTCTATATAATCGGAGAATTTAATTAACATAAAAATCTATGTGAGACATTTAGGCAAGGGACACGGACCCATCGAGACATAATACAGACTTTGATGCTCTTCATTCTAACTTCCTAAAATTTTATTCTAAAAAGAGATAATGGCCTGTAATTTGCAGTTAGTGGCAAAGCACTGGCATTCGCCACTGGCCTCTAATAAGTTTCCCACAAACATAGAAACATAGAAACATAGAAACATAGAAAATAGGTGCAGGAGTAGGCCATTCGGCCCTTCGAGCCTGCACCGTCATTCAATGAGTTCATGGCTGAACATGCAACTTCAGTATCCCATTCCTGTTTTCTCGCCATACCCCTTGATCCCCCTAGTAGGAAGGACTACATCTAACTCCCTTTTGAATATATTTGGTGAATTGGCCTTAACAACTTTCTGTGGTAGAGAATTCCACAGGTTCACCACTCTCTGGGTGAAGAAGTTTCTCCTCATCTCGGTCCTAAATGGCTTACCCCTTATCCTTAGACTGTGATCTCTGTGACAAGAAGTTTGTCTTTTCCAGCATGCACATTTTAATAACTGATTTGAAACACTACTTAATTTGTCAACCCTAAGACACAAGAATGTTTGAAGTTTGGATTTAAAACATGCAACTAAAACAGAAGTTATCTGCAACAAGAAACATTTCTTGCGATACTTTTTCAAATATCGTCCTACAGTACAGCTCATGCTAAAAGCTGAAAGCTGAAACTACATGTAGATCAGATATTGTTTATTGTAAGGGTGAATTTAAACTGCAGGCTTAGGGTCAGTGCAAAGTGATTTTGGTTTTGTACCAACCCTAAACTAGTGTTGAGGCCTAGAGTGACTCGAGTGAAGTGATATGAAACCCTTTCCTCCTGGGAGTTTCGCTCTGCTTCATTCTGGTGTGAGCTCAGCTCTGATGAGAATATAAGAAATAGGAGCAGGAATAGGCCATGCGGCCCTTTGAGCCTGCTCCTCCATTCAATAAGATCATGGTTGATCTTTTACCTCAACTCCACCTTCCCGCACTATCCCCATATCCCTTAATTCCCTTAGTATCCAAAAATCTATTGATCTCAGTCTTGAATATATTCAACAACTGACTGAACATCCACAGCCCTCTGGTAGTGAATTCCAAAGATTCACAACTCTTTGAGTGAAAAAAATTCACCTCATCTCAGTCTTAAATGGCCAACCACTTATTCTGAGACTGTGACTCCTAATTCAAGACTCACTCACCAGGGGAATCAACCTCCCAGCATCTACCCTGTCAAGCCCCTTAAGAACTTTATACATTTCAATGAGATCACCTCTCATTCTTCTAAACCCTGGAGAGTTTAGGACTAGTCTGCTCAATCTCTACTCATAGGACAATCCCTCCATCCCAGGAATCAGCCTGGTGAAACTTTGTTGCACACCCTCTATGGCAAGAATATACTTCCTAGAGTAAGGAGACCAAAACGACACAGTACTCCAGGTGCAGTCTCACCAAGGTCCTATATAATTGTACTCCAGTCGTTTTGTAAAAAGGCTAGCATACTATTTTCTTTCCTAATTGCATATTAGCTTTCACTGATTCATGTATAAGGACACCATAAACCCTCTGACCACAATCTCCCACCATTTAAAAACATTAGGGCTGGATTTTAGGCTTTTATGTTTTCGGGGCGATAATGGTGGCGGGGCGGGAAAGTTAGCGGCTGGGAATAGTTTTCATCTTAGTTGTTAAGTTTGGGCAGCTGGGCCCTGCGCTGGGGACGCAGCGCTAAGGGAGGCGTTGAGTACCTCTCTTGGTGCTAGGCTGGGAAACAGCTAAACAGCCAGCCAGGGAGTGTTTTGAGAGAGATCTGAGGTGGGGGGGGGGAGAGGGGGGGAACCTAAAAAATAAATCATAAAACAATTCCCCAAAAATTGCCTATGCCACCGCAACAGAAATCACACAAAAAATTAAAAGAAAAAACAATCGCACTTACTTTTGGAGTATATTACCTTCCTTTCTGCTGCCGGGATCATTCTGATTTCCCAGGCGGTCATTGTGGGAATATTTCCGGGTGGATGATCGGACAAGACTCAAAACTTGTGGCGGTGTCACAACCAGGGCGTTGCATACCGGGCACTCCTGCTCTGGGCCGCCACCTTTCACGCCGCTCCGGGGCAAAACCCGGAGTGCAAAGGATCGGAAAATCCAGCCCTTTCTGTTTTTCTATTTTTCCTGCCAAAGTCACATTTCTCCACATTATATTCCGTCTGCCATGTTCTTGCCCATGCACTTAGCCTGTCTATATCCCTTTGCAGCCTCTTTGCATCCTCCTCACAACTTACTTTCCCACTGAGCTTTGTATCATTAGCAAATTTGTATACATTACACTCTGTCCCCTCATCCAAATTATTGATATAGATTATAAATAGCTGAGGTCCAAGCCCTGGTTCTTGTGGTACCCCGCTAGTTACAGTCTGCCAATCTGAAAATGACCCGTTTATTCCTTCTCTCTTTTTTCTGTCTGTTAACCAATTCATGCTAATATTCAGGCTTGATTTACACTGTAACAGCAGCAATCAGCGTGAAGTGAAACCACTTCACTCCACAGTGTAAATGCAGCTGAATTCAGCTTGTCCCAGTAGATAATTTAGATATACTACAAGCAGAGATACCATAGGAAGCAGGCTCACTAACTTTGGTGCCATATTCACGAATGAATGTGTAGGTATCTGATCGTATCTCTAACTGGTTATCAAACCCCAATGTGGATTGGATTGAACTGATGGACTATGTTACAGTTCATTAAAAACATTCTGAGTGTTGGCTGCACTCTGTACTCATGCCTTTTCAGCTAACACACGGAGAATGACTTATAAATGAAATATTAAATATTTTCCTTTAGCATCATATAAAGACAATGAAAATGTACTAACACTCTGTGCTGTACACTGTGAAAATCCCAATTATTATTCAGGTTTTTTATATGAAACTATCAAACTATTTGATTCTGTGTTCTAAAATGCAAATGAATCTGAACATAGGTAAAAATGGTATATTCGCCTGAGAAACATTTACAAGTCCAGTGGTTTAAATCCTAAATCACGTCTATTCAAGCAGACTGTCAGCTGGGGTTTTAAGAGCTGGGAGCCTGCTGTGCAAATGGAGCCTTAATCAGATGCCACTGAAGCTTCCTGATCAAATGAGTATCTAGCTCGATCTACAAGGAGATCTTAATGAGCTCAGCCACCAGGGGAGGCTTTACTGATATTTGTTCCCATAAGAGATTATTTAGTTCAGACCAGTTAATGTCTTTACAACATTATACTTGCACCAGAAATGTACTTCTGATTAGTTGTTGTTTAACATGCAAGTTTTCATCAGTAAATATTGGCAAATGGCTTGATTAAGATAGCTATGCAAAATTTGTATTTACAGTAATGCAATCTGAATTTCATGTGATTTGCAATTCATCATAAATTATGTATAAGGTTAAAACAGATTAGCAATATAACCCTTCCCAGCATTCTGACTGGTAGCTATTTCAGTATTTATTAGTGGATTTTTCTGACAGTTTAACTGTCCTGTCCAAAAAAAATCTCTCAACCCTGACTAGCATCTTATTCTTCTGACAGTAGTAAGAGATTTCCATTTCTCATGTATTCCACATTTATACGCTGTTATCCAGGAAAGTGCAGTGATTGGAGTCTTGATGACTGCTCTTAAAAGTGTGGGGTACAAGTAAACAAGGAATGTGATTGGATTAACACAGGGATATGAGAGTAATCATAGACTTGTTGCTATCAATGCCCTGACAATATTGTGAACAAAATTCAGCAAGACTCCAATCACTGCACTTTTCTGGATAACAGCGTATAAATGTGGAATACATGAGAAATGGAAATCTCTTACTACCGTCAGAAGGATAAGATAGGCTATAGAGTCAGAATGCTAAAGTACAAGCCTGCAAAAGTTCTGCTAAGGTTTTAGAATGCATTGGTCAGACCATACCAAGAATATTCTGTTCCATTTGTTAGTAAACCACAAAAAAGATATGCCGACTGTTGTGTATGTATATATATACTCAATGTACAGTAACATAAGATCAATTAATGTATCTACACTGTATACAATATGCCTGTACCACCAGAGGGTGCAACAGGTGGAGACCTCGAGTTCACCTGTACACTGCAGGTAACCAGGTATAAAAGGGAGCCCATCTTACTGTACCCTCATTCAGGAGCTGCAATAAATGGACTAAGGTCACAAAAGTTCAAGTGCAATACCTTACCTCATGGAGTCATTACTAGAGTGCCTGCAAACACTATAATTGACGACGAGAATACGAATTCCACACAAAAAATGGCTAACCTTGGAAACTTTCAACAATTCACTGATGGAGAAAATTGGGATGCCTTTCTGGAAAGGCTACTTCATCGCGAATGACCTGGCTGGAAACACACTGACCTGGCTGGCTGATAAGCGCAGAGCCATCCTGCTCAGCAGTTGTGGGCCCACCATTCATGGCCTTGCCAGGAACTTGCTAGCCCCAGAGAAGACAACAACGAAAATGTTCGTGGAGCTCGTAACCCTGGTAGAGCTTAAGCCAAAAGAGAGCATCCTAACAGCCAGATACCGGTTCTACACACACCGGCAGCCTGAAGGCCAAGAAATCGCAAAATACGCTGCAGACCACTCTCACAGTTACATATATCCCATCTCCCCTCTGTTGTATTAGTGCGAGGAGGGGGGCCAGGGTGGGCTCTAACCGTTTTTTGCTTTCCCAAGTAACTCCTTCTGTTGTTGTATTGTCAGTCGCTGAAATGCTTCTATGAGGTCATTATCTTATGACAAGCCTGGTTTGTTGGCTGAATTGTATCTCTGGCTGCGTCCTCTTCCCCAGCCACGACCTTGCTGTTTTGCACTGCACGTCTTGGCCCAGTGACCTTCTTTCCCACAATAATGACATTTTCCGGGTAATTTTCCTAATGACTGTTTATCGGAATTCTGGAATTTCCATCCCATAGCCTGTACAGCTCGGACTTTAGCTCCCATATCCCTGTCTCATTGGTTACATCGATCCACCAATGCTGCAAAGGTCGTTCCTCTACCTTCCCAGTCCAGTAACACTACCTTAAGCATTTTGGACAGTTCTGGCTTTAGACCTGCCACGAAAGCTGCTTTCAGGGGTCCAAACACTTGTTCATCCATTTCCTCATCCGTATTATTCATACCGGAATGTTCTAGCCACGTGCATCTAAATCGCTCGTCATACTCCAGGACCTCTCTGTTCCTTTCTGTTCGCAGGCTGAAATTTTTCCCCAGTCTGTCTTAGCTGGACTGAAGGCTTACAGCCAGTGTTTAATCGCCTCCCATCCTGCGTTTAATTCTTGCTCATCCTGCCCCAAAGCTTCTTCTACCTTGTCATGCAATTTTCTTCCTTGTGTTTTTGGCACCATTATGGTCAAAATTTGAACTCTATCCCGGGGATGAAGTTGATATATATTTCTTAAGTGGTCCAATTGGTCCCACGTTTTTACTCCCCCTTTCTTTGGATTGGGCAATTCCTTGGACCATTTATCAATTTTCTCTGGGTCTGCCGGATCATGAACTAAATATTCTGCATACACCCTTTTCTTCGTTTTTTTGGTTCCGCCCTCATCCGCAGTCTCTTCTGATTTGACTACAACTTGTCTTTTTTTAAATGGGGCAAAGTGCACCCCTAATTCTTCATCCTCCGACCCTGTATCATCAGAGGATTCAGAATCCGTATCTATTCCTTGGTCGTGTCCTCGGGTTTGCACTTTTAATTTATCCAAACATGGGTAACCTGGAAATTGACCGATACATTTTCCTTTTCCTATTACTGTCTCTTGACCTAATGATTTTTTTCCATTCTTTAATTTCACCTTTAAGATCTTTAACTTCCACTTCCGACTTTTCAAGTTCAAGTCTTTACTGTCGCAGCTGTGCACAAACAGCTTGCAATTGGTCCTTTGTACTGGTCACTTCTCGATCATGTTGGGATAATTTCATTCCGCTTTCGGATCTGTCCCATAACGGCTAGGGTCCACCTAGTTCGCTCTTTATTTATCATACTGGTCGTTTTTCCCCAGACCCTTTTAATCTCGTCCAAGGACCATTGTCCTTTGGAGGTTCCGTACTTTTGTTCGATCTTAATACAGGTTTTAGATAAGTTTAATTGTTGCTCTATGTATTCTTTCAACTGTTGGAGGATTTCATCTATCGAAACCTCAGGTGGTGCCCGCCCGCCTTTAACAGTTGTAGGCAATTCTTTGCTCTTATCTCCTGCTGCCATAATACTGATTTCTTTACTGGGGTCTCGAGTCGTAAGCTTTCCAGCCGATCAATAGGTCGGTGATCAATTAACTAACACACCGCCGAAGTTAGATGTCTATGGGACCTCGAGCCGACTACCAACCGGAGGATTCGAAAAACCGGAGGCTTTCGGAATCGCGTAGAAGGAGAAGCGACTTTAGACTTTTGACTGAGGACTTTTATAAAGAGGAGTCCTTACCTCAGTATGTAGGTCCGATGTCCAAAATTATGTTTCTTTTCCTCAGCGATCCTGTTCGTGACACCAAAATTGTTAGATCTCTTAATTTCCAATGAAATACGAACTCCGGTTGTAGTTTTAATGTAATTTTATTCTGGCAGCAGCAACAAGCTCTTGGCTTTAAGCCAGGCCCTTGTCCTTCTGAGACCACATGGCCAAAATGGCTGTACTTATACCTGGTTCAATTTACAGTAAAGAACTCTCCTTCTTTGACCTTATTGGCTCAATTGATAGTTTTTAACCTTTAATTGGCTCGCTACCCAAGGTCCTAAAATGTCAAGTTGATTGATGACTTAATGCAATGCGGTGTGTGTTTTTTCAAAACTGCAGCCAGGCTGCAGAGCTTGAATTCTCTATCAACAATAACCACTCTGTTACCCTCCTTGGCTGTGACAGGGCCGCCGAACCAATTTGGGCCTTGACCATAGTTCAATACACAAATCGGATCATTGGCAGAAATATCATGTGACACAGCAGCACGATCATAATGCAATTGCTGACATTCATATCTGTTTTCAACACGATCATTCAAATCGGGATGAACAAGAGAGAGCTTGGTCTTGAGACTTCTCTTCATCAGTAGTTTAGCAGAGGAGACCCCTGTAAGCGTGTGAGGTCTTGTCCTGTAACTAAGCAATATGCATGACAAACGAGTCTGCAGTGAACCCTGAGTTACACGTTTCATGCCTTGCTTGATCATTTGAACATCACGTTCTGCTTGACCATTAGAAGCATGTTTGAATGGGGCTGACCTCACATGTTTAATACTATTGAGTTTCATGAACTCTTGAAACTCCAGACTTCTGAAGCAAGATCTGTTGTCGCTCACAACAATGTCAGGCAAACTGTGAGTAGCAAACATGACACGAAGGTTCTCAATGGTAGCTGTGGACATACTGGATGACATAATAATACACTCTATCCACTTTGAATATGCATCCACCACAACAAAAACATCTTTCCCAGGAAAGGGCCCGCAAAATCAATGTGTATCCTCGACCATGGTTTAGATGGCCACGACTAAAGACAGCGGAGATTCCGTTGGTATATTACTTAGCTGCATGCAAGTATTACACTGATGCACACATGATTCCAGATCAGAATCAATTACAGACCACCAAACATGAGCCCTGATAATGGCTTTCATCATGACAATGTCAGGATGAGTGCTATGTAGTTCACGTACAAATTTTTCTCTGCCTTTCTTGGGCATAACAACACGATTGCCCCACAGTAGACAATCTGACTGAATGGACAGTTCATCTTTCCGACGGTTGTAAGGTTTGGTCTCATCACACATCTCCATGGGTATTGTAGACCAATCACCACTGAGGACACGTTTTACAACCGATAAAATAGGGTCATAGCTGGTCCAGACCCTAACTTGTTGAGTAGTGACAGGGGTATCTTCACTCTCAAAAGCCTCCATTACTAACAGTAGATCTTCAGGTTGAAGCATCTCCATATCTGGTGTGGGCAAAGGCAGACAACTCAGTGCATCGGCACAGTTCTCAGTGCCCGGTGTGTGACGAATAACATAATCATAGGCAGACAGCATCAACGCCCACCTCTGAATGCGGGACGATGCATTGGTATTGATACCTTTATTCTCTGAAAACAATGAAATGAGTGGCTTGTGATCCGTTTCAAGTTCAAAGCGAAGATGCATTTTTTTTACCCCATGCACACAGGCCAAAGCTTCTTTTTCTACCATGCTATAAGCTCTTTCCACTTTTGACAAACTTCTCGAAGCATACACAACAGGTTGTAGTTTACCCGACTCATTTACTTGTTGGAGTATACAGCCAGCCCCATATGATGAATCATCACAGGCCAATACAAGATGCTTACGTGGATCACAGTGAACCAGCAGCTTATTTGAACAGAGTAGATTCTTACCTTTCTCAAAAGCTCTATCTTGCGATACACCCAGACCCAGTTGTTGCCTTTTCTGAGCAGCTTGTGCAGTGGCTCAAGTAAAGTGCTCAATCCGGGTAAAAAATTACCGAAGTAGTTGAGTAGCCCAAGGAATGAATGCAGCTCCGTCACATTCTGAGGCCTGGATGCATTTTTGATGGCCTTGGTTTTCAAATCCGTAGGCCTGATGCCATCAGCAGCAATCTTCCTCTCCAGGAATTCAACTTCAGGTGCCACGAAGACGCACTTTGAACGTTTCGGCCTGAGTTCCACTTTGTCCAGTCGATGTAGAACTTCCTCAAGGTTGTTCAGATGTTCAGCCATGTCGCGACCTGTGACCAGAATATCATCTTGAAACATGACAGTTCTAGGGACGGACTTCAGTAGACTTTCCATATTCCTCTGAAATATGGCTGCAGCCGAACAAATTCCAAAAAGACACCTGTTGTAGACAAACAGTCCTTTATGGGTGTTGATGCAGGTAAGTTTCTTTGAAGTGTCGACAAGCTCCTGTGTCATATAGGCCAACATCAGATCCAGTTTCGTGAATGACTTTCTACTAGCTAGCATGGCGAACAGGTCATCAGCTCTCGGTAATGGATACTGATCCATTAATCATAACCTGGTAGTCTTCACAAATTCTGAAAGTGCCATCACTCTTCAACACAGGAACAATAGGATTGACCCACTCATTAAACTTGACCGGTGATGTGACCCCTTCACGTTGGAGTCTGTCAAGCTCAATTTCAACCTTCTCCCTCATCATATAGGAAACAGACCGAGCTTTATGATAGACAGGGCCTTGCATCAGAATCCAGGTGAATCTGCACCTTGTCTCCCGTAAAATTTCCAATGCCTGGTTCAAACAAAGAAGGAAATTTCTTCAACACTTGAGCACACAAAGTGTCATCCACCAATGACAATGCTTTGATATTGTCCCAATTCCACTTGATTTTCTTGAGCCAATTCCTGCTGAACAGCATTGGACCATTGCCTGGGACGATCCATAATGGCAGATCATGAACCACACCATTATATGCCTTGATGACTGCACTGCAACTTGGCATTGACTGGACTCAGCTTAGGCTTCACAGCCTCAGCGCCTCACAGCTTATTGAATGTCCTTTGGCTCATTATCGACTGACTTGCACCCGTGTCCAGCTCCATCGATACCAGCACGCCATTCAGTTTCACATTAACCATTATTGGCTGGCTCTTTCCCAGGAATGAATACAGACCATACACTTCCTCCTCGGGTTGTGCATCCGGGCCAGCATTAGACTGGTCATCACCACCAATGTGATGAGCGGCAACACGCTTGCTCAGTTGTGGGCACATTCTCTGAAGATGCCCTACTTTGGAAAGGCCGTTACAGATGTACTGCCTAAACCGACACTGATGAGGCCGATGATTGTCCCCACAACGCCAACAGGGTGAAAAAGGATTCATACCAGTTGGCGGACTTTGAGCAGCTACAGGTTTCATAGAATCTTACAGCATGTAAGGAGGTCATTCGGCCTATCATGCCTGTGCCAGCTCTTTGAAAGAGCTCTCCAATTTGTTCCATTGCCCTGCTCTTTCCCCATAGCCCTGATGTAAGCAGTCGAGTAGGCCCTGGCATAAGCAGCTCTGCCAGACGACGACACAATCTTGTTTACAGTACTTGCCATGGAGCTCCGACTTTTTGATGATATCTGCCTCAAATTATCATCAGTCATCATACATACCTGGGCAGCCATGCTGGCCTTGCTCAAATCCAGCGTCTCTGCAGCCAATAATGTCTGGACAATCATATCATCGTTGATGCCTAACTCTAAGAAATCTCGCAGCATGTCTTCCAACACGAACCCAAACTTACACGGCTCAGCAAGATGTCACAGGTCGGCAACGAATCCCAACAAATCCTGGCCTTCAGCACAAACATGTGTGTAGAAACGATTGCGTGATATGATGATCCCCTTGTTTGGCTTGAGATGGTCATGTACCAAAGCACACAAATCCTTGTATTCTTTGTCCGTTGGACATGCAAGCAAGAGCAGATTCTTCATGAGGCCATATATTCTTGAACCACAAAGAGTGAGGAAAACCACCCGGCACCTAACTGCGTCATTGCCTCCCGCCATGTTGTTGGCCATAAAATACTGATCCAGGCGGTCAATAGAATCTGCCCAATCCTAGCCATCCATGAACCTCTCCAGATTTCCAATAGTGTCCATTGTGCATGCGAAGGATCTTAAGTTACCTCATTGTCAAATGTTATGTATATAATGATTCAAAAGACTTGCTGCTGTAAACTCACTCAGTTGTAAACCTGGTCCACTTTATTCGCGCCCAAAGTTACTGCAAGACATGGTAAGCGGCACTTATATACCAGGGCCTGCACACACGCGCATACAGCCCGATAACCTCCGACAGTGGCGTTGCCTGGTGCCCAGTGACCCCAAGCATCAATACATGACAGCCACGTTGTCCGCATGCCAGACACAAGACTCCCAAAGCAAGCGCTCTACTCGGAACTCCTTTATGGTAAACGAGCCAAGGGTGGACAGAAGAACACCCTCAAAGCCTCCCTGATAAAGTGCGGCATCCCCACCGACATCTGGGAGTCCATGGCCAAAGACTGCCCTGAGTGGAGAAAGTGCATCCAGGAGGGCGCTGAGCACCTTGAGTCTCATCGCTGAGTACATGCAGTAAACAAGCGCAGGCAGTGGAAGGAACACCCGGCAAACCTGTCCCACCCTCCCTTACCCTCAATGACTGTCTGTCCCAACTGTGGCAGAGACTGTGGCTCTTGTATTGGACTGTTCAGCCACCTAAGGACTCATTCTAGGAGTGGAAGCAAGTCTTCCGCGATTCCGAGGGACTGCCTATGGTGATGATGGTGACGGGTACAGATGTATTATTCACTGTGTGACAGTTACAGCTGTATTATGCACTGTGTGGTGGTTAGAGCTGTATTATATACAGTGTGACAGGTACAGCTGTATTACACACTGTGTGTGATGGGTACAGCTGTATTATGCACTGTGTGATGGGTCATCATCATAGGCAGTCCCTTGTATTGAGGGACTGCCAAAAATGGATGAGTTCATAGGTATTTCAATGAAGGACGTAATATTCCAGGTCCCGAACTGTATCCTGAAGGGTGGAAGATGCCTGTGCGTGGACTTTCTTAACGTGTGCTGGCCGTTGCACACCAGCCACCACACGGGCTTGACAGAGCTCGGTCTTGGTCCAGCAGCAAGGATTAACGGACCTAGTGCTTGCACATAACACAGTGCAGGCTGGCCCATGCTGCCCCTGGGCCCATGCAACAGGTAATGTGTTACAGATTTACAGAGACATACTTCCCTCTGATGTGTACAGCTGTATTATACACTGTGTGACGGGTATAGCTGTTTTATACACTGTGTGACAGGTACAGCTGTTTTATACACTGTGTGATGGGTACAGCTGTATTAGACAAGGTGTGTGATGGGTACAGCTGTATTATACACTGTGTGTGAGATACACTCGCTTCCAGAGTCTGTTAGAAGCGGGAACGCCACTTCAAGACGGGAACATCGACTCCCATGTCCGCACGAATGCCACTGAGCGCATTACATATTAAGTTAGCGCCGGGCTAAAATCTTTAGTCTTCAGCGCGAATATTTCCTGGTAGCGCTTCGTCTATTTATAGCGGCAACAAATTTTTCCCCATTTGTATCCACCTTATAGGGCAGACAGTGTCAAAGGTCTTTATAAGGTCGAAGAAGGCCATGTATAAGGGCTGGCGCTGTTCCCTGCATTTTTCCTGTAGCTGTCGCGCTGCAAAAATCATGTCCGCTGTGCCCCGTAGGGGACGAAATCCGCACTGTGACTCTGGGAGGAGCTCCTCGGCCACGGGAAGAAGACGGTTGAGGAAGACTCGAGCAATGACTTTCCCAGTGGCTGATAGCAGGGAGATTCCTCTGTAGTTGCCACAGTCGACTTGTTCCCTTTTTTAAAGATGGTCACGATCACTGCATCTCCCGGCATCTCACACACATGGCTGGGAACTCAACATCCAGGGGTATTCAACATTCAGGAAGGATAGACAGAAAGGAAAAGGAAGTGGGGTAGCGTTGCTGGTTAAAGAGAAAATTATCGCAATAGTATGGAAGGACATTAGCTTGGATGATGTGGAATCTGTTTGGGTGGAGCTGCGGAATACCAAAGGGCAGAAAATGCTTGTGGGCATTGTGTACAGACTACCAAACAGTAGTAGTGAGGTTGGGGACAGCATCAAACAAGAAATTAGGGATGCGTGCAATAAAGATACAGCAGTTATCATGGGTGACTTGAATCTAAATATAGATTGGGCTAACCAAACTGTAGCAATACGATGGAGGAGCATTACCTGGAGTTTATTAGGGATGGTTTTCTGGACCAATATGTCGAGGAACCAACTGGAGGCTGGCCATCCTAAACTGCGTGATGTGTAATGAGAAAGGACTAATTAGCAATCTTGTTGTGCGAGGCCCCTTGGGGAAGAGTGACCATAATATGGTGGAATTCTTTATTAAGTTGGAGAGCGACACAGTTAATTCAGAGACTAGGATCCTGAACTTAAGGAAAGGTAACTTCGATGGTATGAGATGTGAATTGGCTAGAATAGACATGGCAAATGATACTTAAAGGGTTGACGGTATATAGGCAATGGCAAACATTTAAAGATCACATGGATGAACTTCAACAATTGTACATCCCTGTCTGGAATAAAAATAAAACGAGGAAGATGGCTCAACCGTAGCTAACAAGGGAAATTAAGGATAGTGTTAAATCCAAGGAAGAGGCATAGAAATTGGCCAGAAAAAGCAGCAAACCTGAGGACTGGGAGAAATTTAGAATTCAGCAGAGGAGGACAAAGGATTTATTTAGGAGGGGGAAAATAGTGTATTAAAGGAAGCTTGCCGGGAGCATAAAAACTGACTACAAAAGCTTCTATAAATATGTGAAGAGAAAAAGATTAGCGAAGACAAACGTAGGTCCCTTGCAGTCAGATTCAGATGAATTTATAATGGGGAACAAAGAAATGGCAGCCCTGTTGAACAAACACTTTGGTTCTATCTTCACGAAGGAAGACACAAATAACCTTCCAGAAGTACTAGGGGACCGAGGGTCTAGTCAGAAGGAGGAACTGAAGGATATCCTTATTAGGCGGGAAATTGTGTTAGGGAAATTGATGGGATTGAAGGCCGATAAATCCATGGGGCTTGATAGTCTCCATCCCAGAGTACTTAAGGAAGTGGCCCTAGGAATAGTGGATGCATTGGTGATCATTTTCCAACAATCTATCAACTCTGGATCAGTTCCTATGGACTGGAGGGTAACTAATGTAACATCACTTTTATAAAAAGGAGGGAGAGAGAAAATAGGTAATTGTAGACTGGTTAGCCTGACATCAGTAGTGGGGAAAATGTTGGAATCAATTATTAAAGATGAAATAACAGCGCAATTGGAAAGCAGTGACAGGGTCAGTCCAATCAACATGGATTTATGAAAGAGAAATCATGCTTGACAAATCTTCTGGAATTTTTTGAGGATGTAACTAGTAGAGTGGACAAGGGAGAACCAGTGGATGTCGTGTATTTGGATTTCAAAAGGCTTTTCACAAGATCCCACACAAGAGATTGGTGTGCAAAATTAAAGCACATGGTATTCGGGTAATGTACTGAAGTGGACAGAGAACTGGTTGGCAGACAGGAAGCAGAGTGTCGGGATAAACAGGTCCTTTTCCAAATGGCAGGCAGTGACTAGTGGGGTGCTGCAGGGCTCAATGCTGGGACCCCAGCTCTTTACAATATACATTAATGATTTGGATGAAGGAATTGAGTGTAATATCTCCAAGTTTGCAGATGACACTAAACTGGGTGGTGGTGTGAGCTGTGAGGAAGATACTAAGAAGGCTGCAGGGTAACTTGGGCAGGTTAGGTGAGTGGGCAAATGTATGGCAGATGCAGTAGAATGTGGATAAATGTGAGGTTATCCACTTTGGGGGCAAAAACACGAAAGTAGAATATTATCTGAATGGTGGCAGATTAGGAAAAGGGGAGGTGCAATGAGACCTGGGTGTCATGGTTCATCAGTCATTGAAAGTTGGCATGCACTTACAGCAGGCGGTGAAGAAGGCAAATGGTATGTTGGCCTTCATAATTAGGAGTTTTGAGTATAGGAGCAGGGAGGTCTTTATGCAGTTGTACAAGGCCTTGGTGAGGCCACACCTGGAATATTGTGTTCAGTTTTGGTCTCCTAATCTGAGGAAAGACATTCTTGCTATTGAGGGAGTGCAGCGAAGGTTCACCAGACTGATTCCCGGGATGGCTGGACTAACATATGAGAAGAGACTGGATCGACTGGGCCTGTATTCACTGGAGTTTAGAAGGATGAGAGGGGATCTCATAGAAACATATAAAATTCTGACGGGCCTTGACAGGTTAGATGAAGGAAGAATGTTCCCGATGTTGGGGAAGTCCAGAACCAGGGGGCACAGTCTAAGGTTAAGGGGTAAGCCATTTAGGACTGAGATGAGGAGAAACTTCTTCACTCAGAGAGTTGTTAACCTGTGGAATTCCCTACCGCAGAGAGTTGTTGATGCCAATTCATTGGATATATTCAAGAGGAAGTTAAATATGGCCCTTATGGCTAAAGGGATCAAGGGGTATGGAGAGAAAGCAAGAAAGGGCTACTGAGGTGAATGATCAGCCATGATCTTATTGAATGGTGGTGCAGGCTCGAAGGGCTGAATGGCCTTCTCCTGCACCTATTTTCTATGTTTCTATGTTTCTAAGTAGTGACTTTCATCCATTTAATATAACTCCAGAGTGAGGATCACACATGGTGGCCTGCCTTTTATAGTAGGCTTGGTACACCTGCACAGGTAACCTACAATTCTCCCACTGCAAAGCCCTCTAGTGGCACATCTTAGTGACCATACAGCTGGTGTGCAAGTTTCCCGTAGTAGTGCCCTCTGGTGGCATATCATATATAATAGTACAAGCAGTGAACATGTCTGGATACATGACATCACTCGTCCCCTCGTCCTTAGTGCAAATCGCCTTTATGCACTGACTGTGCTCTGGGCTTAGCTCTATCTGGTGGACCCTTGGAGAGTCATTTCCATTTTGGGTGAGTAGGTGGTGTTTCGCTGGCAGTACAGGTGCTGGTGGTTTCTGTTTGTGAGTCCATGACCACTCCATTCTCTCACCCCGCCTCCCCACATATAGATTATGCCGGTGGCTCTTTACATTCATATACAATCAAGTCCAGAAAAAAAAATTGCATTTAATCCTTACATTTGTGGTACAGTTGTGAGGCAAGTACATTTGACTGAACAGTACAGGTGTCAGCACCGGTGCGTGAGGACAAGCTAGTACCAGAACTGCTGGATGGTGTCCAGGTAGTCTGGTGGCGGCGCTGTGCCAGTGTTGGCAGTGGGAACCTGGTTGGCTCAAGTTGTCTGCTCTCGGTGCCTTTGCCGTTGCTCCTAGCGTCGAGCAAGTTCACAGATGCCTGTGATCTCCCTGTCCTTTCCTTGCACCCCGGGTTGCTGCTGCTCCCTGAGGAGCAGTTGTTTGGCAGTGCACAGGGAACTGCTGACTCGCTTGCCTGGGCGCTATTTGGTTTGGGATCCTGGCTGGTTTTGGTCCCATTTGGGAGAACCATTGGGGGTGTCCCTTCGTTCCCAGGTGTAGCCTTGGTGGCGATAGGGTCTGGGGGCTGTGCCTTAGCACAGTTTTCTCTTTCAGGCTCATGGTGGTTGGTGCCATCGGGTGTATTAGAGGTGGAGCCGATTAGGGGCAGGGTATCGATACCGGTGCCGTTGTCCTCCTGAGGTCGCTTGCTCTGCAGCAATCGATATTAGCTGCTTGTGGCCACACTCCATGGTGCATCACTCTGGTCCCAGGGACGCAGGCTACAGCATTGGGTAGCCCACTGGACCTGTGTGCTCCCAGTGGGTGTTTGCCCACTACATTATCTTAATACAGTTGAAATCTTACATGGCACAACATTTCATTACTCATTGTAGATAAACTGTAGCTCCAATCACAATTGCACGACTTTTCTTTGCTTATTACATGTAGAAAACTCTGATCATCAATTACAAACTTTACATTTAACTCACAGTTGCTATTACATTGATTGAGAATGTGGAACTGTCCCTTTAAGTGTGGTGGGTTGCTGGCCTCCTTTAAGAGAGCCTTGCAATCTTTACCCCAACCATCTTCTTCGCTTGGCACCACGTGTTGCTCCATCAGCGCTGCACCTCATGGTCTGTCTGCCGCCATCTTTTTCTTCAGTGTTTCACCTCATGGTTTGGGCGCCACTTTTCTTCCATCCACGATGTTGACTGCTGTGATCCTCTTGTCCCTGGTTCTGCCACCGAAGCTCGGAAGTCGCCTTTGGATCCGATTTTCTTCCTCCGGAGTCCTGCCACTGGAGCCTGGAAGGTGTGTTCGGGTCGTCTCAGCTGGACCATCTCCATGCAGTTGTGCTGAGCGGTCTGTGCCTCGGGTGCTGTGCTGGTCTGCTCTCTGCTGCCGGATCCAATCTCTGGTGGGGGCTTGCTTTGCCTCTGAGCACAGAGGATGTCAATTGCTGGAGGGATGAAATCTTCCTAGCTCCAATTGAACTTCTCCATCCACCTTCTTCCGAGTAGTGTTGGTCCATCACCTGCAACAATCTACAGTGGTAACTCGTGCACCATGCCATTATGGAGTACCTTTATATCCGCACCACCAATGACTGGGATAAGTTCATTGGTGTAGGTGCGCAGCTTTGCCTGAACCGGGACCAACTTGGGTCATTCAGCTTGATTGTCCCATAGCCTCTCAAAGAGTTCTTGATTCATTACTGACTGGCTCGCCCCCGTGTCCACTTCCATGAAGACTGGAACGCCATTTATCTTGACTTCCATCCTCAACAGCGAATGCTCGGTGGTGCAGGTAAACATGCTGTATACCTCATCGTGGGGCTGAGCTACCTCTCTGACTATCTCTTCGCATTCCACGCTGGATTCATGGCCATGTGCAGACTCTTCATCAACATAGTGAGTGTTTCTTTTACACATTCGTTGGAGGTGGACCTTTGTGCTGCAGCCTTTACACACATAGTCCTTAAAATGGCACTGGTGAGCCCTGTGATTCCCTCCGCAACGCCAGCATGGTGCTACTCGATTAGCCCCCCTCAGCGGACTCTGAGTTAAGGGACTCTCTCCTCTGAGGAGATTCACATTCTACAGTCCAGCCTGTAAAAGGCGCCAGTCTGTGTATAGTATTTGCCGGGTTTGAGTCCTGAGAGGGAGTCATCCGCCGAGAGCCGCAGGTCGAGGTCATGAATGCCTGGCTCATGGTGATGGCCTTCTGCAGTGTGACTGTGGTATCCGCAGATAGTAGCCTGTGAAGAAGGCCCTCTTGGCCGATTCCAATGACAAAGAGATCTTGCAGCGCTTCGGTGAGGTGTTCGCCGACATCACACGGTGCCGCCAGCCTCCTGAGGTCTGGAGCATATTTCGCGATTTCCTGGCCTTTGGGCCATCGGTGGGTGTAAAACCAGTGTCTGGCTGTGAGGATGCTGTCTTTGGGCTTGAGTTGTTCTTGGATCAGCGTTATAAGCTCCTCGTATGTCTTGGTCATTGTCTTTGCTGGGGCCAGCAAGTCCCTGACGAGGCCATAAACGGTGGGCCCACAACTGGTGAGCAGGATAGCTCTGCGCTTATCAGCCAGTGTGGCCGGATCATCGCCTGCCAGGTCGTTTGCTGTGAAGAAATGGTCGAGCCTCTCCACAAAAGCGTCCCAGTCATCCCCATCGGTGAACTGCTGCAACGTACCAAGATTAGCCATTTTCGCGTGAAAGTCCGTAATCTCGTTGCCAACTGTTATGTCTTTAAATGCTCTGATAATGACTCCATGAGGCAAAGTATTACCTTTGAACTGTAGTGACCTTAGTCCATTTAATATAACTCCTGAGTGAGGATCACACATGGTGGCCTGCCTTTTATACTCGGCCTGGCACACCTGTACAGGTAACCTACAAGTCTCCCACTGCAGAGCCCTCTAGTGACACACCTTAGTGACCATATAGCTGATGCACAAGTTTCCCATAGTAGTGCCCTCTGGTGGCACATCATATATAATAGTGCAAGCAGTAAATATATCTGGAGAAATGATAGCCTGATTGTCTGGCCCGAGGTCAGCGTCCACCTCCTCGTCCTCCTCTTCGTCTCTCTCTTGAGGTGGAGGGCAGTCCCTTCTGGCAATTCTTGTCCCCTCCTGATAGTCAAGTTGTGCAGCATGCAGCACACCACCACGAATTGAGCTACCTGCTCAGGGTGGTATTGTAGCTCGCCTCTTGAGTGGTCCAGGCATCTAAGCGCTGCTTAAGCACTCCAATGATATTCTCGACAATATTGCGTATGGCTATGTGGCTCTCATTGTATCGCTTCTTGGCTTCTGTCTGGATGTTACGTAGGGGGGTCATCAGTAAGGTGGTGAGGCCATATCCTTTGTGACCAAGCATCCAGCATTGACCTTGTGGCTGACTGGTAAACAGGATAGATACAGTGCTCTCATGCAGGATGTGAGCATCATGGATGCTGCCTGGAAATTTTACATTTACTGCCATTATAATTTACTGGTGGTCGACAACGAGTTGCACATTCAGGGAATGGAATCCCTTGCTGTTCCGAAAAACCTCTGCATTCTGCATGGCGATGTGTGTTGAGTCTATTGCTCCGTGCACCTTGGATCCCCAGCATTGAAGCACTGACCACACTTGGTCAGGCCACATAGTTTGCATGCCAGACACGAGACTCCCAAAGCAAGTGCTCTACTCGGAACTCGCTCACGGCAAACAAGCCAAAGGTGGGCAGTGGAAGCGTTACAAGAACACCCTCAAAGCCTACCTGATAAAGTGAGACATCCCCACCGATACCTGGGAGTCCCTGGCCAAAGACCGCCCTAAGTGGAGGAAGTGCATCCGGGAGGGCGCTGAGCACCTCGAGTCTCATCGACGAGTGCATGCAGAAATCAAGCGCAGGTAGCGGAAAGAGCATGCGGCAAACCAGTCCCACCCACCCTTCCCTCAACGACTATCTGTCCCACCTGTGACAGAATCTGTGGCTCTTGTATTGGACTGTTCAGCCACCAAAGAACTCATTTTAAGAGTGGAAGCAAGTCTTCCTCGATTCCGAGGTACTGCCTATGATGATGATGATAATGCACCTTGGGGAAGTTTGCAATTCTGGAGAATCCTAGAGCACTCTCAGTCTGTGCCTCCCTGTTCATGGGGAAGCTGATAAAAACTATCCTGTGTGCGTAAAGTGCTTCAGTCACCTGTCGAATGCAGCAATGTGTGGCATGCTGAGATATAACGCAGATGTCGCCAGCTGAGGCCTGAAAGGAACCTGATGCGTAGAAAGAAAGTGCTGCAATGACCTTGACCTCAACGGACTGTGCGGTCCTGATGGTGCTGGCAGGCTGCACATCTCTCCTAATGAGCTGGCATATCTCACTTATAATCTCTTTCCGGAAGCGCAGTCTCCTAAGGCACGTGTTATCGGGCAAGTTCAGAAAAGACCGCTTCTCCCTGTAAGTGTGTGGGGTGTAAGTTCTTGTCCTCCTCCTCAGTCTTCCACCTCTTTGATTGGGCACTTAATGCTCTTGAATATACCTTCTGTATTCTCTAGTCTGCAGCATGTGTGTAGTCATCAAGACAGACTGAGAAATTACAGGCCCCATTACAATAACAATCAGTATTATACCTATTATTCACAAGCAATAAATTTACCAACTAACACACCTAAAATAAATTCAAATTGTCCACAGTATGATAAGATGTTTGTTCAGATGTTCAAATCATCTTAAAAGAACTCCACAGTACATCAGAACTCCCCAGAAGTTGAAGCAGACTTTTATATGAACTGACCCCCGATTTACAAAATGGCATTCAAAAACGCTGGTTTTGGTTCAGGTGAGAGCAACTTTTTCTCTGCGTTTTTTTCAGTGAGCGATATTTTCAGCAATATGTGGGTGAGGTGCCGAAAGTAATGCTCGGCGATATTATGGGTGTTAGTTTTGCCCATTCTGATCTTTACGGCAAAAAAAGTGGACGGGCGGTATTATTAATTTTTGGCGTTAAGTACATGCTGAAAGTAATGCTGGGTGATAAGTGAGCGATACATGGGCATTAGTTTAAATTTTGTTGCTAAATGGACGATATCTGGTTGTTATACCTCATCTCAGCATTAAAATGGACGTTAAGTGGGCGGTATCGATTCAAAAATAATGGAAAGTCTAGCCCAAAATGTCTAGAACATGACCTTGTCATCACCAACTCCTTGTTCTGCCAGAGGGACAAGTACAAGGCATCGTGGCAACACCCTCGCTTCAAACACTGGCACCTGCTCGACTATGTCATCATCCGAGCCAGAGATCACAAGGATGTGCGCATCACCCGCGCCATGACAGGAGCTGACGACTGCTGGACGGATCACTGCCTAATCTGATCCATCATTGACATCAACATAGCCCCAAAGCGGCGAGGACAGCAGAAGCAGTGCCGCAAAAAAGTCAATGCCGGGGCACTCAAAGACCCAGCTAAGAGAGCCCTATACAGTCAGCACCTCACTGATAACCTGGTGTGCCTTGATGACCCCCGAGACACAGAATGCCCACAGCGTTTGGTCTGCCCTCCAGGCCTCCGTAACTAGTGTCTACGGCGAGAAGCTCCATCACTCAACCAGGAAACACAAGGACTGGTTTGATGAGAATGACCAGGAGATCCAAGAGCTAATAGATCATAAGCGCAGGGCATTTTTGAGCCTTAAACAACAACCCAACTTAGGAGCAGCAAGGCAGCATTACAGACGGCTTCAGGCCAAGGTCCAACAAAATACTCGGGACCTAAAGAACAGATGGTGGATGGAAAAAGCACAGGAGATATTGCAGCTGGCCAACAGCCATTATGTGCGAAGATTCTTCACCGCAGTAAAGGTCACCTATGGCCCAAACACCCAAGGCTCCACCCCACTGCTGGCCAAGAACGGGGAAACACTCATCAAGGACACCGAGGCAGACAGGGCCCACTAGAAGGAGCACTTCAAAGATCTCCTCAATCGAGACTCTGCCTTTGACTCGAGTGTACCCAACTCCATCCTGCAGCATGCTACCTGCCACCATGACAGTAAAACTCCAGCCCTGCACGAGGTAGAAAAAGCCATAAGACAGTTTAAGAACAACAAGGCTACGGGAGCGGATGGAATCCCCACTGAGGCACTGAAGTATGGTGGAGAGGCACTGTTGGTGCGAATGCATGACTTCATCTCTCTCATCTGGAGGGAGGAGAATATGCCGCGAGATCTCAGAGATGCAGTGACCGTGACCATCTTTAAAAAAGTGGACAAGTCCGACTGTGGCAACTACAGAGGAATCTCTGTTATCAGCCACTGGGAAAGCCATTGCTAGAATCCTCCTCAACCCGAGGTTCTCCTCCGAGTTACAGTGTGGATTTCATCTCCTACAGGGCACAAGGGACATGATTTTTACAACGTGACAGCTGCAAGAAAAATGCAGGGAACAGCATCAACTCTTGTACATGGCCTTCTTCGACCTTACAAAGGCTTTTGACACTGTCAACCGCGAGCGGCTATGGAGCATCCTCCTCCATTTCGGCTGCCCCCAAAAGTTCGTCACCATTCTCTACCTGCTCCTCGATGACATCCAGGCTATGACCTTTACCAGCGGATCCATTACCGACCCAATCCATGTCCGGACCGGGATCAAGCAGGGCTGTGTCATCGTGCCAACGCTCTTCTCAATCTTCCTCGCCGCCATGCTCCACCTCATACTCAACAAGCTCCTCACTGGAGTGGAATATAATTACAGAACCAGTGGGAACCTGTTCAACCTTCATTGTCTGCAGAGCAGATCCAAGACCTTCCCAACCTCTTTTGTTGAGATACAGTACACGGACGTCACCTGCGTCTGCGCACGTACAGAGGCTGAACTCCAAGTCATAGTCAACAAATTCACTAAGGCATACAAAAGCATGGGCCTTACACTAAACATCCGTAAGACAATGGTCCTCCACCAACCTTTCCCCACTGCCCCCCAGTCATCAAGATCCACGGCGCGGGCCTGGATAACGTAACCATTTCCCATACCTCGGGAGGCTCGAGGGGCCATATGGCCTAGTCCTGTTCCTATTTCTTATGTTCTTACGTTGTTATTTTCTTATACACTGTGTGACCGGGTACAGCAATATTATATACTGTGTGATGGGAACAGCTGTATTATACACTGTGTGTGATGGGTACAGCTGTATGAAATACTGTGTGTGATGGGTATAGCTGTATTATACATTGTGTGATGGGTACAGATATATTATACACTGTGTGATGGTTACAGATGTATTATACACCATGTCTTGGTCTCCTAATCTGAGGAAGGACATTCTTGCTATTGAGGGAGTGCAGCGAAGGTTCACCAGACTGATTCCCAAGATGGCAAAACTGACATATGAGGAGTGACTGGATCGAGTGGGTCTGTATTCACTAGAGTTTAGAAGGATGAGAGAGGATCTCATAGATCTACTCGGAACTCCTTCAAGGCAAACGAGCCAAAGGTGGACAGAGGAAATGTTACAAAGGCACCCTCAAAGCCTCCCTGATGAAGTGCAACATTCCCATTGACACTTGGGAGTCCCTGGCATCCAGGAGGGCACTGAGCACCTCGAGTCTCATCGCCGAGAGCAAGAAGAAATCAAGCGCAGGCAGCGGAAAGGGCGTGCGGCAAACCAATCCCACCCACCCTTTCCCTCAACAACTGTCTGCCCCACCTGTGACAGGGACTATGGTTCTCGTATTGGACTGTCCAGTCACCTAAGAGCTCATTTTTAGAGTGGAAGCAAGTCTTCCTCAATTCCGAGGGACTGCCTATAATGATGATGATTACACACTGAGTGACGGGTACAGCTGTATTATACACTGTGTGTGATGGGTACTGCTGTATTAATTAGTGTGATGGGTACAGCTGTATTAGACAAGGTGTGTGATGGATGGGTACAGCTGTATTATACACTGCGTGACGGTCACACCTGTATTATACAATGTGTGACAGGTACAATCGTTTTCTACATTGTGTGTGACGCTTAGAGCTGTATTTTACACTGTCAGACCTGGTACAGCTATATTATACACTGTGTGATGGGTACAGCTGTATTTTACACTGTGTGTGATGGGTACAGCTATATTATTCACTGTATGATGGGATCAGCTGTATTATGCACCGTGTGATGGATACAGCTGTTTAATAGACTGTGTGATGGGTACAGCTGTATTATACGCTGTATGACCTAGTACAGCTATATTATAGACTGTGTGACGGGCACAGCTGTATTGTACACTGTGTGATGGGTACAGCTGTATTATATACTGTGTGATGGGCACACCTGTATTAAACACTGTGTGATGTGTACAGCTATATTATACAGTGTGTGTGTCAGGTACAGCTGTATTTTACACAGTGTGATGGGTACAGTTGTATGATATGGGCAGGAAAAAGAGTGGGAGAGCTATAGTGGTAGGGGATTCTATTGTAAGGGGAATAGATAGGCATTTCTGAGGCTGCAATCGAGACTACAGGATGGTATGTTGCCTCCCTGGTGCAAGGGTCAAGGATGTCTCAGAGCGGCTGCAGAGCATTCTGGAGGGGGAGGGTGAATAGCCAGTTGTTGTGGTGCATATAGGTACCAACGATATAGGTAAAAAGCAGGATGAGGTCCGACTAGCTGAATTTAGGAAGCTAGGAGTTAAATTAAAAGTAGGACCTTAAAGGTAGTAATCTCAGGATTGCTATCAGTGCCATGTGCTAGTCAGAGTAGATATAGCAGGTTAGTTAAGATGAATACGTGGCTTGAGGAGTGGTGCAAGAGGGAGGGATTCAAATTCCTGGGACATTGGAACTGATTCTGGGGGAGGTGGGACCAATGCAACCTGGACGGCCTGCAACTGGGCAGGACTGGAACCAATGTCCGAGGGGTGTGTTTGCTAGTGCTGTGGTGAGGATTTAAACTAATAGGGCAGGGGGGTGGGGACCTATGCAGGGTGACAGAGGGAAGTAAAAAAGTAAAATGGGGTCAGAAGCAAAAGGTATAAAGGAGAAAAGTAAAAGTGGAGGGCAGAAAAATCAAAGGCAAAAATCAAAAAGAGCCACATTACAACATAATTCAAAAAGGACAAAGAATGTTAAAAAAAAAACAAGCCTGAAGGCTCTGTGTCTCAATGCGAGGAGCATTCATAATAAGGTGGATGAATTAACTGCGCAGATAGCTGTTAACGCATATGAAGTAATTGGGATTATGGAGATATGGCTCCAGAGTGACCAAGGCTGGGAACTCAACATCCAGGGGTATTCAATATTCAGGAAGGATAGATAGAAAGGAAAAGGAGATGGGGTAGCGTTGCTGGTTAAAGAGGAGATTAATGCAATAGTAAGGAAGGACATTAGTGTGGATGATGTAGAATCTGTATGGGTAGAGCTGTGGAACACCAAAGGGCAGAAAATGCTAGTGGGAGTTGTGTACAGACCACCAAACAGTAGTAGGGAGGTTGGGGACGGCATCAAACAGGAAATTAGGGATGCATGCAATAAAGGTCCAGCAGTCATCATGGGTGACATTAATCAACATACAGATTGGGCTAAACAAACTGGTAGCAATACAGTGGAGGAGGATTTCCTGGAGTGTATAAGGGATGGATTTCTAGACCAATATGTCGAGGAACCAACTAGAGAGCAGGCCATCCTCGACTAGGTGTTGTGTAATGAGAGGATTAATTAGCAATCTTGTTGTGCGAGACCCTTGGGGAAGAGTGACCATAATATGGTAGAATTCTTCATTAAGATGGAGAGTGACACAGTTAATTCAGAGACGAGAGTCCTGAATTTAAAGACAGGTACCTTCGACGTTATGAGACGTGATTTGGCTAAGATAGATTGGCGAAAGATACTTAAAGGGTTGATAGGCAATGGCAGACATTTAAAGATCACATGGATGAACTTCAACAATTGTACATTCCTGTCTGGCGTAAAAATAAAACGGGGAAGGTGGCTCAACCGTGGTTTACAAGGGAAATTAGGGATAGAGTTAAATCCAAGGAAGAGGCATATGAATTGTCCAAAAAAAACAGCAAACCTGAGGACCGGGAGAAATTTAGAATTCAGTAGAGGAGGATAAAGGGTTTAATTAGGAGGGGGAAAATAGAATGAGAGTAAGCTTGCAGGGAACATAAAAACTGACTGCAAAAGCTTCTACAAGTACTAAAGAGAAAAAGATTAGTGAAGATAAATGTAGGTCCCTTACAGTCAGAATCAGGTGAATTTATAATGGGAAACAAAGAAATGGCAGACAATTGAACAAATACTTTGGTTCTGTCTTCACTAAGGAAGACACAAATAATCTTCTGGAAATACTAGGGGACCAAATGTCGAGCAAGAAGGAGGAACTAAAGGAAATCCTTATTAGTCAGCAAATTGTGATCGGAAAATTGATGGGATTGAAGGCCGATAAATCCCCAGGGCCTGAAGGCTGCATCCCAGCGTACTTAAGGAAGTGGAACTAGAAATAGTGGACGCATTGCTGGTCATTTTCCAACATTCTATGGACTCTGGATCAGTTCCTATAGACTGGAGGGTAGCTAATGTAAACCCACTTTTTAAAAATGAAGGGAGAGAGAAAACAGGGAATTATAGACGGGTCAGCCTGACATCGGTGGTTGGGAAAATGTTGGAATCAATTGTTAAGGATGTAATAGCAACCATTTGGAAAGCAGTGAAGGATCGGTCCAAGTCAGCATGGATTTATGAAAGGGAAATCATGCTTGACAAATCTTTTAGAAGTTTTTGATGATGTAACTAACAGAGTGGACAAGTGGGAGCCAGTGGATGTGGTGTATTTAGGCTTTCAAAAGGCTTTTGCCAAGGCCCCACACAAGAGATTAGTGTGCAAAATTAAAGCACATGGTATTGGGGGTAATGTATTGACATGAATAGAGAACTGGTTGGCAGACAGGAAGCAAAGAGTAGGAATAAATGGGTCATTTTCTGAATGGCAGACAGTAATTAGTGGGGTACCGCAAGGTTCAGTTCTGGGACCTCAGCTATTTACAATATACATTAATGATTTAGATGAAGGAATTGAATGTAATATCTCCAAGTTTGCAGATGACACTAAGCTGGGTGGCAGTATGAGCTGTGAGGAGGATGCTAAGAGGCTGCAGGGTGACTTTGACAGCGTGGGCAAATGCATGGCAGATGCGGTATAATATAGATAAATGTGAGGTTATCCATCTTGGTGGTAAAAACAGGAAGGCAGATTATTATCTGAATGGTGACAGATTAGTAAAAGGGGAGGTGCAATGAGACCTGGGTGTCATGGTACATCAGTCATTGAAAGTTGGCATGTAGGTACAGCAGGCAGTGAAGAAGGCAAATGGCATGTTGGCCTTCATAGCGAGAGGATTTGTGCATAGGTGCAGGGAGGTCTTACTGCAGTTGTACGGGGCTTTGGTGAGGCCACACCTTGAATATTGTGTACAGTTTTGGTCTAATCTGAGGAAGGACATTCTTGATATTGAGGGAGTGCAGCGAAGGTTCACCAGACTGATTCCCGGGATGACAGGACTGACATATGAAGAAAGACTAGATCGACTAGGCTTATATTCAATGGAATTTAGAAGAATGAGAGGGGATCTCATAGAAACATATAAAATTCTGATGGGATTGGACAGATTAGATGCAGGAAGAATGTTCCGCATGTTGGGGAAGTCCAGAACCAGGATAAGGGGTAAGATATTGAGGACCGAGATGAGGAGAAACTTCTTCACTCAGAGAGTTGTGAGCATGTGGAATTCTCTACCACAGAAAGTTGTTGAGGCCAGTTCATTAGATATATTCAAAAGGAAGTTAGATGTGACCCTTGCAGCTAAAGGGATCAAGGGGTATGGAGAGAAAGCAGGAATGAGGTACTGAAGTGCATGATCAGTCATAATCATATTGAATGGCGGTGCAGGCTCGAAGGGCCGAATGGCCTACTCCTGCACCTATTTTCTATCTTTCTATGTTTCTATGTGTACGATATGTGTGCGCTCTAGATCTGTGAAGCAGAGCAGGTCTCCAATCGTCTTGGGTAATCCTTGCCACTGGACCAAGACCTAGCTCTGTCAAGCCCGTGTGGTGGCTGGTGTGCAACCACCACGACACGTCCAAAAATCCATACGCAGGCATCTTCCACCCTTCAGGATGTAGTTGGGATACCTTCATTGAAACACCTGCGAGCTCATCCTTTTTGGCCTGGAAGCAAGTCATCCTCGTTTCGAGGGATCGCCTGTGATTATGCACTGTATGACAGGCACAGCTGTATTATACACTGTGTGTGATGCGTACAGCTGTAACAAAGACTGTGTGATGGGTGCAGGCATATATTAGCATGGATAGAGGATTGGCTAACTAACAGAAAACAGAGAGTCGGGATAAATGGTTCATTTTCTAGTTGGCAACCAGTAACTAGTGGGGTGCCGCAGGGATCAGTGTTTGGACCCCAACTATTTACAATCTATATTAACGACTTGGAAGAAGGGATTGAGTGTAACACAGCCAAATTTCTGACGATACAAAGATGGGAGGAAAAGCAATGTGTGAGGAGGACACACAAAATCTGCAAAAGGACACTGACAGGCTAAGTGAGTGGGCAAAAATTTGGCACATGGAGTATAATGTTGGAAAGAGCGAGGTCATGCACTTCGGCAGAAAAAATCAAAGAGCAAGTTATTATTTAAATGGAGAAAGATAGCAAAGTGCTGCAGTACAGCAGGACCTGAGGGTACTTGTGCATGAAACACAAAAGGATAATATGCAGGTACAGCAAGTGATCAGGAAGGCCAATGGAATGTTGGCCTTTATTGCAAAGGGGACGGAGTATAAAATCCGGGAAATTTTGCTGCAGCTATACAGGTTATTGTTGTGGCCATACCTGGAATACTGCGTGCAGTTTTGGTTTCCATGTTTACGAAAGGATATACTTGCTTTGGAGGCAGTTCAGAGAAGGTTCACAAGGATGATTCCAGATATGAGGGGATTGACTTTTGAGGAAAGGTTTAGTAGGTTGGGCCTCTACTCATTGGAATTCAGAAGAAAGATTGAAACATAGAAAATAGGTGCAGGAGTAGGCCATTCAGCCCTTCGAGCCTGCACCACCATTCAATAAGATCATGGCTGATCATTCACCTCAGTACCCCTTTCCTGCTTTCTCTCCATACCCCTTGATCCCTTTAGCTGTAAGGGCCATATCTAACTCCCTCTTGAATATATCCAATGATCTGGCATCAACAACTCTCTGCGTTGGGGAACTCCACAGGATAACAACTCTCTGAGTGAAGAAGTTTCTCCTCATCTCAGTCCTAAATGGCTTATCCTTTATCCTTAGACTGTGTCCTCTGGTTCTGGACTTCCCCAACATCGGGAACATTCTTCCTGCATCTAACCTGTCCAGTCCCATCAGAAATATGATCATGGACTCAGGTCCACTTCTCTGCCCATTCCCCATAACACCTTATCCCTTTATAATTTAAGAAACTGTCTATTTTTGTCTTAAATGTATTCAATGTTCCAGCTTCCACAGCTCTCTGAGGCAGCAAATTCCACAGATGTACAACTCTCTGAGAAAAGAAATTTCTGCTCAGCTCAGTTTTAAATGGGCGACCCCTTATTCTAAGATCATGCACTGTAGTTCTAGTCTCCCCTATCAGTGGAAACATCCTCTCTGCATCCACCTTGTCAAGCCCCCTCATAATCTTACAGGTTTCGATAAGATCACTTCTCAAAAAGAGTTGGAGAGATATAACGATAGGGGATTCTATTGTAAGGGGAATAGATAGACGTTTCTGTGGCCGCAATCGAGACTCCAGGATGGTATGTTGCCTCCCTGGTGCAAGGGTCAAGGATGTCTTGGAGCGGTTGCAGGATATTTTGGAGGGGGAGGCTGAACAGCCAATTGTTGTGGTGCATATAGGTACCAACGATAGAGGTAGAAAACGGGATGAGGTCCTACAAGCTGAATTTATGGAGCAAGGAGTTAAATTAAAAAGTAGGATGTCAACATTGAAACATGGAAAATAGGGGCAGGAGTAGGTCATTCGACCCTTCAAGCCTGCACCACCATTCAATAAGATCATGGCTGATCATTCATCTCAGTACCGCTTTCCTGCTTTCTCTCCATACCCCTTGATCCCCTTAGCCATAAGAGCCATATCGAACAGCCTCTTGAATATATCCAACGAACTGGCATCAACAACTCTCTGTGGTAGAGAATTCCACAGGTTAACAACTCTCTGAGTGAAGAAGATTCTCCTCATCTCAGCCCTAAATGGTTTACCCCTTATCCTTAGACTATGTCCCCTGGTTCTGGACTTCCCCAACATCGGGAACATTCTTCCTGCATCTAACCTGTCCAGTCCCATCAGAATTTTATATGTTTCTATGAGATCCCCTCTCATCCTTCTAAACTCCAGTGAATACAGGCCCAGTCGATCCAGTCTCTCCTCATATGTCAGTCTTGCCATCCCGGGAATCAGTCTGGTGTACCTTCGCTGCAAGAACGTGCTCCCTCAGATTAGGAGACCAAAACTGAACACAATATTCCAGGTGAGGCCTCACCAAGGCCCTGTACAACTGCAGTAAGACTTCCCTGCTCCTATACTCAAAATTCTCCAGCTATGAAGGCCAACATACCATTTGCCTTCTTCACCTCCTGCTGTACCTGCATGCCAACTTTCAATGACTGATGTACCATGACATCCAGGTCTCGTTACACCTCTCCTTTTCCTAATCTGCTGCCATTCAGATAATATTCTGCCTTCGTGTTTTTGCCACCAAAGTGGATAACCTCACATTTATCCACATTATACTGCATCTGCCATGCGTTTGCCCACTCGCCTAACCTGTCCAAGTCACCATGCAGCCTCTTAGCATCCTCCTCCCAGCTCACACCGCCACCCAGCTTAGTGTCGTCTGCAAACTTGGAGATATTACACTCAATTTCTTCATCCAAATCATTAATCAAAAAGAGCCACATGACAACATAATTCTAAAAGAACAAAGAGTGTTAAAAAAACAAGCCTGAATGCTCTGAGTCTCAATGCGAGGAACATTCGCAATAAGTTGGATGAATTAACTGCGCAGATTGCTGTTAACTGATATAATGTAATTAGGATTCTGGAGACATGGCTTCAGGGTAACCAAGGCTGGGAATGCAACTTCCAGTGGTATTCAATATTCAGGAAGGATAGACAGGAAGGAAAAGGAGGTGGGGTAACGTTACTGGTTAAAGAGGAGATTAACGCAATAGTAAGGAAGGACATTAACGTGGATGATGTGGAATCTATATGGGTAGAGCTGTGGAACACCAAAGGGCAGAAAATGTTGGTGGGAGTTGTGTACAGACCACCAAACAGTAGTAGAGAGGTTGGGGACGGCATCAAACAGGAAATTTGGGACGCATGCAATAAGGGTACAGCAGTTATCATGGGTGACTTTAATCGACATATTGATTGGGGTAACCAAATTGCTAGCAATACTGTGGAGGAGGAGTTCCTGGAGTGTATAAGGGATGGTTTTCTAGATCAATATATCAAGGAACCAACCAGAGAGCAGGCCATCCTAGACTGGGTCTTGTGTAATGAGAGAGGATTAATTAGCAAGCTGGTCGTGCGAGGCCCCTTGGGGAAGAGTGACCATAATATGGTAGAATTCTTCATTAAGATGGAGAGTGACACAGTTAATTCAGAGACTAAGGTCCTGAACATAAAGAAAGGTAACTTCGATGGTATGAGACGTGAATTGGCAACGATAGGCTGGTGAATGATACTTAAAGGGTTGACGGTAGATAGGCAGTGGCAGTCATTTAAAGATCACATGGATGAACTACAACAATTGTGCATCCGTGTCTGGCGTAAAAATAAAACGGGGATGGTGGCTCAACCGTGGCTAACAAGGGAAATTAGGGATAGTGTTAAATCCAAGGAAGAGTCATATAAATTGTCCTGAAAAAGCAGTAAACCTGAAGTCTGGGAGAAATTTAAAATTCAGCAAAGGAGGACAAAGAGTTTAATTAGGAGGGGGAAAATAAGAGTATGAGAGTAAGCTTGCAGAGAACATAAAAACTAACTGAAAAAGCTTCTATAGATATGTGAAGAGAAAAAGATTTGTGAAGACTAATGTTGGTCCCTTGCAGTCAGAATCAAGTGAATTCATAATGGGGAACAAGGAAATGGCTGAGGAATTGAACAAATACTTTGGTTCTATCTTCACTAAGGAAGACAAAAATAACCTCCCGAAAAAACTAGGGGACCGAGGGTCTATCAAGAAGGAGGAACTGAGGGAAATCCTTATTAGTCAGGAAATGGTGTTAGGGAAATTGATGGGATTGAAGGCCGATAAATCCCCAAAGCCTGATAGTCTGCATCCCAGAGTACTTAATGAAGTGGCTCTCAAAATAGTGGATGGTCATTTTCTAACATTTCATGGACTCTGGATCAGTTCCTATGGATTGGAGGGTAGCTAATGCAACCCCACTTTTTAAAAAAGGAACGAGAGAGAAAACATAATTATAGACCAGTTAGCCTGACATCAGTAGTGGGGAAAATGCTGGAATCAATTATTAAAGATGTAATAGCAGCGCATTTGGAAAGCAGTGACAGGATCGGTCCAAATCAGCATGGATTTATGAAAGGGAAATCATGCTTGACAAATCTTCTAGAATTTTTTGAGGATGTGACTAGTAGAGTGGATAAGGGAGAACCAGTAGATGTGGTGCATTTGGACTTTCAAAAGGCTTTTAACAAGGTCCCACACAAGAGATTAATGTACAAAATTAAAGCACATGATGTTGGGGGTAATGTATTGACGTGGATAGAGAAATGATCGGCAGACAGGAAGCAAAGAGTGGGAATAAACGGGTCCTTTTCAGAATGGCAGACAGTGACTAGTGGGGTGCCGCAGGATTAAGTGCTGGGACTCCAGCTATTAACAATATATATGAATGATTTAGATGAAGGAATTGAATGTAATATCTCCAAATTTGCAGATGACACTAAGCTGGGTGGCAGTGCAAGCTAAGAGGCTGCAGGGTGACTTGGACAGGTTAGGTGAGTGGGCAAATGCATGGCAGATGCAGTATAATATAGATAAATGTGAGGTTACCCACTTTGGCGGCAAAAACAGGAAGGCAGATTATTATCTGAATGGTGACAGATTAGTAAAAAGGGAGGTGCAATGAGTCCTGGGTGTCATGGTACATCAGTCATTGAAAGTAGGCATGTAGGTACAGCAGGCAGTAAAGATAGCAAATGGCATGCTGGCCTTCATAGCGAGGGGATTTGAGTATCGGAGCAGGGAGGTCTTGCTACAGTTGTACAGGGCCTTGGTGAGCCCACACCTTGAGTATCGTGTGCAGTTTTGGTCACCTAATCTGAGGGAGGACATGCTTGCTATTGAGGGAGTGCACAAAGTTTCACCAGACTGATTCCCAGGATGGCAGGACTGACACATGAGGAAAGATTGGAACAACTAGGCTTATATTCACTGGAATTTAGAAGAATGAGAGGGGATCTCATAGATGCATATAAAATTCTGACGGGATTGGACAGGTTAGATGCAGGAAGAACATTCCCGATGTTGGGGAAGTCCAGAACCAGACGACACAGTCTAAGGATAAGGGGTAAGCCATATAGGACCGAGATGAGGAGAAACTTTTTCACCCAGAGAGTTGTGAACCTATGGAATTCTCTGCCACAGCAAGTTGTTGAGTCCAGTTCGTTGGACATATTCAAAAGGGAGTTAGATGTGGCCCTTACGGCTAAATGGATTAGGGGGCAATGGAGAGAAGGCAGGTGTAGGGTACTGAGATTAAATGATCAGCCATGATCATATTGAAGGGTGGTGCATGCTCGACGGGCCGAATGGCCTGCTCCTGCACCTATTTTCTATATTTCTATATTTCTATCATAGGCAGTCCCTCAGAAACAAGGATGACTTGCTTCCACGCCAAAAAAGGATGAGTTCACAGGTGTTCCAATGAAGGACCTAAAATTCCAGGTCCTGAACTACATGCTGAAGGGTCGAAGATGCCTGTGCTGGATTTTTTAAACGTGGGGTGGCCATTGCACACCAGCTATCACATGGGCTTGACAGAGCTAGGTCTTGGTCCAGTGGCAAGGATTACCCAAGACAACTGGAGATCTGCTCTGCTACACAGACCTAGTCCGCACACATATCGCAGTGTGGGCTGGCCCATGCTGCCCCTGGCCCCGAACTCACGCCTCTCCTGGGCCCCAATCACATCCCTCCACAGTCTCTTGCCGCTCCTTCAACCCAACCTCGCCACTCCTGCTGTACCTGCCCATGCTCCCATCACTGATCTGGATCTTGCTGATGTCACTCTTCGCTGCCGTCGCAGCTCGTGTTGCTCCCTGGAGTAGTATGCCTCCACGCTGCTCCCAGGTTCCTGCTCGCCACTCCTTTTATGGACCCGACCTGCCGCTGGTGTTCTCACGCAGGTTGGGACCTCCACGCTCCAGGTGCAGTGCCTTGCTGAGCACCTGGTCTGGAATTGTGCAGCTCAATGTCAGCCTCTCTGCATCTTTGGACTTCCTGCTGTGTGTATTCAATGATTATAGATTTTAACATGTCTTGCCCTGAATTGATTCTGTGTATTTGTCAGCAGTAAATGCTTTTGTCTTTTTGCAAAGGATGCGGCTCTTGTTCATGTTTGTGTTCAGCTGTCACTCAGTACTGAAGGAAGCCCAGCCATAGTCTGTTGCTGATCGAGGGCCGTGCAGACACGATGGGCTGACATGGCGTCCTTCAGCGCTGTAAGTTTCTATGTTTCTATGTTTCTCTGAATTAAATTCCATTTGCCACTGCTCTGCCCACCTGACCAGTAAATTGCAGCCCATGACTTCCCTCTTCATTATCAACCACACAGCTAATTTAAGTGTCATCTGCAAACTTCTTAATCATACTTCCTATATTCAAATCTAAATCGTTGATATATACCACAAAAAGCAAGGGACCCAGTACTGAGCCCTGTGGAACCCCACTGGAAACATCCTTCCAGTCACAAAAACATCCATCAATCATTGCCCTTTGCTTCCTACCCCCAAGCCAATTTTGGATCCAACTTGCCACTTTGCCCTGTATCCCATGGGCTTTCACCTTCATGACCAGTCTACCATGTGGGACCTTATCAAAAGCCATGCTAAAGTCCATATATGCTACATCGTACGCACTACCCTCATCGACCCTCTTGGTTACCTCCTCAAAAAATTCAATCAGGTAAGTCAAACACGATCTTCCCTTAACAAATCAGTGATGACTGTCCTTGCCTTTCCAAATGCAGATTTATCCTGTCTTTCAGGATTTTTTCCAATAATTTTCCCACCACTGAGGTTAGGCTGACAGGCCTGTAATTACGCAGCCTATCACTTTCTCCCTTCTTACTAATTAGCAGTCCTTCAATCCTCCGCACCATGCCCAGATCCAAAGAGGACTGGAAAATGATGGTCAATGCCTCTGCTATTTCCTATTTTACTTCGCTCAAAACCCTGGGATGCATTTCATCCGGGCCTGGGGATTTATCTACTTTTAAAGCTGCTAAACTTCTTAATAAATCCTCTCTCACTATATTTATTTCATCCAGAATATCACACTCCTCCTCGATATTGAATGAAGTCCTCACATGGCTCGAGAAGCACAGAGCCTGCTCGCAAGGGTGAGTTATTTCAGAATTCAGTGGAGTACTTAGGGTACAGAGTAGACAAAGATGGTTTACATCCAACTAAGGGAAATCTGAATACAATCAGAAATGCACCCACTCCAAAGAATGTCACTGAATTTCGATAATTTTTGGGTCATTTGAACAATTATGGAAAGTTCCTACCAAATTTGGCTACAGTATTACATCCACTGAATGAACTGTTGGAAAAACAGGTCCATTGGAAGTGGTCAGAAGAATGCGATACAGCATTCAAGGAGTGCAAAAGCAAATTGGTGGAGAGCACATGTTAGTTCACTATGACGTATCTGAGGAGATCACGTGATGCCTCTCCGTATGGAGTTGGAGCAGCGATCTCTCATGTATTACATAGTGGGGAGGAGAGACCAATTGCTTTTGCTTCACGCACTCTCAGTGCCAGTGAGCATAATTATGCGCAAATTGAAAGGGAAACTTTGGCATTCATTTTTGGGGTCAAGAAGTTTCACAAATAATTGTATGATCGTAAATTTACCATCGTTACGGACCATAAGCCCTTGAGAGCAATCCTCCATCCAAAGTCCCCAGTTCCAACATTAGCTGCAGCCCAAATGCAGAGATGGGCTTTGATTTTGTCAGCATATACATGTGATATTGAATCAGCTGATCAGAGTAATGCTGATGCTATGTCTAGATTGCCTTCCCCATCACAAGTTACGCCTGATAGGGAAGAGTGTTTTATTTTTCATACATTGATGAACTGCCAGTCACAGCTAAAGAAATTGGTAGAACAACAAAACGTGATCCAGTTATGTCAAAGGTGTAAGGTTATATTGCAAATGGCCAGACAAACCAAGTAACAGACAAAGATATTCATCCATTCTTCATTTGTAGGAATGAATTATCAGTCGATAAAGATTGTATCATGTGGGGGTGCAAGAGTGGTTATACCAAATAAATTCAGGTCCAAAATATTAGGAGACCTCCTTGACCAGCACCTGGGAATCTGCTTTACCAAAAGTTTTGCGCACAGTTACTTATGGTGGCCAGGTCTTGATAAAGATATAGAGTACATCGTCAGTCAGTATACGACATGTCAATCGATAAGCAAGAAACCACCATCAGTACCATTACAGCCATGGAAATGGCCTCCCAGGATGTGGCAAAGGCTACATATTGATTTTGCTGAGCGAGTGACTTATAATCATTCGAAGTGGGTCGAGGTGCTTCCAATGTGGAAAATAACAACAATAAAACATGAGACATTTTATGAAGATTATTTTCTTCATTTGGCCTCCCAGAAGAAATTGTTTCTGGTAATGCACCACAATTTCGTTCAGAAGAATTTGCACAGTTCACGAGCAAAAATGGTGTGAAACATACCAAGTTTCCACTGTACCACCCTACTTCAAATGGTGCAGCAGAGCGCACTATACAAATTGTAAAACATGCCATCATCGAACAGATGTTGGATCCAAATCCAAAGAAACGACAATTGTCATTGGACCACAAATAAGCTAATTTTCTAATTACATATCGTAATACTCCTCTCAGAACTACTGGTAGAACACCAGCAGAGTTGTTTCTCAATGACAGCCACGAACCAGATTCTCGTTGTTAAAACCAAACTTGGCACAGTCCGTAGAAGAGACACAATTAAGATACAAAGAGAATCATGATGGAGGTAGAATAAAAGAGAAAAGTGAAATTAAATCAAAATGTGCGAGTGAAGAACCATCAACATAAATGATTAAAGTGGTTACCAGGAAGAGTGGTTGAAGATATGTGGTCCTCGCATTATTTGGTCAAGATGTTTGATCATGGACAGGTTAGGTCTATTGATCACATTTCACCTACAGATGTGAAAGTAGTTGAGGGTGGGAATGATTCAATTATTTATGACTCATCAGATAGTTTTGATACACCAGAAGCATATCCTATGTCCAATGTACTGGAAACAAATCCAAAAGAAAGTTAGAATTTAAGTCTGAGTCCGAGTCAGGCAGACAAATAGTCAGAATTACTTCTTCATTAAGGAGAGAGAAGTGTAATATATAGAGCTCCACTTGTGGACTCCTGTGGCACAGCAGCCAATGCTGTTTATAACAAAGAAGGGAACAGATCACCTGACTGAATTCTGCCATCTTAAGGCTGTGTGTGTGTGTTTGTGAGTTACTGAAGATATAACAGGTTCAGCTGTATTATAAATTGTGTGACGGGTACAGCTGTATTATGCACTGTGTGAGGGGTACAGCTGTATTATACACTGTGTGATGGGTATAGCTGTATTATATACTGCGTGATGGGTACAGCTGTATTATAAGAACATAAGAACATAACAAGTAGGAGCAGGAGTTGGCCATACGGCCCCTCGATCCTGCTCCACCATTTAATACGATCATGGTTGTTCCAATCATCCACTTCTCTGCCCGCTCTCCCTTATCGTTTAAGAAACTGTCTATTTCTGTCTTAAATTTATTCAATGTCCCAGCTTCCACAGCTCTCTGAAGCAGCGAATTCCACAGATCCACAACCCTCTGAGAGAAGAAATTTCACTTCATCTCAGTTTTAAACGGGCGGCCCCTTATTCTAAGATCATGCCCTCTAGGTCTCGTCTCCCCTATCAGTGGAAACATCCTCTCTGCATCCACCTTGTCAAGCCCCCTCATAACCTTATACGTTTTGATAAGATCACCTTTTATTCTTCTGAATTCCAATGAGTAGAGGCCCAACCTACTCAACCTTTCCTCATAAGTCAACCCCTCTTCTCCGGAATCAACCTTGTGAACCTTCTCTCAACTGCTTCCAAAGCAAGGATATCCTTTTGTAAATATGGAAACCAAAACTGCACGCAGTATTCCAGGTGTGGCCTCACCAATACCCTGTACAACTTTAGCAAGACTTCCCTGCTTTTATATTCCATCCCCTTTGCAATAAAGGCCAATATTCCATTGGCCTTCCTGATCACTTGCTGTAACTGCATAGTAACCTTTGGTTTCATGCATATGTACCCCCAGATCCCGCTGTACTGTAGCACTTTGCAATCTTTCTCCATTTAAATAATAACTTGTTTTTGATTTTTTTTTCTGCCAAAGTGCATGACCTCACACTTTCCAACATGATACTCCTTCTGCCAAATTTATGCCCACTCACTTAGCCTGTCTATGTCCTTTTGCAGATTTTTTGTGTCCTCCTCACACATTGCTTTTCCTCCCATCTTTGTATCATCAGCAAACTTGGCTATGTTACACTCGTTCCCTTCCTCCAAGTCGTTAATATAGATAGTAAATAGTTGGGGTCCCAGCACTGATCCCTGCGGCACCCCACTGGTTACTGATTGTCAACCTGAGAATTAACCATTTATCCCTACTCTCTGTTTTCTGTTGATTAGCCAATCCTCTATCCATGCTAATATATTACCCCCAACCCCGTGAACTTTTATCTTGTGTAGTAACCTTTTATGTGAAACCTTATCAAATGCCTTCTGGAAGTCCAAATATATCACATCCATTGGTTCCTCTTTATCCACCCTGTTCATTACATCCTCAAAGATTTCTACCAAATTTGTCAAACATGACTTCCCCTTCATAAATCCATGCTGACTCTGCCTGACCAAATTATGTTTTCCAAATGTTCTGCTACTGCTTCTCTAATAATGGACTCCAACATCTTCCCAACTAAAGATGTTAAGCTAACTGGTCTATAATTTCCTGCTTTTTGTCTGCCTCCCTTTTTAAATAGGGGCGTTATATTTGCAATTTTCCAATCTGCTGGGACCTCCCCAGAATCCAGGGAAATTTGGTAAATTACAACCAATGCATCCAATATCCCTGCCGTTACTTCACTTAAGACCCTAGGATGCAAGCCATCACACCCAGGGGATTTATCTGCCTTTCGTCCCATTATCTTACCACCTCCTTAGTGATTGTGATTGTGTTAAGATCCTTCCCCCATATAGCCCCTTGACTATCCACTGTTGGGATATTGTTAGTGTCCTCTACCATAAAGACATTATACATGTAAAGACATTGTATTATACACTGTGTATGTTTGGTACAGCTGTATTATAACTGTGTGTGGTGGGTACAGCTGTATAATACACTGTGTGATGGGTACAGCTGTATTATACACAGTGTGGCGGGTACTGCAAGAGTACACCTCCGCAGGTCGGGCTAGCAAAGAGCTGGAGCGGTGGGACCGGGACATCGTGGCCCTCCTGACCTGCGAGAGAACAGCTCCACAGGTCGGGCATACCACTTCAATCTCCAGCGCGAGCTGCTCCAAGTATACAATGATTTTGAGATGGGTGACTGGGTGCCGACATCAGAACCCTGGTCGCTGTTTTGGAGCATGGGTAGGAACATCGGCAGGGCCCAGGTACAGAGGAGTGGGAAGGTCGGGGCGGATGAGTGGCGAGTGTTTTGTGGTGAGATGCGGTGAATATTTATGGTGGAGGAGTGGTGAGAGATTGTAGCGGAGGTGCAACAGATGGTATGGGGCCCAGAAGAGCCGAGGGCCCACGGACAGCACGGGCCAGCCCACACTGCGATATGTGTGCGCACTAGGTCTGTGCAGCAGAGCAGGTCTCCAGTCATCTTGGTTACGGACCAAGACCTAGCTCTGTCAAGCCCATGTGGTGGCTGGTGCATAGGCATCTTCCACCCCATTAATTGGAGTTCAGGACTGGAACATCGGGTCCTTCATCGAAACACCTGTGAACTTGTGGAAGCAAGTCATCCTCGTTCGAGAGACCACCTATCATGTTGATACGGTATGATGGGTAAAGCTATATTATACACTGTGTGGTGGGTACAGCTGTATTATATACCCTGTGCTGTGTAAAGCATTATTATACAATGTGTTCTGGGTGCAGTTGTATTATACACTGTTTGACGGGTACAGCTCTAAATACACTGTGTGACGGGTACAGCTGTATTATACACTGTGTGAGGGGTACAGCTGTATTATACACTCTGTATGATGGGTACAGCTGTATCATACACTGTGTGAGGAGTACAGCTGTATAATACACTGTGTGACGGGTACAGCTGTATTATACACCCTGTGCCTCCCATGTATGTTGCCTCCCTGGTGCAAGGGTCAAGGATGTCTCGGAGCAGCTGCAGGGCATTCTGGAGGGGGAGGGTGAACAGCCAGCTGTCATGGTGCATCGAGGTATCAACGTTATACGTAACAAATAGGATGAGGTCTGACAAGCTGAATTTAGGGAGCTAGGAGTTAAATTAAAAAGTAGGACCACAAAGATAGTAATCTCAGGATTGCTACCAGTGCCACATGCTAGGAATAGCAGGATAGTTCAGATGAATACGTGGCTTGAGGAATGGTGCAAGGGGGAAGGATTCAAATGCCTGGACATTGGAACCAGTTCTGGGGGAGGTGGGACCAGTACAAACCGGACAGTCTACATCTGGACAGGACCGGAACCAATATCCTAGGCAGAGTTTTTGCTGGTGCTGTTGAGGAGAGTTTAAACTAATATGGCAGGGGGATGGGAATCTATGCAGGGATGGAGAGGGAAGTAAAAAGGGGGTATAAGCAAAAGGTAGGAAGGAGAAAAGTAAGAGCGGAGGGCAGAGAAATCAAGCACAAAAATCAAAAAGGGCCACATTACAACATAATTCTAAAGGGACAAAGAGTGTTAAAAAAACAAGCCTGAAGGCTCTGTGTCTCAATGCGACGAGCATTCGTAATGTTGGATGAAATAACTGTGCAGATAGCTGTTAACGGATATGATGTAATTGAGATTACGGAGACAATGGCTCCAGGGTGACCAAGGCTGGGAACTCAACATCCAGGGATATTCAATATTCAGGAAGGGTAGACAGAAAGGAAAAGGAGATGGGGTAGCGTTACTGGTTAAAGAGGAGATTAACGCAATAGTAAGGAAGGATATTAGCTTGGATGAGGTGGAATCTATATGGGGAGAGCTGCGAAACACCAAAGGGCAGAAAACATTCGTGGGAATTGTGCACAGACCACCAAACAGTAGTAATGAGGATGGGGATGGCATCAAACAGGAAATTAGTGATGCGTGTAATAAAGGTACAGCAGTTATCATGGGTGACTTTAATCTACATATTGATTGGACTAACCAAACTGGTAGCAATGCGATGGAGGAGGATTTCCTGGCGTGTATCAGGGATGGTTTTCTAAACCAATATGTCGAGGAACCAACTGGAGGCTGGCCATCCTAGACAGGGTGATGTGTAATGAGAAAGGATTAATTAATAATCTTGTCGTGCGAGGCCTCTTGGGGAAGAGTGACCATAACATGGTAGAATTCTTCATTAAGATGGAGAGTGACACAGTTAATTCAGAAACTAGGGTCCTGAATTTAAGGAAAGGTAACTTTGATGGTTTGAGGCGAGAATTGGCTAGAATAGACTGACAAATTATACTTAAAGGGTTGACGGTGGATAGGCAATGGCAAATATTTAAAGATCACATGGATGAACTTCAGCAATTTTACATCCCTGTCTGGAGTAAAAATAAAACGGGGAAGGTGGCTCAACCGTGGCTAACAAGAGAAATTAAGGAGAGTGCTAAATCCAAGGAAGAGGCATATAAATTGGCCAGAAAAAGCAGCAAACCTGAGGACTGGGAGAAATTTTGAATTCAGCAGAGGAGGACAAAGGGTAAAAATAGAGTACGAGAAGAAGCTTGCCAGGAACAGAAAAACTGACGGCAAAAGCTTCTATAGATATGTGAAGAGAAAAAGATTAGTGAAGACAAACGTAGGTCCCTTGCAGTCGGATTCAGATGAATTTATAATGGGGAACAAAGAAATGGCAGACTAATTGAAGAAATACTTTGGTTCTGTCTTCACGAAGGAAGACACAAATAACCTTCCGGAAGTACTAGGGGACCGAGGGTCTAGTGAGAAGGAGGAACTGAAGGACATCCTTATTAGGCGGCAAATTGTGTTAGGGAAATTGATGGGATTGAAGGCCGATAAATCCCCGGGGCCTGATAGTCTGCATCCCAGAGTACTTAAGGAAGTGGCCCTAGAAATAGTGGATGCATTGGTGATTATTTTTCAACAGTCTATCAACTCTGGATCAGTTGCTATGGACTGGAGGGTAGCTAATGTAACACCACTTTTTAGAAAAGGAGGGAGAGAGAAAACGCATAATTATAGACCAGTTCGCCTGACATCAGTAGTGGGAAAAATGTTGGAATCAATTATTAAGGATAAAATAGCAGCGCATTTGGAAAGCAGTGACAGGATTGGTCCAAGTCAGCATGGATTTGTGAAAGGGAAATATCATGCTTGACAAATCTTCTGGAGTTTTTTGAGGATGTAACTAGCAGAGTGGCCAAGGGAGAACCAGTGGATGTGGTGTATTTGGACTTTCAAAAGGCTTTTGACAAGGTCCCACACAAGAGATTGGTGTGCAAAATAAAAGCACATGGTATTGGGGGTAATATACTGATGTGGATAGAGAACTGGTTGACAGACAGGAAGCAAAGAGTTGGGATAAACGGGTCCTTTTCAGAACGGCAGGCAGTGTCTAGTGGAGTGCCGTAGGGTTCAGTGCTGGGACCCCAGCTATTTACAATATACATCAATGATTTCGATAAGGAATTGAGTGTAATATCTCCAAGTTTGCAGATGACACTAAACTGGGTGGTGGTGTGAACTGTGAGGGGGACGCTAAGAAGCTGGAGGGTGACTTGGACAGGTTAGGTGAATGGGCAAATGCATGGCAGATACAGTATAATGTGGATAAATGTGAGATTATCCACTTTGGGGGCAAAAACATGAAGACAGAATATTATCTGAATGGCGGCAGTTTGGGAAAAGGGGAGGTGCAACTTTCATCAGTCATCGAAAGTTGGCAGACAGGTACAGCAGGCGGTGAAGAAGGCAAATGGTATGTTGGTCTTCATAGCTAGGGGATTTGAGTATAGGAGCAGGGAGGTCTTACTGCAGTTGTACAGGGCCTTGGTGAGGCCTCACCTGAAATATTGTGTTCAGTTTTGGTCTCCCAATCTGAGGAAGGACGTTCTTGCTATTGAGGGAGTGCAGCGAAGGCTCACCAGACTTATTCCCGGGATGGCTGGACTGACATATGAGGAGAGATTGGATTAACTGGGCCTTTATACATTGGAGTTTAGAATGAGGAGAGGGGATCTCATAGAAACATGTAAGATTCTGATGATACGGGACAGGTTAGATGCGGGTAGAATGTTCCCGATGTTGGGGAAGTCCAAAACCAGGGGACACAGTCTTAGGATAAGGGGTAGGCCATTTAGGACTAAGATGAGGAGAAACTTCTTCACTCAGAGAGTTGTTAACCTGTGGAATTCCCTGCCGCAGAGAGTTATTGATGCCAGTTCATTGTATATATTCAAGAGGGAGTTAGCTATGGCCCTTATGGCTAAGGGGATCAAGGGGTATGGAGAGAAAGCAGGAAAGGGGTACTGAGCGAATAATCAGCCATGATCTTATTGAATGGTGGTGCAGGCTCGAAGGGCCAAATGGTCTACTCCTGCACCTATTTTCTATGTTTCTATGTTTCTCTATGTGACGTGTACAGCTATATTGTACACTGTATGTGACAGGTAAAACTGCATTATATGTGTGTGATGGTTACATCTGTATTATGCACTGTTGATATCTGCAGCTGTATTATGCACGATGTGTGACATGTACAGCTATGATATGCACTGTGTGATGGGTACAGCTGTATTATACACCGTGTGATGGGTGCAGTTGTATTATACACTGTGTGACGGGTACAGTTGTATTATACACTATGTGATGGGTACAACTGTATTTTGCATTGTGATGGGTACAGCTGTATTCTACACTGTGTGATGGGTACAGCTGTATTATACACAGTGTGACGGGTACAGCTGTATTATACACTGGGTTATGTTTTGTCGGAAGCTCATTTCAGGGTCAAATATGACACCAAGGTTGCGAACCGTGATGTCACCAAGGTCCAGGTGAGTGATTGGAGCATGGGCAGGTACAGCAGGAGCGGTGAGGTCGGGGCGAAGGTGTGGCGAGAGATTGTAGAGGGACATTGTCGGGGCCCAGGAAAGGCATGAGTTCGGGGCCCAGGAAAGGCAAGGGCCCAGGGGCAGCACGGGTCAGCCCACACTGCGATATGTGTGCGCACTAGGTCCGTGCAGCAGAACTGGTCTCCAGTTGTCTTGGTTAATCCTTGCCACTGGACCAAGACCTAGCTCTGTCAAGCCCTTGTGGTGGCTGGAGTGTAACGGCCACCACACTTTAAAAAAATCCATGCACAGGCATCTTTCACCCTTCAAGATTTAGTTCAGGACCTGGAATTTTAGGTCCTTCATTGAAACACCTGTGAACTTCTTGACGTGGAAGCAAGTCATCCTTGATTCGAGGGACTGCCTATGATGATGAGGTTATGGTACAGCAGTATTTATACACTGTGTGACGGGTACAGCTTTATTATACACTGTATTTGACCGGGTACAGGTGTATTATACACTGTGTGTTATAGATACAGCTGTATTATACACTCTGTGTGATGGGTACAACTGTATTATACATTGTGTGATGGATACTGCTGTCGGATACACTGTGTGATGGGTACAGCTATATTATACACTGTGTGTGACTGAGTACATCTGTATTTTACACTCTGTGTGATGGGTACAGCTGTATTATACATAGTGTGATGGGTACAGATGTATTATACAATGTGTGACAGGCACAGCTGTATTATACACTGTGTGTGATGGATACAGCTGTAATATACTCTGTGTGTGACCGGGTGCAGCTGTATTTTATGATATATGTGACCGAGTACAGTTGTGTTATACACAGTTTGATGGGTAGAGCTGTATTATACATTGTGTGATGGGTACAGCTGTATTATACACTGTGTGTGATGGGTACATCTGCATTATGCACTGTGTGACTGGCACAGCTGTATTATACACTCTGTGTGACTGGGTACAGCTGTATTATACACTCTGTGTGACTGGGTACAGCTGTATTATTTACTGTGTGTGATTGGATACAGCTGTATTTTACACTGTGGGTGACTGGGTGCAGTTGTATTGTACACTGTATGATGGGTACAGCAGCATTATACACTGTCTGATGGGTACAGCTGTATTACACACTGTGTATGAGGGGTACAGCTGTATTATACACTGTGTGTGACTGGTACAGTTGTATTATATAATGTGTGTGATTGGTACAGCTGTATTATACACTGTGTGATGGATACAACTGTATTATACACTGTGTGTTACCACTGACTGCTGTGTTATACACTGTGTGATGGGTAGCATTTTATAGATTGTGTATTGGGCACAGCTGTATTATACACTGTGTGACGGATACAGCTGTATTATACAGCCGTATCATCCATAAGACAAAGGTTCTCCAGAAACCTGTCCCTGCCGCACAGCACCCAGTCATCAAGATCCACGGCACGACCCAGGACAACTTGGACCACTTCCCATACCTCGTAAGCCTCTTATCAACAGGAGCAGACATTAATGATGAGATTCAACACCACCTCCAGTGCGCCAGTGCAGCCTTCGGCCGCCTGAGGAAAAGAGTGTTTGAAGAACAGGCCCTCAAATCTTCCACCAAGCTTATGGTCTACAGGGCTGTAGTAATACCTGCCCTCCTGTAAGTCTCAGAGACATGGACCATATACAATAGACACCTTAAGTCGCTGGAGAAATGCCACCAACAATGTCTCTGTAAGATCCTGCAAATCCCCTGGGAGGACAGACGCACCAACATTAGCATCCTCGACCAGGCCAACATCCCCAGCATTGAAGCACTAACCACACTTGATCAGCTCCACTGGGCAGGCCACATTGTTTGCATGCCAGACACGAGACTCCCAAAGCAAGCGCTCTACTCGGAACTCCAAAGGTGGGCAGAAGAAACGTTAAAAGGACACCCTCAAGGCCTCCCTGATAAAGTGCAACATCCCCACTGACACCTGGGAGTCCCTGGCCAAAGGCCACCCTAAGTGGAGCAAGTGCATCCGGGAGGACGCTGAGCACCTCGAGTCTCATAGCCGAGAGCATGCAGAAATCAAGCACAAGAGCGTGCGACAAACCAGTCCCACCCACCGTTTCCCTCAATAACTATCTGTCCCACCTGTGTAAGGGACTGTGGTTCCCATATTGGACTGCTCAGCCACCTAAGACTCATTTTTAGAGTGGAAACAAGTCTTCCTTGATTCCGTGAGACTGCCTATGATGATGATGACACTGTGTGTGGCGGGTACAGCTGTTTTATACACTGTGTGACTGTTACAGCTGTATTATACACTGTGTGTGAGGTTATAGCTGTATTATACACTGTGTGACAATACAGCTGTATTATACACACTGTGTGATGGGTAACAGCTGAAATATACATTGTGTGATGAGTAGAGCTGTATTATACACTGTGTGATAGATACAGCTGTATTATACACTGTGTGATGGGTGCAGTTGTGTTAAACACTGTGTGTGACCGGGTACAGTTGTATTATACACTGAGTAATGGGTAGAGCTGTATTATACTCTGTGTGACCAAGTACAGCTGCATTATACACTGTGTGTGACAGGTACAGGTGTATTATACACTGTGTGTGACAGATACAGCTGTATTATACACTGTGTGACAATACAGCTGTATTATATACTGTGTGACGGATACAGCTGTATTATACACACTGTGTGATGGGTACAGCTGTATTATACACTTTGTGAACAGAGACAACTGTGTGTGATGGGTACAGGTCTATTATTCACTGTGTGACGGGTGCAGCTGTATTATACACTTTGTGACTGGGGACAGCTGAATTATACACTGTGTGGGACGGGTACATCTCTATTATACACTGTGGTTCACAACCATCTACCGCCAGGTGCTTGAACTACATTGCATTTGATACACTGCGGCTGTTGCCAATCTATTTACGCTGGCAGCAGGTCTCTGTAACTTAAGCCTGCTGCTTTTGTAAGTCATTTGGCAGAAGATGAAAGCTCTTGATGCGTACACCATTGTTGATCAGCTTATCTATTTCCTGGCCGCAGTCAATGTCTTTTTGCCCTGGTCAGAGAAACAGATGGTTATTGTTTACATTTTCTGGCCTTTTCCTGAACGTGCAACATCAGTGTATTGAAATTCCGGGGCAGTTAACCCTTGATTCTTGCTTCCGTCAGTGAAATCCTGGTACATCAGCCATTTCTAAAATTCATATAATGTGTTTTGGAGCTCTTGTCCCCGAGCCTCCTTTCTCCCATGGGCACAGTCAAATCGGCTTTGCCATTTGCTCAGGTTTATATGAAGTGCTGCACAAGCCCTGATAACAGAAAACAAACCTATTTCAGCTGAGCAGGGGGTAACATAACACAGACATCAGGTTGATAATACGATAGCTTCATCCTGTATGGGCTTCACTTACCAGCCTCCCACATGAGGGGGTACTGAAGCCTTCTGAGGGCCCAGTTATCTATTGCATGCAAAACCTGTAGCTCAGTGTCTTTCTGCCCTGTCCCACTACTATTAGCAGCCGCAGTGACGCTCTGATGACCCAGGAAGTGCTTTGGCTGGGCCAGATGCACTTGGAGTAGGCAGAATGCATTCACAGACCAACATAATTCTCCTAGAGCCTCTTCAAACCCAGTCAATCCACCTTTCCTTGGACACAGACTGGTCTGGTCACTGACCAGATTAATTTTCACCTCATCAGTTGATGTGCTTGGGTCTCACACTGCAAGGTAGGGAAGAACATGGGGGAAGGGTTGGGGTGTCAATGGTTCTTGTGGGAAGGGTTTGGTTCAAAAACACTGGTGGGAAGGGCTCAGATGGGCGGGATTCTGGTTGGAAGGACTCAAGTATCCAATTACACCAAACGCTCACTCCGATTTACACCAAACACTCCAAGTTGAGCACCAGGCTACTGACCAGAAAATCATCATCCATCATAGGCTGTCCCTTGAAATCAAGGAAGACTTGCTTCCACTCTAAAAATGGTTGTCAGGTGACTGTACAGTCCAATACAGGAATTGCAGTCTCTGCCACAGGTGAGACAGACAGTGGCTGAAGGAAAGGGTGGGTGGGGAGTCTGGTTTGCTGCATGCTCCTTCTGCTGTCTGCGCTTGTTTTATGCTTGCTCTCGATGACAAGACTCTAGGTGCTCAACACCCTCCTGGATGCTCTTCCTCCACTTAGGGTAGTCTCGGGCCAGGGATTCCCAGGTGTCGGCGGGGATGTTGCTTTTTATCAAGGAGGCTTTGAGGGTGTCCTTGAAATGTTTCCTCTGCCTAGCTGAGGCTCGCTTGTCATGTAGGAGTTCCGAGTAGAGCACTTGCTTTGGGAGTCTCGTGTCAGGCATGCGAACAATGTGGCCTGCCCAACGGTGCTGGTCAGTCGAGTGTGGTCAGTGCGTCAATGTTGGAGATGTTGGTCTGAGCGAGAACACTGACTGTAGTATATGCAAGCACTCTAATAATGACTCCGCGAGGTAAGGGTATAGTACTTGAACTGTAGTGACCTTAGTCCTTTATTGCAGCTCCTAGAGTGAGGACACCAAGAGATGAGCTCCCTTTTATACTTGTTACCTGCAGTGTACAGGTGACCCTTGGGTCTCCAGCAGCAGCACCCTCTGGTGTACAGGTGTAGTGTATACAGGGTGAAGGTACATTCAGTGGTCTAGTGTTACAGTACATATATTAATATGCGTACATGACAACACTTCCCTCTAAGTCTTTCACATATCTTTATTGCCATGACATGGGGAGGTGATCAGTAGTGGACGGTGGGAGGTTGTGGCGAGGCTTGTGTGGGTGCCAGGTGTGATCCATGTGCTCGTGGCTGCACACATCCATTTCCCACCCTCCCCCATACATAGACCACGTGGGTGTCACTTTTGGAGGATTCTGTAGTGGTGGAGCAAATTCTATGGGTAAGGTGGAATTGTGGAATTGTTAGGTGATGGCGTTTAGTGGTGGGCAGGGCCACAGGGCAGTGTGGCCTCCTTGTCCTCCATTGGTGGTGGATGTCTGGTCATCCCAGGTTCCACCAGGAAAGCTGGAGGGTACTGGCCTCTTGCTCCTGGTGCTGGCCCTAGTGGCCAGGGGGTGTAGGGCCGACCTGGGGCAGGTTGCCAGTGGTGGTGGCTGTGCTGCCCATTGACCTCTGTCCCTGCAGTGGGTATACTCCCATTGGGTGTGTGTGGACCCTTCCTGGGGCATCATATTGGTTCCAGAAGCGCAGGCTAGATGATCAGGTAGCCTGCTGGACCTGGGTGTTTCCCACGGGGGTATCCCTTTGGCCTTGTCATTATATATGTAGAACCTGGTATCATTTCTCATTCTATCATTAGCATACATGATACATTGGCTCTGATTGCTACAAGCTACTTTGACATTGTTATATTTCTTTACACTTTCACGTTTGTCACTTACAAAGATTACATTTGTCACGTTAGCAGTACTGGCATCACTGTTCAACAGTGCAAACTTGTCACTTACATCATCTTTTGAAGCATTCGCATTGCCGGCATCCCCATTCAACAGTATTCATCCTTTGCACTTTTATCTTTAATATCACTGACATCGCTGTGCCAAGAGTGGTACTGTCCCTTTAATTGTTCTGGGTTGCTGGTCTCCTTTAAGAGGACCTTGCAATCTTTACCCAAATCCGGTTCGCCGCTCGGTGACATGTGTTGCTCCCTCAACGCTGACCCTTGTGGTCTGGTCGCGGCCATCTTGATTCCAAGTGCTTCGCCTTGTGGTGCGGGCGCCATCTTCTCTCTCTCCACGAGGTAGGCTGCGGTGATGCTTTTCTCCCCAGGATCTGCCACGGACGTCGAGAATCTACCTTCTGCGCCGATCTTCTTCCCTCGGAGTCCTGCCACTGGAGCCCGGAAGATGAGATCTGGTCATTCAGGTTGGATCATCTCGTTGAGTTGTGCAGTCTGTGTCATCGGTGGGCAGTCGAGTCGGACGGTAGGATTTCCAGGTGCTGCAATGGATCCAAGTTTGGGGCCGCGTAGGATGTCAATCGCCGGGGCCCGGAGGCCTTCATCGCTCTGACAGATTTGGACTTGCTTCATCCAACTTCTTCCCAGCATCGTTGGACCATCACCGGAAACTATTCACAAGGGGAGCTTGCACATCACGCTGCCATGGAATACCTGGATCTCCACGCTGCCAACGACTAGGATGGTGCCTTTTGTGTCGGTGAGCAACTTTGCCTGGATTGGGGATATTTTTGGTTGTTCGGCGGGATTGTCCCAGAGTTTCTCATAGGCCGCCTGATTCATCAACGACTGGCTCGCCCCTGTGTTGATCTCCATTGAGATTGGAACCCCTTTGATTTCAACTTCCATTTTCCAGGGGGAGCTCTCGGTGGAGCAGGTATATATTCCGTACTCCTCTTCCAGGGGCTGAGTAGCTTCGTCTTCATTAGTTTCGGAGCCCAGGTGATCGGCTAACGCTTCAGCGACTCGGTGAGTGAAACCTCTTCTACACATTCGCTAAAGGTGACTTTTAGTGTTGCAGCCTTTGTGGGTATAGTCTTTGTATCGGCACTGGTGGGCCCTGTGGTTTCCTCCACAGCACCAGCACGAGGCTAGCCGGTTGGCCCCATGTGGCAGGACTCGGGGCAGCATTTGGTTCACTGTACTCGTTAGAGTTCTGGGTGTGAGTCATCATCCGTTTGGAGTCGCAGACCGAAATCATGAAGGCCTGGCTCACTTTGATTGCCTTCTGTAGGGTGACCATAGTGTCCGCAGAGAACAGCTTGTAGAGGAGGCCCTCGTAACCGCCGATTCCAATAACGAAGATGACCTTTTGTGCTTTGGTGAGGTGGTCGCCAAAATCACACGGTGCAGCCAATCTTCTCAGATCTGCAGCATATTTAGCAATTTCTTGGCCTTCGGGCCGCCCACCGTTGGGTGTAGAACCGGTGACTGGCTGTGAGGATGCTCTCTTTAGGTTTAAGTTGTTCTTGTATGAAAGTTATGAGCTCCGCATAGGTCTTGGTCGTCGTCTTCGCTGGAGCTAGCAGGTCCCTGACGAAGCCATGGATAGTGGGCCCACAACTGCTGTGCAGGATGGCTCTGCACCTGCTCGCCAGCGAGATCGGTAAGTCCCCAGCCAGGTTGTTCGTGATGAAAAAGTGTTCTCGCTTTTCCGCAAAGGCATCCCAATCTTCCCCATCAGCGAATTGTTGGAAGTTGTTTTGGTTAGACAGATTGTGCGTGGAAATTCATAACCTCGTCGCCAGTTGTAGTGTATGCAAGCACTTTAATAATGACTGCACGAGGTAAGGGTATAGTACTTGAACTGTAGTGACCATAGTCCTTTATTGCAGCTCCTGAGGACACCAAGAGGTGAGCTCCCTTTTGTACTTGGTTAACTGCGGTGTACAGGTGACCCTTAAGTCTCCAGCAGCAGCACCCTCTGGTGGTACAGGTGTAGTGTATACAGGGTGAAGGTACATTCAGTGGTCTAGTGTTACGGTACATACATTAACATGCGTACATGACACTGACGTTGGTGCGTCTATCCTCCCAGTGGATTTGCAGGATCTTGTGAAGGCAGCGCTGATGGTACTTCTCCAGTGCTTTGAGGTGTCTACTGTATATGGTCCATGTCTCTGAGCCATAAAGGAGGGTGGGTATCAGTACTGCCATGTAGACCATAAGCTTGGTGCCAGATTTGAGGTCCTGGTATTCACACTCTCTCTTCCTCAGGCGACCAAAGGCTGCACTGGCACACTGGAGGCGGTGTTGGCACATTGTCGTCGATGTCTGCCCTTGCTGATAGTAGGCTCCCGGCCGGAGGGCAGTGCTGTGTGGTGGGGTCAGGTTGGTGGAGGACCTTTTTCTAACGGATGTTTAGTGTAAGGCCCATGCTTTGGTACGCCTCTGTGAAGATGTTGACGATGGCTTGGAGTTTGGCCTCTGAATGTACACAGATGCAAGCATCATATTGTAGTTCAATGACAGAGGATGGGACGACCTTAGATCTAGGCTGGAGGCAACGAAGGTTGAACAGGTTCCCATTGGTTCTATAGTTTAGTTCCACTCCAGCGGGGAGCTTGTTGAGAGTGAGATGGAGCATTGCAGCAAGGAAGATTAAGAAGACCGTTGGCGCGATGACTCAGTCCTGCTTGACCCCAGTCCGGACATGGTTTGGGTCTGTGGTGGATCCGTTGGTCAGGACCATGGCTTGCATGCAGTCATAGAGCAGGCAGAGGATGGTGATAAACTTTTGGGGGCAGCTGAAATGGAGAAGGACGCTCCATAGTCCCTCCGGTTGATAGTGTCAAATGTCTTTGTGAGGTCAAAGAAGGCCATGTACAAGGTTGATGCTGTTCCCTGCATTTCTCTTGCAGTTGTCATGCGGTGAAGATCATGTCCTTCGTACCCCTTAGTGGACAGAATCCGCATTGTGTCTCTCGGAGGAGCTCTTCAGCCATAGGGAGAAGACGTTGAGGAGGATTCTTGCGATGACTTTCCCAGTGGCTGACAGCAGGGTGATTCCTATGTAGTTGCCACAGTCGGATTTGTCCCCTTTTTTGAAGCTGGTCATGATTATGGCATCTCTGAGATTTCCCGGCATGCTCTCCTCCTTCCAGATAAGAGAGTCATGCATTCGTGCCAATAGTGCTTCTCCAACATACTTTTGTGCCGCAGCAGTGATTCCATCTGCTCCTGATGCTTTGATGTTCTTGAGCTGTCGGGTGGCCTTTTCTACCATGTGCAGGGCTGGGGTTTTGCTGAGATGGCGGCGGGTAGCATATGGATGGAGTCAAGGACACTCGCGTCGAATACCATTTTGAGAAAATGTTTCTCTTGGATTTACAACACTGTACAGGTAACTTGTGGTAAGGTTATCAATTTTATTCTGAGCTGTTCATTTTTTGAGCGTTTGTTGTGTTATTAACATCACTTTCCCCAGGTAGGTTAAAAATTCAGGATACCAACTCAAAGCAACTTCAGAAAATGATTTGATTGGTCACTTGCTGCTGAAGTCCAGAAAATATAGTGTCATAAAAAATAAATCGCCTGTTTTAATTGCTCAGTTTACTGTTCCTTTCTCATTGGGGATAGCCCATTGAATCAAATCTTTTATTAATTTATCACCAGGCATTGCAATGGGTAATCTATCAGAAAAGTCCTTGGGCTAGATCCTCCACTTTTTTTGCATGGTTAACGTCCACTTAATGCCAGTTTTGAAATGACATATAACGCCCAGATATTGCCCATTTTGGCACAAAATGGAAACTGATGAGCTTTTTTCGGAGACTTATCGCCGAGCGTTATTTTTCCAATGTGCTTAACGGCGGGAAAAAATATTACCGCCTGCCCACTTTTTTTGGGTGGAATCAGCAGAATGGGCAAAATCAACACCCTTAATATCACCCAGCATTACTTTCCGCACGGAATTAACGCCGAGATTCAATATGGTCGTCCGGCCACTGTTTTTTGTCAAAAAGAGCATATTTACCCAAACTAGTGGCCATGGAGATCGGCCATCATCAATTTCACCACCTCGTACACATATCACCCACAATATCGCTCGCTCAAAAAAAAGTCCACAAAAAGTGGAATTAACCGGAACAAAGACCAGCGTTGTGGCTGGCATTTGTTATGTCCCACTCTTACGTGAGGAACTGATATCGGAAAGATTTGCCTGAAAGAGCGCTGATATGAGTGACAATGCTGACACATTGCTGTGTGTGTGCAGCTCAGACATCAATAGTGCCAGTTAAAGTTTACGTTGATTGGTGTTAAGTTGTATTTAACCCTTTCATGGTAAGGACTCACCAGTGTGTAATGGTCCAGCTATCTGAGACAATCTGAGGTTATGTCCAATAACAAAAGTTTCAAACCAACATTGGTCTGAAATGATAACTATCACAGCCAATAACACCCAACCCCCGCCCACACCCCACTTTTTCCACCACTGACATAAATCACATGGTCAACATGTCCACCAACACAGAATACAAAGGCAAAGCAGGAGCATGGTCCCCACCCCCATTCATTGAACAAATTGCATACACCCAGATATAACACAGCCATCACCTGCCCACATGCACCTCACTTTCCTTCCTCCCCTCCTTCTTCTCCCCACCTCTACTCCTTCCCCTCCTCGCTCCATGGCACCTGGCCGAGGAGCTCCTCAGTTGGAGTCTCATTGGGGGGGATGAAGGAATGTGCATTGGTTGCATGGATACAGGAGCGGGGGCTGCCGAGGGGGCAACATTCTCTGATGCAGAAGCAGGATCTCAATCTTTGCTCTCATCTGTCATTCGCAGTGGTGGTGCGGAATCTAGGGGTGGAATGCCGTGCTTGAGGACCACTGGGAGGGCTGTAGCAGCAATGTTCCTGGCTATCGCATCTAGGGACACCGCCATGCATGGAATGTACTCGGTCATGGTGGCCAGCTGTCGGGATATGCCCCCCAGTGCTTCGATAAGCTGGTCACCAATGTCTACAGTCCTCCTGAACAACTGTACTGTAATGTTTGTAAGCTTGTACTGCTTGTAGCTCCACACTGTGGATGTGGACGTATTGTGTACTGCAACTATATAGTTAATCATTAAACAGAACAGGCTTCCCAGAGAGTTCCGAGAAAGCAGCCTGCATGTTAGGAAGCTGTGTGTGCTGTATTCTGTGAAGATATCACATTTGGCGACCGAGGATCAGATTTTTCGGATGTTTAAAGCTTAAATTTTGTTGGTGAAGGATTCAGCCAGCCGACAGAAGACTTTGGAAGTTTCTGGCTTTGAGAAAAGCTACAAAAATACGAGGTAACATACAGCACACGGCGTGAACAGCTAGAGTTTAAAATGGCAGGTGTAATCGGATATTTGGACACGACCAGGAATGTTTTAAAGTGTATGTTGATCGGCTAGAAAAGCGATTTTCTTAACAGTGGCAGGTCCGGCATTATACGAAACCCTTGTAAATCTGCTTGTGCCTGACAAGCCAAAGGACACAATGCTTAAAGAGATTTTAATGAAGCTGAAGCAGCACTATAACCACAAACCGTTAAAAATTGCTGAAAGCTTTCGTTTCGGGATTCGGAATCAAAAGGCTCGCTGATTACATCATAGCATTAAAAAAAGCTATCGATGCACTGTAATTTTGGAAACTTTCAAAACCGAGCATTACGGGATTGTTTTGTTTGTGGGGTGAAAAATGATGCGATTAGAAGGACGTTATTGAAGACAGATGACTTAACTTTTGAGATTGCTTGTCAGACAGTGAGGTCGATGAGCATGGCTGAACAATATTCCCGAGAATTAAATAATGATTATGGTTGTCAGTCAACCAAGGTAAATCACCAGCAGGTTCAAAGTAAAAGACGGCAATGGCCAAAAGTCTCAGAAACTGGAAATTCTACCAGAGCGTCCAAGTCGTGCTATAGATGCCTGGGACAACACATTGCTTAAAGTTGTCCATACGTGAAGGCAGAGTGTTTCTTCTGCAGAAAGACTGGGCATCTTGCGAAGGCATGCCGACTGAAGGGTAAACCAGTTTTTAAAGCTATGAGTCCAGCGTTCAAAGCTATGAGTCAAAATCCAAAGAGACTTCATAGCATGGAAGAACAACAACAGGACGAGGAGATGTTCGTAGTACACGTCATCAGGAGCACGAGGTTAACGGACAACGATTCGGAAAGCATCAAAATCTACATAGATGTTGCGGGATTCAAGATACCAATGGAAATTGACACGGGTGCCTCCGTGAGTGTAGTACCAGAGTCACTGTACCGTGACAAATTGCGTGATTTTCAACTGGAGAAATCCAAGATAGAGTTGCGAGGCTACTCAGGAGAGAAAATTCCTGTAGTAGGCCGTATCACCATACCGGTGAAATATAAAGATCAATTTCAGAACTTGCTTCTAATAGTGGTGAAAGGAGACAAGACTGCTTTACTCGGAAGAAATTGGTTGAGCTCACTGAAGCTGGATTGGAGTAAGATTTTCTGTGTGGAAGCGAGATTTTCATCATCGGAAGAGGTTATCAAGCAGTATCCGAAGGTGTTCAGCGAAACGGGCAGTCTGATCCAAGGCTTCAAGGCGAGTGTCAGGGTACAGAAGGACGCAAGATCGGTTTACTACAAGCCACGTTCTGTACCATTTGCACTCAAGGAGAAAGTTGAGCAAGAACTCAAAAGATTAGAGATTGAGAACATTTTTTGGAAGATAGATCGATGTAATTGGGCAACACTCATTGTTGTTGTACCTAAGTCTGATTGTAAAGAAAGATTGTGTGGTGATTATAAAGTAACTGTAAACCAGGTTCTAGAGGGTAATGTCCCAAATACACTGCCGAATGTAGAAGATTTGTTCACAACACTGACAGGTGGTCAGATCTTCTCAAAACTGGATCTTACGAATGCCTACTTACAGCTTGAACCAGATGAGGAGTCCAAGTCATGTTTGACTATAAATACTCATCTAGGTCGAGATCAGTTTAATAGGCTGCCGTTTGGAGTGTCTTTCGCCCCTGCCATATTCCAAGGGGTGATGAACCAGATTTGGCAAGGTATTAAAGCGGTAGTATGTTATTTGGATGACATACTGATTTCAGCACCAAATAGGCAAATTCATAATAACATATTGAATGAAGTCCTCAAATGGCTAGAGAAGCACAGAGTCCGAATATCTGCTTGTAAGTGTGAGTTATTTAAAAACTCAGTGGAGTATTTAGGGTACAGAGTAGACAAAGATGGTTTATATCCAACCATGGAAAAATTGGATGCAATTAGAAATGCACCCACTCCCATGAATGTCACTGAACTTTGTTCATTCTTGGGTCTTTTGAACTATTATGGGAAGTTCCTACCAAATTTGGCTACAGTATTACATCCACTGAATGAACTTTTGAAAAAACAGGTCCAGTGGAAGTGGTCAAAAGAATGCAAAACAGCATTCAAGGAGTGTAAAAACAAATTGGTAGAGAGCACCATGTTAGTTCACTATGACATATCTAAGGAGATTAAGCTCGCATGTGATGCCTCTCCGTATGGAGTTGGGGCAGTAATCTCTCATCTATTAAGTAGTGGGGAGGAGAGACCAATTGCTTTTGCTTCACGCACTCTCAGTGCCAGTGAGAGAAATTATGCGCAAATTGAAAGGGAAGCTTTGGCATTAATTTTTGGGGTCAAGAAGTTTCACAAATACTTGTATGATCGTAAATTTACCATCGTTACGGACCATAAGCCCCTAACAGCAATCCTCCATCCAAAGACCCCAGTTCCAACATTATCTGCAGCCCAAATGCAGAGATGGGCTTTGATTTTGTCAGCATGTACATATGATATTGAATACAGACGATCAGCTGATCACAGTAATGCTGATGCAATGTCTAGATTGCCTTCCCCATCACAGGTGACACCCGACAGGGAAGAAGTGTTTTATTTTTCATACATTGATGAACTACCAGTCACAGCTGAAGAGATTGGTAGAGCAATTAAACGTGACCCAGTGATGTCAAAGGTGTATGAGTATATTGCAAATGGATGGCTAAACCAGGTAACAGACAAAGATACACATCCATTCTTCATTCGTAGGAATGAATTATCAGTCGATAAAGATTGTATCATGTGGGGTGCAAGAGTGGTTATACCAAATAAATTCAGGTCCAAATTATTAGGAGACCTCAATGACCAGCACCTGGGAATGTGCTTGGCCAAGAGTTTTGCACGCAGTTATTTATGGTGGCTAGGTCTTGATAAAGATATAGCGTACCACGTGAGTCAGTGTACGACATGTCAATTGGTAAGCAAGCAACCACCACCAGTACCATTATAGCCATGGAAATGGCCTCCCAGGGTGTGGCAAATGCTACATATTGATTTTGCTGAGTTAGATGGACAATAATTGTTCATTGTAATTGATAGCCATTCAAAATGGGTTGACGTGTTTCCAATGTGGAAAATAACAACAAGTAAAAGATTGGACATTTAATGAAAATTATTTTCTGCATTTGGCCTCCCTGAAGAAATTGTTTTGGATAATGGACCACAATTTCATTCAGAAGAATTTGCACAATTCACGAGCAAAAATGGTGTGAAACACACCAAGGTTCCACCATACCACCCTGCTTCGAATGGTACAGCAGAGCGCACTGTACAAATTGTCAAACATGCCCTCATAAAACAAATGTTAGATCCAAATCCAAGGAAACGACAGTTGTCATTGGATCACAAATTGACTAATTTTTTGATTACATATCGAAATACTCCTCATACAACTACAGGTAGAACACTCAAACGACAGCCACGAACCAGATTCTCATTGTTAAAGCCAAATTTGGCACAGTCTGTAGAAGAGACACAATTGAGACAAAAACAGAATCACGATAAAGGGAGAGTAAAAGAGAGAAGAGTGAAATTAAACCAGAAGGTGAAATTGAAGAACCATCACCATAAATGGTTAAAATGGTTACCCGGAAGAGTGGTGAAGATATGTGGTCCTCGCACATATTTAGTGAAGATGTTTGATAATGGACAGGTTAGGTTTGTCCATGTTGATCATATTTTACCTACAGACATGGAAGGAGTTGAAGGTGGGAATTATTCAATTATTTTTTGACTTTTCAGATGGTTTTGATATACCAGAGTTGTGTACATGCAATAAGCAAAGAAAAGTTTCAATGTAATAGCAACTGTGAGTTAGATGTAAAATGTGTAATTGATGATCAGAGCTGTGGACATGCAATAAGCAAAAAGAAGTTGCGCGATCAAGATCGGAGCTACAGGTTATTTACTATGTGCAATGAAACGTTGTGCAATGTAGGATTTCAATTGCATACAGTCAATGCAGCTGGCAGACACCCATCGGGAGCATACAGATCCAGCGAGCTATCCAATGTATTATCCTGCGTTCCTGGGACTAGAGTTATGCACCATGCAGTGTGGGCACAAGCAGCCAATACATACAAGCCGCTGAGCAAGCGATCTCAGGAGGGCAATTGCACTGGTATCGATACCCCGCCCCTGATCGGCTCCACCTCTCAGGCACCCGATGGCACCAACTGCCATGAACCTGAAAGAGCAAACCATGCTAAGGCGCAGCCCACAGACCCTATCGCCAGCAAGGTTACACCCGGGAATGAAGGGTCACCCACAACTGTTCTCCCAAATGGGACCGGGACCAGCCAGGATCCCAAATCAAATAACTCCCAGGCAAGCGAGTCAGCAGTTCCCTGTGCACTGCCAGACGACTGCTCTTCAGGGAGCAGCAGCAACCCAGAGCGCAAGGAACGGACAGGGAGGTCACAGGCATCTGTGAACTTGCCCAATGCTAGGAGCAACGACAAAGGCCCCGAGAGCAGGCAACTTGAGCCAACCGGCTTCCCACTGCCAGCACTGGGCACCGAGCCGCCATCCTGGACACCTTCCAGCAGTTCTGGTACTAGTTTCTCCTCACATACGAGTATATATCAAGTATGTACCTCAACAGTCAAATGTACCTGCCTCGCAACTGTACAACAAATGTAATGATGTAAATGCGAATTTTTTTTTTCTGGACTTGAATGTATATGAATATAATGAGCCACCGGCATAATCTATATGTCGGGGGGGAGAGAATGGAGTGGTCATGGATGCACAAACAGAAACCACCAGCACCTCCACTGTCAACGAAACACCACCTACTCACCCAAGATGGAAATGACCCTCCAAGGGCCAACCAGATAGAGCTAAGCCCAGAGCACAGTCAACGCATGAAGGCATATGGGTAGAGCTGCAGAACACCAAAGGGCAAAAAACGTTAGTGGGAGTTGTGTACAGACCTCCAAACAGTAGCAGTGATGTTGGGGTGCATGCAATAAAGGTGCAGCAGTTATCATGGGTGACTTTAATATGCATACAGATTGGGCTAACCAAACTGGAAGCAATACGGTGGAGGAGGATTTCCTGGAGTGCATAAAGGATGGTTTTTGTCGAGGACCAACTAGGGGGGACGCCATCTTCGACTGGGTGTTGTGTAATGAGAGAGGATTAATTAGCAATCTCGTTGTGTGAGGTCCCTTGGGAAAGAGTGACCATAATATGTTGGAATTCTACGTTAGGATGGAGAATGAAACAGTTAATTCAGAGACCATGGTCCAGAACTTAAAGAAAGGTAACTTTGACGGTATGAGGCATGAATTGGCAAGGATAGATTGGCGAATGATACTTAAGGGGTTGACTGTGGATGGGCAATGGCAGACATCAGTAGTGAGTAAAATGATGGAATCAATTATTAAGGATGTCATAGCAGCGCATTTGGAAAGAGGTGACATGATAGGACCAAGTCAGCATTGATTTGTGAAAGGGAAATCATGCTTGACAAATCTTTTGAAATTTCTTGAGGATGTTTCCAGTACAGTGGACAAGGGAGAACCAGTTGATGTGGTATATTTGGACTTTCAGAAGGCTTTCGACAAGGTCCCTCACAAGAGATTAATGTGCAAAGTTAAAGCACATGGGATTGGGGGTAGTGTGCTGACGTGGATTGAGAACTGGTTGGCAGACAGGAAGCAAAGAGTAGGAGTAAATGGATACTTTTCAGAATGGCAGGCAATGATTAGTGGGGTACCGCAAGGTTTTGTTTACATTGTACATGAATGATTTGGACGAGGGGATTAAATGTAGTATCTCCAAATTTGCGGATGACACTAAGTTGGGTGGCAGTGTGAGCTGCAAGGAGAATGCTATGAGGCTGCAGAGTGACTTGGATAGGTTAGGTGAGTGGGCAAATGCATGGCAGATGAAGAATAATGTGGATAAATGTGAGGTTATCCACTTTGGTGGTAAAAACAGAGAGACAGACTATTTATTATCTGAATGGTGACAAATTAGGAAAAGTGGAGGTGCAACGAGACCTGGGTGTCATGGTACATCAGTCATTGAAGGTTGACATGCAGGTACAGCAGGCGGTTAAGAAAGCAAATGGCATGTTGGCCTTCATAGCGAGGGGATTTGAGTACAGGGGCAGGGAGGTGTTGCTACAGTGGTACAGGGCCTTGGTGAGGCCACACCTGGAGTATTGTGTACAGTTTTGGCCTCCTAACTTGAGGAAGGACATTCTTGCTATTGAGGGAGTGCAGCGAAGGTTCACCAGACTGATTCCCAGGATGGTGGGACTGACATATCAAGAAAGACTGGATCAACTGGGCTTGTATTCACTGGAGTTCAGAAGAATGAGAGGGGATCTCATAGAAATGTTTAAAATTCTGATGGGTTTAGACAGGTTAGATGCAGGAAGAATGTTCCCAATGTTGGGGAAGTCCAGAACCAGGGGTCACAGTCTAAGGATAAGGGGTAAGCCATTTAGGACTGAGATGAGGAAAAACTTCTTCACCCAGAGAGTGGTGAACCTGTGGAATTCTCTACCACAGAAAGTTGTTGAGGCCAATTCACTAAATATATTCAAAAAGGAGTTAGATGTAGTCCTTATTACTAGGGGGATCAAGGGATATGGCGAGAAAGCAGGAATGGGGTACTGAAGTTGCATGTTCAGCCATGCACCTATTTTCTATGTTTCTATGTTTCTATGACATTTAGAGACCGCATGGATGAACTACAACAATTGTACGTCCCTGTCTGGCGTATAAATAAAAAAGGGAAGGTGGCTCAACCGTGGCTATCAAGGGAAGTCAGGGATAGTGTTAAAGCCAAGGAAGTGGCATACAAATTGGCCAGAAATAGCAGTGAACCCGGGGATTGGGAGAAATTTAGAACTCTGCAGAGGAGGACAAAGGGTTTGATTAGGGCAGGGAAAATAGAGTACGAGAGGAAGCTTGCAGGGAACATTAAGACGGACTGCAAAAGCTTCTATAGATATGTAAAGAGAAAAAGGTTAGGAAAGACAAACGTAGGTCCCCTGCAGTCAGAATCAGGGGAAGTCATAACGGGGAACAAATAAATGGCAGACCAATTGAACAAGTACTTTGGTTCGGTATTCACTAAGGAGGACACAAACAACCTTCCGGATATAAAAGAGGTCAGAGGGTCTAGTAAGAAGGAGGAACTGAGGAAAATCCTTATTAGTCGGGAAATTGTGTTGGGGAAATTGATGGGATTGAAGGCTGGTAATTCCCCAGGGCCTGATGGACTGCATCCCAGAGTACTAAAGATGTGGCCTTGGAAATAGCGGATGCATTGACAGTCATTTTCCAACATTCCATCGATTCTGGATCAGTTCCTATGGAGTGGAGGGTAGCCAATGTAACCCCACTTTTTAAAAAAGGAGGGAGAGAGAAAACAGGGAATTATAGACCGGTCAGCCTGACATCAGTAGTGGGTAAAATGATGGAATCAATTATTAAGGATGTCATAGCAGCGCATTTGGAAAGAGGTGACATGATAGGTCCAAGTCAGCATGGATTTGTGAAAGGGAAATCATGCTTGACAAATCTTCTGGAATTTTTTGAGGTTGTTTCCAGTAGAGTGTACAAGGGAGAACCAGTTGATGTGGTGTATTTGGACTTTCAGAAGGCTTTTGACAAGGTCCCACACAAGAGATTAATGTACAAAGTTAAAGCACATGGGATTGGGGGTAATGTGCTGATGTGGATTGAGAACTGGTTGGCAGACAGGAAGCAAAGAGTAGGAGTAAATGGGTACTTTTCAGAATGGCAGGCAGTGACTAGTGGGGTACCACAAGGTTTTGTGCTGGGGCCCCCAGCTGTTTACATTGTACATTAATGATTTAGATGAGGGGATTAAATGTAGTATCTCCAAATTTGCAGATGACACTAAGTTGGGTGGCAGTGTGAGCTGCGAGGAGAATGCTATGAGGCTGCAGAATGACTTGGATAGGTTAGGTGAGTGGGCAAGTGCATGGCAGATGAAGTATAATGTGGATAAATGTGAGGTTATCCACTTTGGTGGTAAAAACAGGGAGACAGACTATTATCTGAATGGTGACAGATTAGGAAAAGGGGAGGTGCAACAAGACCTGGTGTCATGGTACATTGAAGGTTGGCATGCAGGTTAAGCAAGCAAATGGCATGTTGGCCTTCATAGCGAGAGAATTTGAGTACAGGGACAGGGAGGTGTTACTACAGTTGTACAGGGCCTTGGTGAGACCACACCTGGAGTATTGTGTACAGTTTTGGTCTCCTAACTTGAGGAAGGACATTCTTGCTATTGAGGGAGTGCAGCGAAGGTTCACCAGACTGATTCCCGGGATGGTGGGCCTGACATATCAAGAAAGACTGGATCAACTTGGCTTGTATTCACTGCAATTTAGAAGAATGAGAGGGGATCTCATAGAAACATATACAATTCTGACGGGATTGGACAGGTTAGATGCAGGAAGAATGATCCTGATGTTGGGGAAGTCCAGAACCAGGAGTCACAGTCTAAGGATCAGGGGTAAGCCATCTAGGACCGAGGTGAGGAGAAACTTTATCACCCAGAGAGCTGTGAACCTGTGCAAATCTCTACCACAGAAAGTTGTTAAGTCCAATTCGTTGGATATATTTAAAAGGGAGTTAGATGTGGCCCTTACGGCTAAAGGGATCAGGGGGTATGGAGAGAAGACAGGTGTGGGGTACTGAAGTTGCATGATCAGCCATGATCATATTGAATGGTGGTGCAGGCTCGAAGGGCCGAATGGCCTGCTCCTGCACCTATTTTCGATATTTCTATGTTTCTATGTAACACATAACTGACAGATGTAATCATGACTGTTATGATTATGATCATTCTTTACCTAAAGACATACACCGTGACCGCAGGCTTTGAGTAAAACATTCTCGGTAAAGATGAAAGACCTCACATCTGCTGATAGTCACTCATGACTGTTACAAATCAAATTATATAAATATATAAGTACATGTAAATCAATGTAATACTTACTCTTGCGGATCCCACAAGGTTGTTCCATCGCGGCATTGGTTGCCCTCACGTATTTCGTTGGTGGCCATTGAGGCCACCTCCGCTGTCTTGGTCCATATCCTCTGTTAGGACTTTGGGGTGAGCTTCCCACGCCCTCCCTGTGTCAAATCACCCCAGCATAACTCAACCTCCTGCAGGAGGGAGGCATTTGCTTTGTTCGTGAACCTCCTGGCTCTTTTGCAGCCTCCAATGTGCTCCTCTCCCACCTCACTGCTCTCTCCAGCATCAGTCTCCACAGCGTGCTGTGATGCCTCCTCTTCTCTCTCCATTATAGAGCAATTTCGGTCAAATACGTGGCTGGTAACAACTAATTTTTGTTTGCCTACTTGCTGTAAAGTTCTAATGTCTCCCTCCTTCTCCCAAAGCAGCCACACCACACCCAGCCACACCTTCAGTCCCTCTGAGCTCCCTCTCTCTCTGTTTCCTCTTCTGCACATGTTATGGTGACCCTTGAACTCCAGAATTGCGGCCACACTTTACAGCAGAAGGTCAAAAAAATTTAACGCTACCGCCCATTTGATAGCGGTCGCGGTAACACCTATTTTCAGAAATGTAAAGTAGGTGTTTTGAGAATGGGCGCGAAGCCGGCGATCTGAAAACACTTTTTTACCACCCACGCTGGAAAAAACGCTCATTTTTGGGCGATAAGCACAAAAGTGGAGGTTCTAGCCCCTTGTCTCAGCCAATCACAAATGATCTTTTAGAAAGGTAATGTCTCAGGTGTGCGCTGCACACAAAGCTATGTAATCTTAGAAACATAGAAATAGAAACATAGAAACATAGAAATTTGCAGTGCAGAAGGAGGCCATTTCGGCCGCACGGCCCTTGATCAGCAGCCCTAAAGGTTACATATAAACCTATGAACAATGACGGAAAGGCAAAAAGCACCCAGCCCAACCAGTCCGCCTCACACAACTGCAACACCCCTTATACTGAAAACGTCTACACTCCACCCCAATCGGAGCCATGTGATCTCCTGGGAGAGGCAAAAACCAGACAAAAACCCAAGCCAATTTAGGGAGATAAAAATCTGGGAAAATTCCTCTCCGAACCATCCAGGCGATCGAAACTAGTCCAGAAGATCAACCTGGCCGTATTCTATATTCTGCAGTACTTACCATTATATCTGCGCCGTCCAACAAAAGGTCATCCATCCTAATCCCAATTACCAGCTCTAGGTCCGTAACCCTGCAGTTACGACACTTCAAGTGCCCATCCAACCATCTCTTAAAAGTCGTGAGGGTTTCTGCATCCAACAGTCTTCCAGGCATCGAGTTCCAGATCCCCACAACCCTCTGCGTAAAGAAGCCCCCACTAAATCCCCTATAAATCTTCCACAAACCACCTTAAAATGATGCCCCCTCGTAATAGACCCCTCCAGTAATGGCAATACTATCCACTATGTCCAGGCCCCTCAATATTTTGTACACCTCAATGAGATCTCCACTCAACCTCTTCTGTTCCAATGATAACAAATCCAGCCTATCCAATCTGTCCTCATAACTAAGACTCTCCATTCCAGGCAGCATCCTCGTAAATCTCCTCTGCACCCTCTCTCGTGCAATTATGTCCTTCCTATAATACGGCGACCAGAACTGCACGCAGTACTCCAGCTGTGGCCCAACCAAAGTATGATACAATTTAAGCATAACCTTCCTGCTCTTATATTCTATGCCTCGGCCAATAAAGGCAAGCATTCCATATGCCTTCTTAACCACATTATCCACCTGTCTTGCTACTTTCAGGGATCTGTGGTTGCCTCTCTTCCACGCGTACATCCGCGCCAGGGTGTCCTTGGAGATGGAGCACGCGGTGTCCACCGGTACGCTCGCAGCCTTCCGCGAGAGGTGGGCACCGGAGGGACTGGAGTGCATCATCACCCCCGGCAACCAAATTTTAATTTGATTTTATGTTTTAAAGTTTAATTTGTTTTAATTGCCGGTGTTTTTAGTGTCCCCCTCCCCTTTTATAGGGGGCACTTGGAAGAAAAATATGATTTTAGTGCCCAAAAAAAAACTTTAAAAACCCCCCAAAAAAACACAAAAAAAAGGGCCTTGGAAATGTTTGGTGTGCCCCCCAGATCGGGGGGACACGATTTAATGATTTAATGTTTTAATTTTTTCCCAAAAAGAGTTCTGTGGACCAATGGTGGAGCTTTGGAGGCGTGGCCTATTCAGTTGGAGCTGTGCTGCTATGAGATAAGGTGCTCCCTGCTTTGCTCCTGCCTGGAAGGCCTGGAGTGAACCCTGAGACCAGCCCAGGAAGAGGAGGAGGGGGCTGGCTTACTACAATTCAATGTCCAGAGGGAGAGGAGGAGAGCAGAAAATGTATCATTTATTGCTACTACAGAGAGTTGGAGCGAGGGGAAAAGAACATCCAGAGAAAACACCATCCAGTGTGGAAGGAGGGAGAGCCATTTCAACAATCTTCGACAGGTGGGTGTGTTTTGGTGCATTCCCCGAAAGACTTTGTTGTATCGGTGGAGGGAGGAAAGAAGACCTTTCGAGGGCCGGAACATCGCGGCAGGTGTGTGTGTGTGGAAGTGTGTGTGCTTACAGCTAGGCCCCACACACCACTGAAGCACCCCTCCCTCATTGCCTAGCCTGGGATAGCTGGAGCTACCTGGCTGAAGTAGTACTAATTACCCTATTAAACATCATTGGGAGTGTGTGCCTGGGTGGCTCCAGCTACCCCAGGTGAAGACATCTTCTCCCCCCACCCGAAGACCATTCTACAAAGATTGTGTTTTTTGCCATCTGGGGAGTGCACCCCAAGAAAAACCCACCCATCGCTGTGAGGGGAGCCTGCCCTCGCAGCTTCCCTTTTTCCCACCCCCCTCCACTCTTTCTCTCTCTCTCTGTCTCTCCCCTCTCTCTCTGAGAGCCCTTTCTTCCTAATTGTAAAAACAATTAAGACAACTGAGCAGAGGGAGCAAGGCCCCTCCCCATTCGTTAACTAGGGGAGAGGTGTGCCCCATTAAGAGCTCCCTCTGCTCAAAAAAAAACCCAACGAGGCCATTTAAAGATCATTAAGGCCTGTGACTTTGGGGTGGGTGTAGCCCTTAAAGGGACCCCGTGATGGCGACCCCATCCACGCCGGTGGCAGGGCCAGCTAGGACATATGTGCAGGCGGCATCCACATCCACTGCGCCTCCTGCGCCTCCTGCTGCCCTGCCACCATTCAGACTGATAACAAAAAAACACGGGGTCAAGAGCTACACTCACCCCACAATGAGCATTGAGGAGTGCGTGCGGGCGATGGCTGGGGTAGTCGGCCCCTCGGCCATTGTCGCAGCCTCCAAGATGTCTGGGAAGGCTGTATTCTTCCTGGGGTCAGAGCGGGTGGTGTCCCTGGCCCTCGAAAAGGGGCTCACGGTGGGCGGGACGTTCCTGCCGGTGGACCCTCTCGAGGCCACTGTGCAGAGGGTCATCATTTCAAACGTCCCGCCCTTTGTTCCCGCTGAGCTCCTCCTCCCTTACCTACACCAACTGGGGAGGTAAGGTCAGGGATCAACCCCATACCGCTCGGCCTCAAGGAGAGCAGCCTGCGCCATGTGTTCTCCTTCCACTGCCAGCTCTTTGTCCGGCTGGCGCGGGAGGAGACGACGGAGGGCAATTTTAATGTGGTGCACGAGGGGACTGCCTACCGCTTCTGTTGGATGTCGGACGGCGTGCGGTGCCATGCCTGCAGGGAGGTGGGGCACGTTCGCAAGAACTGCCCCGCCTCCAAAGCTGCCAAACCACCGGAGGCGGCCAAGGCTGGCACCGCCGCCACCCCTCCCCCTAGTAGCGTTCACGTGCCGGGAGCTGTCGGTGCGCGGGCATCGTCGGGGGCCTTTGTTTTCACTGCCTCCGGCGGGGGGGAGGGAGAACATCTGATCGGAAAGAAGGTGCGGAAGAAGGCAAAACATCTCGAGGCGGGTCCCCTCAGTGCGCCAGAAAGTTTGACCACCGCGCTCAGCCCAACCCTGTCATCGGCGAGCGCGGGGTGCCCTGAGTCCGTGCCCGAGCCCTTGACCAATACCGCAGAGGGGCTCGGGCGCGGGCAAGAAAAGAAAAAGGGGGGGCGGAGCGGGAGACCTCGGCAGACATGGAGGTCTCCCTGCCTCCACGCACCCCCAGGAACAAAAGCAGGAGCCGCTCCAATGTGGCGGAGGGGGAACTTCATCCCTCCGCGGAGGAGTCGGTGCCCGCCGCGTGTCCCGCGTCCCCCACCAGCGCCTCCAAACTGCGCCGTAGACGGGAGGAATCTCTCCCCGGGGAGGGTGAGACAGTCGAGGCTGCCCAGCCTCTGCCTCCCGGGGATGGCGTGGAGGATCTGCCTGTCGTGGGGGGCGTGGGGCTAGCGGAGGAATGCGTTGCCGCCGGGTTGAGCGTCCCGGGGACTGAGGCGGGCAGGGCCGAAAAGGCCGAACCTGAGCCCGCCCAGCCAATATCCAACTTCCCCCGGGACTTGCTCGACTCGGCAGAAATACACAGTATTAACAATTTTAATGAATCTGTACACGCTGGGCCGGGGGGTGGTGGCGGGGAGGGGGAAGAACAACAACCCTCGCCCCCTACTTTGGAGCTGGGGTACTTGGAGGACCTGGAACATTACTTTGGCCAGGTCTCTCCGAATTTCCCGGTTCCTGGGGCGGAGGAGGAACCCCTTCCGCTGTCGCTTCCTGACCCAGCACCGCTTTAAAAGAGCCCAGTGGGGACTCCTCTGCCGACGATCCTGGGGGTGGGATCGGGGCAGAGCCAGGGCCGGATGGAGCGGCCGGACCGTTTGCCGTACCTCGTGCGGTCGACGGGCCAGCTGCTGGCGGCGACCTCCCGGAGGAGGACGGGGACTCGGTGGGGGACGAGGGAGAAGATCTCGAGTCCATCGCCAGTGAGGCGGTGGATCTCCTCGTGTCCGCCGCTGAGTCCCCCCTCATTCCTGCAAAGGAACGCCGGGACTTTTTGGTCCAGAGCCAGGGTTGCCGCAACCGAGCCCATCTGGCCCTGGAAAGATGGTCCGAGCCGGGGCTGCTCGTCGCGTCTGTCCACGCCGCCGCTAAAACCATGGCCGTGGGCGGGCCCTTATCAAAGGCGCAAGGCCTTGAGCTGCGCCGGCTCAAAAGGTTCCTCGCTGGGCTGCTGAAGGAGTGGAGGTCAACAAACGACTCCACTCCCTCCCCCACAATAGGTTAGGTAGAGGTTGCACTGTGCTTTTGTCATGAAGATAACCATAGCCAGCCTCAACATCAACGGCGGCAGAGAGGCACACCGTAGATTTAACAATTTTTCGCAAGGTGCAATCACAGGGCAGCGATTTTGGGATGCAATCACAGGGGAGCTGATTTAGAGGTGCAATCACAGGGAACTGATTTTGGGGTGCAATCACAGGGGAGATGATTTTGGTTCTGCAATCACAGGACAGCTGATTTTGTTGTTGCAATCAAAGGGGAGCTGATTGTGAGGTGAATTACACGGGTGCTGATTTTGGGTATGCAATCACAGGGCAGCTAATTTTGTGGTGCAATCACAGGGGAGCTGATTTTGAGGTGCAATCATTGGGGAATTAATTTTGGGGTGCAATCACAGGGGAGCTAATTTTTGGGTGCAATCACAGGGGAACTTATTTTGGGGTGCAATCACAGAGGAACTTATTTTGGGATGCAATCACAGGGGAGCTGATTTTGAGGTACAATCACAGGGGAACTGATTTTGGGGTGCAATCACAGGGCAGCTGATTTTGGGGTGCAATCACAGGGGAGCTGATTTTTGGATGAAATCACATCGCAGCTGATTTTGGGGTTGCAATACAAGAAACTGATTTTGGGGTGCTGTCAGGGGGCAGCTAGTTTTTGGGGTACAATCACAGGGATGATGATTTTGGGGTACAATCACAAGGGAGCTGATTTTGGGGATACAACATCAGGGCAGCTGATTTTGAAGTGCAAGTAAAGGGCAGTTGATTATTTGGTGCAAACACAGGGCAGCTGATTTTGAGGTTACAATCACAGGGCAGCTGATTGTGAGGTGCAATCACAGGGCAGCTGATTTTGAGGTTACAATCACAGGACAGCTGATTTTGAGGTGCAATCACAGGGCAGCTGAATTTAGTGTGCAATCATAGGGCAGCTGATTTTGGGATGAAATCACAGGGCAGCTGATTTTGGGGTGCAATCCCAGGGCAGCGATTTTGGGATGCAATCACAGGGGAGCTGATTTTGAGGTGCAAACACACGGGAACTGATTTTGGGGTGCAATCACAGGGGAGCTGATTTTGAGTCTGCAATCACAGGGCAGCTGATTTTGTGGTTGCAATCAAAGGGGAGCTGATTGTGAGGTGCAATAATTGGTGCACTAATTTTGGGGTGCAATCACAGGGGAACTAATTTTTGAATGCAATCACAGGGGAACATATTTTGGGGTGCAATCACAGGGGAACTTATTTTGGGATGCAATCACAGGGAATCGGATTTTGAGGTTCAATCACAGGGGAACTGATTTTGGGGTGCAATGACAGGGCAGTTGATTTTTTGGTTGCAATCAAAGGGGAGCTGATTGTGAGGTGCACGCACAGGGAAACTGATTTTGCGGTGCAATCACAGGGGAACTTATTTCGGGATGCAATCACAGGGGAGCTGAATTTGAGGTGCAATCACAGGGGAACTGATTTTGGGTACACTCACAGGGAGCTGAATTTGGGTGTGCAATCACAGGGCAGCTGATTTTGGTGTGCAATCACAAGGGAGCTGATTTTGACGTACCTTCACAGTGCAACTGATTTTGGGATGAAATCACAGGGCAGCTGATTTTGGGGTGCAATCACAGGGGAGCTGGTTTTGGATGTGCAATCACAGGTGAGCTGATTTTGGTGTGCAATCACAGGTCAGCTAATTGTGGGGTGCAATCACAGGGGAACTGATTTTGGGGTTACAATACAAGGAACTGATTTTGTGGTGCTGTCAGAGGGCAGCTGTTTTTTGTGGAATAATCACAGGGATTAGATTTTGGGGTGCAATCACAAGGGAGCTGATTTTGGGTGTGCATTCACAGGGCAGCTGATTTTGGTGTACAACCACATGGCAGCTGATTTTGAGGTGCAATTACAGGGCAGTTGATTTTGATGTGCAAACACTGGGCAGCTGACTTTGGGGTTACAATCACAGGGCAGCTGATTTTGAGGTGCAATCACAGGGCAGCTGATTTTATTGCGCAATCATAGGGCAGCTGATTTTGCGATGAAATCACAGAGCAGCTGATTTTGGGTGTGCAATCCCAGCGCAGCTGATTTTGGGATGCAATCACAGAGGAGCTGATTTTGAGGTGCAATCACAGGGGAACTTATTTTGGGTGTGCAATCACAGGGCAGCTGATTTTGGGTGTGCAATTAGAGGGAAGCTGATTTTGGGTGTGCAATCACAGGGCAGCTGATTTTGGGGTGCAATCACAGGGGAACTTATTTTGGGTGTGCAATCACAGAGTTGCTGATCAAAGGTGCAATCAGAGGGGAACTGATTTTGAGGTGCAATCACAGGGCAGCTGATTTTGGGTGTGAAATCACAGAGGAGCTGATTTTGAGGTGCAATCATTGGGGAACTAATTGTGGGGAGCAATCACAGGAGAGCTAATTTTTGGGTGCAATCACAGGGGAACATATTTTTGGGTGCAATCACGGGGGAACGTATTTTGGGATGCAGCCACAGGGGAGCTGATTTTGAGGTGCAATCACAGGGCAGCTGATTTTGGGTGTGCAATTAGAGGGAAGCTGATTTTGGGTGTGCAATCACAGGGCAGATGATTTTGGTGTGCAATGACAGGGGAGCTGATTTTGGGTGTGCAATTAGAGGGAAGCTGATTTTGGGTGTGCAATCACAGGGCAGCAGATTTTGGGGTGCAATCACAGGGCAGCTGATATTGACGTACCGTCACAGTGCAACTGAATTTGGGAGGAAATCACAAGCCAGCTGATTTTGGGGTGCAATCACAGGGGAGCTGATTTTGGGTGTACAATCACAGGGGAGCTGATTTTGGTGTGCAATCACAGGTCAGCTAATTTTGGGGTGCGATTACAGGGCAGCTGATTTTGGGTTGCAATCACAGGGGAACTGATGTTGGGGTTACAATACAAGGAACTGATTTTGTGGTGCTGTCAGAGGCAGCTAGTTTTTGGAGTATAATCACAGGGATGATTTTGGGGTACAATCACAGGGGAGCTGATTTTGGGGGTACAACCACAGGGCAGCTGATTTTGAGGTGCAATTACAGGGCAGTTGAATTTGAGGTGCAAACACAGGGCAGCTGAATTTGAGGTGCAATCACAGGGCAGCTGTTTTTAGTGTGCAATCACAGGGCAGCTGATTTTGGGGTGCAAACCCAGGGCAGCTGATTTTGGGATGCATCACAGGGGAGCTGATTTTGAGGTGCAATCACAGGGGAACTGATTTTGGGTGTGCAATCACAGGGGAGCTGATTAGAGGTGCAATCACTGGTGAACTGATTTTGGGGTGCTATCACAGGGGAGCTGATTTTGTGTCTGCAATCATAGGGCAGCTGATTTTGTGGTGCAATCACAGGGGAGCTGATTTTGAGGTGCAATCATTGGGGAACTAATTTTGGGGAGCAATCCAGGGGAGGTGATTTTTGGGTGCAATCACAGCGGAACTGATCTTGGGGTGCAATCACATAGGAGCTGATTTTGGGGTTCAATCACAGGGTAGCTCATTTTGGGGTGCAATCACAGGGAAGCTGATTTTGGGATGCAATCAAGGGGATCTGATTTTGGTTTGCAATCGCAGGACAACTGATTTTGGGATGAAATCACAGAGGAGCTGATTTTGGGTTTGCAATCACAGGCCAGCGGATACGGAGGTGCAATCACAGGGCACCTGATTTTGACTTGCAATCACAGGGTGCTGATGTTGATGTGCAATCGCACGGGTGTTGAATTTGGGGTGCAATCAGAGGGCAGCTGATTTGAGAGTGCAATCCAGGGGAGCTCATTTAAGGGGGTGATCACAGGGCAACAGATTTTGGGATGACATCAGAGTGGAGCTTATCTTGAGGTGCAATAACACGGGAGCTGATTTTGAGGTGCAATCACAGGGAAGCTGTTTCTGGTGTGCAATCACAGGGGAGTTGATATTGAATGTGCAATCACAGGGGAGATGATTTTGGGGTGCAATCACAGGGCAACTGATTTTTGGGTGCAATGGAAGGGGAGCAGATTTTGAGGTGCAATCACACGGCAACAGATTTTTGGGAACAATAAAACGGGAGAAGGTATTGGGGTGCAATCACAGGGTAGCTGATTTTGGGGTGCAATCACAAGGGAGCTTATCTTGAGGAGCAATCAAAGGGAAGCTGATTTTGGGGTGCAATCACAGGGGAGCCGATTTTGAGGTGCAATCATAGGGGAACTGATTTTGGGGTGCAATCACAGGTGAGCTGATTTTGGTGTGCAATCACAGGTCAGCTAATTGTGGGGTGCAATCACAGGGGAACTGATTTTGGGGTTACAATACAAGGAACTGATTTTGTGGTGCTGTCAGAGGGCAGCTGTTTTTTGTGGAATAATCACAGGGATTAGATTTTGGGGTGCAATCACAAGGGAGCTGGTTTTGGATGTGCAATCACAGGTGAGCTGATTTTGGTGTGCAATCACAGATCAGCTAATTGTGGGGTGCAATCACAGGGGAACAGATTTTGGGGTTACAATAAAAGGAACTGATTTTGTGGTGCTGTCAGAGGGCAGCTGTTTTTTGTGGAATAATCACAGGGATTAGATTTTGGGGTGCAATCACAAGGGAGCTGATTTTGGGTGTGCATTCACAGGGCAGCTGATTTTGGGGTACAACCACAGGGCAGCTGATTTTGAGGTGCAATTACAGGGCAGTTGATTTTGGGTGTGCAATCACAGGGCAGCTGATTTTGGGGTGCAATCACAGGGGAACTGATTTTGGGGTTACAATACAAGGAACTGATTTTGTGGTGCTGTCAGAGGCAGCTAGTTTTTGGAGTATAATCACAGGGATGATTTTGGTGTGCAATCACAGGGCAGCTGATTTTGCGATGAAATCACAGAGCAGCTGATTTTGGGGTGCAATCCCAGCGCAGCTGATTTTGGGATGCAATCACAGAGGAGCTGATTTTGAGGTGCAATCACAGGGCAGCTGATTTTGGGTGTGCAATTAGAGGGAAGCTGATTTTGGGTGTGCAATCACAGGGCAGATGATTTTGGTGTGCCATGACAGGGGAGCTGATTTTGGGTGTGCAATTAGAGGGAAGCTGATTTTGGGTGTGCAATCACAGGGCAGCAGATTTTGGGGTGCAATCACAGGGCAGCTGATTTTATTGCGCAATCATAGGGCAGCTGATTTTGCGATGAAATCACAGAGCAGCTGATTTTGGGGTGCAATCCCAGCGCAGCTGATTTTGGGATGCAATCACAGAGGAGCTGATTTTGAGGTGCAATCACAGGGGAACTTATTTTGGGTGTGCAATCACAGGGCAGCTGATTTTGGGTGTGCAATTAGAGGGAAGCTGATTTTGGGTGTGCAATCACAGGACAGCTGATTTTGGGGTGCAATCACAGGGGAACTTATTTTGGGTGTGCAATCACAGGGTTGCTGATCAAAGGTGCAATCAGAGGGGAACTGATTTTGAGGTGCAATCACAGGGCAGCTGATTTTGTGTGTGAAATCACAGAGGAGCTGATTTTGAGGTGCAATCATTGGGGAACTAATTGTGGGGAGCAATCACAGGAGAGCTAATTTTTGGGTGCAATCACAGGGGAACATATTTTCGGGTGCAATCACGGGGGAACGTATTTTGGGATGCAGCCACAGGGGAGCTGATTTTGAGGTGCAATCACAGGGCAGCTGATTTTGGGTGTGCAATTAGAGGGAAGCTGATTTTGGGTGTGCAATCACAGGGCAGATGATTTTGGTGTGCAATGACAGGGGAGCTGATTTTGGGTGTGCAATTAGAGGGAAGCTGATTTTGGGTGTGCAATCACAGGGCAGCAGATTTTGGGGTGCAATCACAGGGCAGCTGATATTGACGTACTGTCACAGTGCAACTGAATTTGGGATGAAATCACAAGCCAGCTGATTTTGGGGTGCAATCACAGGGGAGCTGATTTTGGGTGTGCAATCACAGGGGAGCTGATTTTGGGGTGCAATCACAGGGGAGCTGATTTTGGTGTGCAATCACAGGTCAGCTAATTTTGGGGTGCAATTACAGGGCAGCTGATTTTGGGGTGCAATCACAGGGGAACTGATTTTGGGGTTACAATACAAGGAACTGATTTTGTGGTGCTGTCAGAGGCAGCTAGTTTTTGGAGTATAATCACAGGGATGATTTTGGGGTACAATCACAGGGGAGCTGATTTTGGGGGTACAACCACAGGGCAGCTGATTTTGAGGTGCAATTACAGGGCAGTTGAATTTGAGGTGCAAACACAGGGCAGCTGATTTTGGGGTCACAATCACAGGGCAGCTGAATTTGAGGTCCAATCACAGGGCAGCTGTTTTTAGTGTGCAATCACAGGGCAGCTGATTTTGGGGTGCAAACCCAGGGCAGCTGATTTTGGGATGCATCACAGGGGAGCTGATTTTGAGGTGCAATCACAGGAGAACTGATTTTGGGTGTGCAATCACAGGGGGGCTGATTAGAGGTGCAATCACTGGTGAACTGATTTTGGGGTGCTATCACAGGGGAGCTGATTTTGTGTCTGCAATCATAGGGCAGCTGATTTTGTGGTGCAATCACAGGGGAGCCGATTTTGAGGTGCAATCATTGGGGAACTAATTTTGGGGAGCAATCCAGGGGAGGTGATTTTTGGGTGCAATCACAGCGGAACTGATCTTGGGGTGCAATCACAGAGGAGCTGATTTTGGGGTTCAATCACAGGGTAGCTCATTTTGGGGTGCAATCACAGGGAAGCTGATTTTGGGATGCAATCAAGGGGATCTGATTTTGGTTTGCAATCGCAGGACAACTGATTTTGGGATGAAATCACAGAGGAGCTGATTTTGGGGTTGCAATCACAGGACAGCGGATATGGAGGTGCAATCACAGGGCACCTGATTTTGACTTGCAATCACAGGGTGCTGATGTTGATGTGCAATCGCACGGGTGTTGAATTTGGGGTGCAATCAGAGGGCAGCTGATTTGAGAGTGCAATCCAGGGGAGCTCATTTAAGGGGGTGATCACAGGGCAACAGATTTTGGGATGACATCAGAGTGGAGCTGATCTTGAGGTGCAATAACATGGGAGCTGATTTTGATCACAGGGAAGCTGTTTCTGGTGTGCAATCACAGGGGAGTTGATATTGAATGTGCAATCACAGGGGAGATGATTTTGGGGTGCAATCACAGGGCAACTGATTTTTGGGTGCAATGGAAGGGGAGCAGATTTTGAGGTGCAATCACACGGCAAAAGATTTTTGGGAACAATAAAACGGGAGCAGGTATTGGGGTGCAATCACAGGGTAGCTGATTTTGGGGTGCAATCACAAGGGAGCTAATCTTGAGGAGCAATCAAAGGGAAGCTGATTTTGGGGTGGAATCACAGGGGAGCCGATTTTGAGGTGCAATCACAGGGGAACTGATTTTGGGGTGCAATCACAGGTGAGCTGATTTTGGTGTGCAATCACAGGTCAGCTAATTGTGGGGTGCAATCACAGGGGAACTGATTTTGGGGTTACAATACAAGGAACTGATTTTGTGGTGCTGTCAGAGGGCAGCTGTTTTTTGTGGAATAATCACAGGGATTAGATTTTGGGGTGCAATCACAAGGGAGCTGGTTTTGGATGTGCAATCACAGGTGAGCTGATTTTGGTGTGCAATCACAGGTCAGCTAATTGTGGGGTGCAATCACAGGGGAACAGATTTTGGGGTTACAATACAAGGAACTGATTTTGTGGTGCTGTCAGAGGGCAGCTGTTTTTTGTGGAATAATCACAGGGATTAGATTTTGGGGTGCAATCACAAGGGAGCTGATTTTGAGGTGCAATTACAGGGCAGTTGATTTTGAGGTGCAATCACAGGGCAGCTGATTTTATTGCGCAATCATAGGGCAGCTGATTTTGCGATGAAATCACAGAGCAGCTGATTTTGGGGTGCAATCCCAGCGCAGCTGATTTTGGGATGCAATCACAGAGGAGCTGATTTTAAGGTGCAATCACAGGGGAACTTATTTTGGGTGTGCAATCACAGGGCAGCTGATTTTGGGTGTGCAATTAGAGGGAAGCTGATTTTGGGTGTGCAATCACAGGGCAGCTGATTTTGGGGTGCAATCACAGGGGAACTTATTTTGGGTGTGCAATCACAGGGTTGCTGATCAAAGGTGCAATCAGAGGGGAACTGATTTTGAGGTGCAATCACAGGGCAGCTGATTTTGGGTGTGCAATTAGAGGGAAGCTGATTTTGGGTGTGCAATCACAGGGCAGATGATTTTGGTGTGCCATGACAGGGGAGCTGATTTTGGGTGTGCAATTAGAGGGAAGCTGATTTTGGGTGTGCAATCACAGGGCAGCAGATTTTGTGGTGCAATCACAGGGCAGCTGATTTTATTGCGCAATCATAGGGCAGCTGATTTTGCGATGAAATCACAGAGCAGCTGATTTTGGGGTGCAATCCCAGCGCAGCTGATTTTGGGATGCAATCACAGAGGAGCTGATTTTGAGGTGCAATCACAGGGGAACTTATTTTGGGTGTGCAATCACAGGGCAGCTGATTTTGGGTGTGCAATTAGAGGGAAGCTGATTTTGGGTGTGCAATCACAGGGCAGCTGATTTTGGGGTGCAATCACAGGGGAACTTATTTTGGGTGTGCAATCACAGGGTTGCTGATCAAAGGTGCAATCAGAGGGGAACTGATTTTGAGGTGCAATCACAGGGCAGCTGATTTTGTGTGTGAAATCACAGAGGAGCTGATTTTGAGGTGCAATCATTGGGGAACTAATTGTGGGGAGCAATCACAGGAGAGCTAATTTTTGGGTGCAATCACAGGGGAACATATTTTCGGGTGCAATCACGGGGGAACGTATTTTGGGATGCAGCCACAGGGGAGCTGATTTTGAGGTGCAATCACAGGGCAGCTGATTTTGGGTGTGCAATTAGAGGGAAGCTGATTTTGGGTGTGCAATCACAGGGCAGATGATTTTGGTGTGCAATGACAGGGGAGCTGATTTTGGGTGTGCAATTAGAGGGAAGCTGATTTTGGGTGTGCAATCACAGGGCAGCAGATTTTGGGGTGCAATCACAGGGCAGCTGATATTGACGTACTGTCACAGTGCAACTGAATTTGGGATGAAATCACAAGCCAGCTGATTTTGGGGTGCAATCACAGGGGAGCTGATTTTGGGTGTGCAATCACAGGGGAGCTGATTTTGGTGTGCAATCACAGGTCAGCTAATTTTGGGGTGCAATTACAGGGCAGCTGATTTTGGGGTGCAATCACAGGGGAACTGATTTTGGGGTTACAATACAAGGAACTGATTTTGTGGTGCTGTCAGAGGCAGCTAGTTTTTGGAGTATAATCACAGGGATGATTTTGGGGTACAATCACAGGGGAGCTGATTTTGGGGGTACAACCACAGGGCAGCTGATTTTGAGGTGCAATTACAGGGCAGTTGAATTTGAGGTGCAAACACAGGGCAGCTGATGTTGGGGTCACAATCACAGGGCAGCTGAATTTGAGGTCCAATCACAGGGCAGCTGTTTTTAGTGTGCAATCACAGGGCAGCTGATTTTGGGGTGCAAACCCAGGGCAGCTGATTTTGGGATGCATCACAGGGGAGCTGATTTTGAGGTGCAATCACAGGGGAACTGATTTTGGGTGTGCAATCACAGGGGGGCTGATTAGAGGTGCAATCACTGGTGAACTGATTTTGGGGTGCTATCACAGGGGAGCTGATTTTGTGTCTGCAATCATAGGGCAGCTGATTTTGTGGTGCAATCACAGGGGAGCCGATTTTGAGGTGCAATCATTGGGGAACTAATTTTGGGGAGCAATCCAGGGGAGGTGATTTTTGGGTGCAATCACAGCGGAACTGATCTTGGGGTGCAATCACAGAGGAGCTGATTTTGGGGTTCAATCACAGGGTAGCTCATTTTGGGGTGCAATCACAGGGAAGCTGATTTTGGGATGCAATCAAGGGGATCTGATTTTGGTTTGCAATCGCAGGACAACTGATTTTGGGATGAAATCACAGAGGAGCTGATTTTGGGGTTGCAATCACAGGACAGCGGATATGGAGGTGCAATCACAGGGCACCTGATTTTGACTTGCAATCACAGGGTGCTGATGTTGATGTGCAATCGCACGGGTGTTGAATTTGGGGTGCAATCAGAGGGCAGCTGATTTGAGAGTGCAATCCAGGGGAGCTCATTTAAGGGGGTGATCACAGGGCAACAGATTTTGGGATGACATCAGAGTGGAGCTGATCTTGAGGTGCAATAACACGGGAGCTGATTTTGAGGTGCAATCACAGGGAAGCTGTTTCTGGTGTGCAATCACAGGGGAGTTGATATTGAATGTGCAACCACAGGGGAGATGATTTTGGGGTGCAATCACAGGGCAACTGATTTTTGGGTGCAATGGAAGGGGAGCAGATTTTGAGGTGCAATCACACGGCAACAGATTTTTGGGAACAATAAAACGGGAGCAGGTATTGGGGTGCAATCACAGGGTAGCTGATTTTGGGGTGCAATCACAAGGGAGCTAATCTTGAGGAGCAATCAAAGGGAAGCTGATTTTGGGGTGCAATCACAGGGGAGCCGATTTTGAGGTGCAATCACAGGGGAACTGATTTTGGGGTGCAATCACAGGTGAGCTGATTTTGGTGTGCAATCACAGGTCAGCTAATTGTGGGGTGCAATCACAGGGGAACTGATTTTGGGGTTACAATACAAGGAACTGATTTTGTGGTGCTGTCAGAGGGCAGCTGTTTCTTGTGGAATAATCACAGGGATTAGATTTTGGGGTGCAATCACAAGGGAGCTGGTTTTGGATGTGCAATCACAGGTGAGCTGATTTTGGTGTGCAATCACAGGTCAGCTAATTGTGGGGTGCAATCACAGGAGAACTGATTTTGGGGTTACAATACAAGGAACTGATTTTGTGGTGCTGTCAGAGGGCAGCTGTTTTTTGTGGAATAATCACAGGGATTAGATTTTGGGGTGCAATCACAAGGGAGCTGATTTTGAGGTGCAATTACAGGGCAGTTGATTTTGAGGTGCAATCACAGGGCAGCTGATTTTATTGCGCAATCATAGGGCAGCTGATTTTGCGATGAAATCACAGAGCAGCTGATTTTGGGGTGCAATCCCAGCGCAGCTGATTTTGGGATGCAATCACAGAGGAGCTGATTTTGAGGTGCAATCACAGGGGAACTTATTTTGGGTGTGCAATCACAGGGCAGCTGATTTTGGGTGTGCAATTAGAGGGAAGCTGATTTTGGGGTGCAATCACAGGGGAACTTATTTTGGGTGTGCAATCACAGGGTTGCTGATCAAAGGTGCAATCAGAGGGGAACTGATTTTGAGGTGCAATCACAGGGCAGCTGATTTTGGGTGTGCAATTAGAGGGAAGCTGATTTTGGGTGTGCAATCACAGGGCAGATGATTTTGGTGTGCCATGACAGGGGAGCTGATTTTGGGTGTGCAATTAGAGGGAAGCTGATTTTGGGTGTGCAATCACAGGGCAGCAGATTTTGGGGTGCAATCACAGGGCAGCTGATATTGACGTACCGTCACAGTGCAACTGAATTTGGGAGGAAATCACAAGCCAGCTGATTTTGGGGTGCATTCACAGGGAAGCTGATTTTGGGTGTGCAATCACAGGGGAGCTGATTTTGGTGTGCAATCACAGGTCAGCTAATTTTGGGGTGCGATTACAGGGCAGCTGATTTTGAGGTGCAATCACAGGGGAACTGATTTTGGGGTTACAATACAAGGAACTGATTTTGTGCTGCTGTCAGAGGCTGCTAGTTTTTGGAGTATAATCACAGGGATGATTTTGGGGTACAATCACAGGGGAGCTGATTTTTGGGGGTACAACCACAGGGCAGCTGATTTTGAGGTGCAATTACAGGGCAGTTGTATTTGAGGTGCAAACACAGGGCAGCTGATTTTGGGGTCACAATCACAGGGCAGCTGAATTTGAGGTGCAATCACAGGGCAGCTGTTTTTAGTGTGCAATCACAGGGCAGCTGATTTTGGGGTGCAAACCCAGGGCAGCTGATTTTGGGATGCATCACAGGGGAGCTGATTTTGAGGTGCAATCACAGGGGAACTGATTTTGGGTGTGCAATCACAGGGGAGCTGATTAGAGGTGCAATCACTGGTGAACTGATTTTGGGGTGCTATCACAGGGGAGCTGATTTTGTGTCTGCAATCACAGGGCAGCTGATTTTGTGGTGCAATCACAGGGGAGCTGATTTTGAGGTGCAATCATTGGGGAACTAATTTTGGGGAGCAATCCAGGGGAGGTGATTTTTGGGTGCAATCACAGCGGAACTGATCTTGGGGTGCAATCACAGAGGAGCTGATTTTCGGGTTCAATCACAGGGTAGCTCATTTTAGGGTGCAATCACAGGGAAGCTGATTTTGGGATGCAATCAAGGGGATCTGATTTTGGTTTGCAATCGCAGGACAACTGATTTTGGGATGAAATCACAGAGGAGCTGATTTTGGGTTTGCAATCACAGGCCAGCGGATATGGAGGTGCAATCACAGGGCACCTGATTTTGACTTGCAATCACAGGGTGCTGATGTTGATGTGCAATCGCACGGGTGTTGAATTTGGGGTGCAATCAGAGGGCAGCTGATTTGAGAGTGCAATCCAGGGGAGCTCATTTAAGGGGGTGATCACAGGGCAACAGATTTTGGGATGACATCAGAGTGGAGCTGATCTTGAGGTGCAATCACACGGGAGCTGATTTTGAGGTGCAATCACAGGGAAGCTGTTTCTGGTGTGCAATCACAGGGAAGTTGATATTGAATGTGCAATCACAGGGGAGATGATTTTGGGGTGCAATCACAGGGCAACTAATTTTTGGGTGCAATGGAAGGGGAGCAGATTTTGAGGTGCAATCACACGGCAACTGATTTTTGGGAACAATAAAAGGGGAGCAGATATTGGGGTGCAATCACAGGGTAGCTGATTTTGGGGTGCAATCACAAGGGAGCTAATCTTGAGGAGCAATCAAAGGGAAGCTGATTTTGGGGTGCAATCACAGGGGAGCCGATTTTGAGGTGCAATCACATAGGAGCTGATTTTGGGTCTGCAATCACAGGGCAGCTAATTTTGTGGTTGCAATCACAGGGGAGTTCATTTTGATGTGCAATCACAGGGGAGCTGATTTTGAGGTGCAATCACTGGGGAACTTATTTTGGGGTGTATCACAGGGGAGCTGATTTTGTGTTGCAATCAGAGGGGAACTGATTTTAGGGTGCAATCACAGGGCAGCTGATTTTGGCATGCAATCACAGGGGAACTGATCTTGGGGTGCAATCACAGGAGAACTGATTTTGCGGTGCAATCACAGCAGAGCTGATTTTGGCATGGAATCACAGGGGAGCTGATTAGAGGTGCAATCACAGGGCAGCTGATCCTGTGGTGCATTCACGGGGGAGCTGTTTTTGGGGTGCAATCACAGGGCAGCTGAGTTGGGCGTGCAATTACAGGGGAGTTGATTTTGAGGTGCAATCACAGGGAACTGCTTTTGGCGTGCAATCACAGCGGAGCTAATTTTTGGGTGCAATCACAGGGGGAAGTTATTTTGGGTACAATCACAGGGAGCTGATTTGGCAGGCAATCACAGGGATGCTGATCTTGGCATGCAATCACAGGGGAACTGATTTTGGGATGCAATCACAGGGCAGCTGATTTCGGGGTGCAATCACGGTGGATCTGATTTTGGGATGCAATCGCAGGGCAGCTGAATTTGGGGTGCAATTACAGGGGAGTTGATTTGTGAGTGCTATCCCAGGGAAGCTCATTTAGGGGAGCAATCACCGGGCAGCTGATTTGGGTATGCAATCACAGGGTGGCTGAATTTGTGGGGCAATCACAGGGCAACTGATTTTGGGATGAAATCACATGTGAGCTGATCTTGTGGTGCAATCACAGGGGAGCTGATTTAGAGGTGCAATCACAGGGGAGCTGTTTTTGGTGTGCAATCACAGGGGAGCTGATTTTGGGTGTGCAATCAATGAGAGCTGAATTTGAGGTGCAATGACAGGGTAGTTTATTTTGGGGTGCAGTCACAGGCCAGCTGAATTTGGGGTGCAATCAAGGAGAGCTGATTTAGCGGTGCAATCACAGGGGAGCTGATTTTGTGGTGCAATTACAGTGGATCTGATTCTGGGTGTGCAATCACAGGGGAGCTGATGTTGGAGTGCAATCACAGGGGAGCTGAGTTTGAGGCGCAATCACAAGGGAGCTGATGTTGGGATGCAATCACAGGTCAGCTAATTTTGGGGTGCAATCACAGGGCAGCTAATTTTGGGGTGCAATCACAGGGGAACTGATTTTGGGGTTACAATACAAGGAACTGATTTTGTGGTGCTGTCAGGGGGCAGCTGGTCTTTGGGGTACCATCACAGGGATGATAAATTTGGGGTACAATCACATGGGAGCTGATTTTGGGTGTACAACCACAGGGCAGCTGATTTTGAGGTGCAAATACAGGGCAATTGATGTTGTGGTGCAAATACAGGGCAGCTGATTTTGGGGTTACAATCACAGGGCAGTTGATTTTGAGGTGCAATCACAGGGCAGCTGAATTGAGTGTGGAATCATAGGGCAGCTGATTTTGGGTCTGCAATCACAGGGCAGCTGATTTTGTGGTGCAATCCTAGGGCAGCGATTTTGGGATGCAATCACAGGGGAGCTGATTTTGAGGGGCAATCACAGGGGAACTGATTTTGAGTTGCAATCACAGGGGAGCTGATTTTGAGTCTGCAATCACAGGGCAGCTGATTTTGTGGTTGCAATCAAAGGGCAGCTGATTGTGAGGTGGAAGCACTTGCGTGCTAATTTTGGGTGTGCAATGACAGGGCAGATGATTTGTGCAGCAATCACAGGGGAGCTGATTTTGAGGTGCAATCATTGGGGAACTAATTTTGGGGTGCAATCACAGGAGAGCTAATTTTTGGGTGCAATCACAGGGCAACATACTTTGGGGTGCAATCACAGGGGAACTTATTTAGGGATGCAATCACAGGGGATCTGAATTTGAGGTGCAATCACAGGGGAACTGATTTTGTGTTTGCAATCAAGGGGAGTTGATTTTTTGGTTGCAATCAAAGGGGAGCTGATTGTGAGGTGCAATCACAGGGGACCTTATTCTGGGATGCAATCACAGGGGAGCTGATTTTGAGGTGCAATCACAGGGGAACTGATTTTGGGGTGCAATCACAGGGGAACTGATTTTGGGGTTACAATACAAGAAACTGATTTTGTGGTGCTGTCAGGGGGCAGCTAGTTTTTGGGGTACAATCACAGGGATGATGGTTTTGGGGTGCAAACACAGGGCAGCTGATTTTGGAGTTACAATCACAGGGCAGCTGATTTTGAGGTGCAATCACAGGGCAGCTGAATTTAGTGTGCAATCATAGGGCAGCTGATTTTGGGATGAAATCACAGGGCAGCTGATTTTGGGGTGCAATCCCAGGGCAGCGATTTTGGGATGCAATCACAGGGGAGCTGATTTTGAGGTGCAATCACAGGGGAACTGAATTTTGGTGTGCAATCACAGGGGAGCTCATTGGAGGTGCCATCACAGGGGAACTGATTTTGGGGTGCAATCACAGGGGAGCTGATTTTGGGTCTGCAATCACAGGACAGCTGATTTTGTGGTTGCAATCAAAGGGGAGCTGATTGTGAGGTGCAAGCACTGGGGTGCTGATTTTGGGTGTGCAATCACAGGGCAGATGATTTTGTGCTGCAATCATAGGGGAGCTGATTTTGAGCTGCAATCATTGGGGCACTAATTTTGGGGTGCAGTCACAGGGGAGCTAATTCTTGGGTGCAATCACAGGGGAACATATTTTGGTATGCAATCACAGGGGAACTGATTTTGGGATGCAATCACAGGGCAGCTGATTTTGAGGTGCAATCACAGGGCAGCTGATTTTAGTGTGAAATCATAGGGCAGCTGATTTTGGAATGAAATCACAGGGCAGCTGATTTTGGGGTGCAATTCCAGGGCAGTGATTTTGGGATGCAATCACAGTGGAGCTGATTTAGAGGTGCAATCACAGGGAACTGATTTTTGGTGTGCAATTACAGGGGAGCTGATTAGAGGTGCCATCACAGGGGAACTGATTTTGGGGTGCAATCACAGGGGAGCTGATTTTGGGTCTGCAATCACAGGGCAGCTGATTTTGTTGTTGCAATCAAAGGGGATCTGAATGTGAGGTGAATCACACGCGTGCTGATTTTGGGTATGCAATCACAAGACAGCTAATTTTGTGGTGCAATCACATTGGAGCTCATTGGAGGGCAGATGATTTTGTGCTGCAATCATAGGGGAGCTGATTTTGAGCTGCAATCATTGGGGCACTAATTTTGGGGTGCAGTCACAGGGGAGCTAATTCTTGGGTGCAATCACAGGGTAACTGATTTTGGGATGCAATCACAGGGCAGTTGATTTTTTGGTTGCAATCAAAGGGCAGCTGATTTTGGTGTACAATCACAGGGGAGCTGATTTTGGGGTTACAATCACAGGGCAGCTGATTTTGAGGTGCAATCACAGGGCAGCTGATTTTAGTGTGCAATCATAGGGCAGCTGATTTTGGAATGAAATCACAGGGCAGCTGATTTTGGGGTGCAATTCCAGGGCAGTGATTTTGGGATGCAATCACAGGGGAGCTGATTTAGAGGTGCAATCACAGGGAACTGATTTTTGGTGTGCAATCACAGGGGAGCTGATTAGAGGTGCCATCACAGGGGAACTGATTTTGGGGTGCAATCACAGGGGAGCTGATTTTGGGTCTGCAATCACAGGGCAGCTGATTTTGTTGTTGCAATCAAATGGGAGCTGAATGTGAGGTGAATCACACGCGTGCTGATTTTGGGTATGCAATCACAGGACAGCTAATTTTGTGGTGCAATCACATGGGAGCTGATTTTGAGGTGCAATCATTGGGGAACTAATTTTGGGGTGCAATCACAGGTGAGCTAATTTTTGGGTGCAATCACAGGGGAACTTATTTTGGGGTGCAATCACAGGGGAACTTATTTTGGGATGCAATCACAGGGGAGCTGATTTTGAGGTGCAATCACAGGGGAACTGATTTTGGGGTGCAATCACAGGGGAACTTATTTTGGGATGCAATCACAGGGGAGCTGATTTTGAGGTGCAATCACAGGGGAACTGATTTTGGGGTGCAATCACAGGGCAGCTGATTTTGTGGTTGCAATCAAAGGGGAGCTGATTGTGAAGTGCAAGCACAGGGGAACTAATTTTGGTTTGCAATCACAGGGTAGCTTTTTTGGTGTGCAATCACAGGGGAGCTGTTTTTGGATGTGCAATTACAAGGAAGCTGATTTTGGGTGTGCAATCACATGGCAGCTGATTCTGGTGTGCAATTGCAGGGGAGCTGATTTTGGGTGTGCAATCACAGGGGAGCTGATTTTGGGTCTGCAATCACAGGGCAGCTGATTTTAGTGTGCAATCATAAGGCAGCTGATTTTGGGATGAAATCACAGGGCAGCTGATTTTGTGGTTGCAATCACAGGGGAGTTCATTTTGAGGTGCAATCACAGGGGAGCTGATTTTGAGGTGCAATCACACGGGAACTGCTTTTGGGGTGCAATCACAGGGGAGCTAATTTTGGGTGCAATCACTGGGGAATTAATTTTGGGGTGCAATCACAGGGGAGCTGATTTTGTGGTTCAATCAGAGGGGAACTGATTTTAGGGTGCAATCACAGGGGAGCTGATTTTGGCATGCAAACACAGAGGAACTGATCTTTGGGTGCAATCACAGGAGAACTGATTTTGTGGTGCAATCACAGCAGAGCTGATTTTGGCGTGGAATCACAGGGCAGCTGATTTTGAGGTGCAATCAGAGAGGAACTGATTTTAGGGTGCAATCACAGGGGAACTGATCTTGGGGTGTAATCACAGGAGAACTGATTTTGGGGTGCAATCACAGCAGAGCTGATTTTGGCGTGGAATCACAGGGGAGCTCATCTTAGGGTGCAATCACAGGTGAACTGATTTTGTGGTGCAATCATGCGGAGCTGATCTTGGCGTGCAATCACAGGAGAACTGATTTGGGGATGCAATCACAGGGCAGTTGTTTTTGGGGTGCAATCACGGGGGAGCAATTTTTGGGATGCAATCACAGGGCAGCTGAATTTTGGGTGCAATTACAGGGGAGGTGATTTTGAGGTGCAATCACAGGGCAGCTGATTTTAGTGTGCAATCATAAGGCAGCTGATATTGGGATGAAATCACAGGGCAGCTGATTTTGTGGTTGCAATCACAGGGGTGTTCATTTTGAGGTGCAATCACAGGGGAGCTGATTTTGAGGTGCAATCACACGGGAACTGCTTTTGGGGTGCAATCACAGGGGAGATAATTTTGGGTGCAATCACTGGGGAATTAATTTTGGGTTGCAATCACAGGGGAGCTGATTTTGTGGTTCAATCAGAGGGGAACTGATTTTAGGGTGCAATCACAGGGGAGCTGATTTTGGCATGCAAACACAGGGGAACTGATCTTTGGGTGCAATCACAGGAGAACTGATTTTGTGGTGCAATCACAGCAGAGCTGATTTTGGCATGGAATCACAGGGCAGCTGATTTTGAGGTGCAATCAGAGAGGAACTGATTTTAGGGTGCAATCACAGGGGAACTGATCTTGGGGTGTAATCACAGGAGAACTGATTTTGGGGTGCAATCACAGTGGAGCTGATTTTGGCGTGGAATCACAGGGGAGCTCATCTTAGGGTGCAATCACAGGTGAACTGATTTTGTGGTGCAATCATGCGGAGCTGATCTTGGCGTGCAATCACAGGAGAACTGATTTGGGGATGCAATCACAGGGCAGCTGTTTTTGGGGTGCAATCACGGGGGAGCAATTTTTGGGATGCAATCACAGGGCAGCTGAATTTTGGGTGCAATTACAGGGGAGGTGATTTTGAGGTGCAATCACAGGGGAGCTGAATTTGGGGTGCAATCAGAGGGCAGCTGTTTCATGAGTGCAATCCCAGGGAAGCTCATTTAGGGGCTCTATCACAGGGGAACTGATTTTGCGTGTGCAATCACAGGGGAGCTGATTAGAGGTGCAATCACAGGTGAACTGATTTTGTGTCTGCAATCACAGGGGAGCTGATTTTGTGTCTGCAATCACAGGGCAGCTGATTTTGTGGTTGCAATCAAAGAAGAGCTGATTGTGAGGTGCAAGCATTGGGGCACTAATTTTGGGGAGCAATCCAGGGGAGGTGATTTTTGCGTGCAATCACAGGGGAACTGATTTTGAGGTGAAATCACAGGGAACTGCTTTTGGAGTGCAATCACAATGGAGCTAATATTTGGGTGCAATCATAGGGGGAAGTTATTTTGGGTGCAATCACAGGGAGCTGATTTTGTGGTGCAATCACAGGGGTACTGATTTTAGGGTGCAATCACAGGGGAGCTGATTTGGCAGGCAATCACAGGGATGCTGATCTTGGGGTGCAATCACAGGCGAACTGATTTTGGGGTGCAATCGCAACGGAGCTGATCTTGGCATGCAATCACAGGGGAGCTGATTTTGGGATGCAATCACAGGGCAGCTGATTTCGGGGTGCAATCACGGGGGATCTGATTTTGGGATGCAATCGCAGGGCAGCTGAATTTGGGGTGCAATTACAGGGGAGTTGATTTTGAGGTGCAATCACAGGGGAGCTGAATTTGCGGTGCAATCAGAGGGCAGCTGATTTGTGAGTGCTATCCCAGGGAAGCTCATTTAGGGGAGCAATCACCGGGCAGCTGATTTGGTTATGCAATCACAGGGCAGCTGAATTTGTGGAGCAATCACAGGGCAACAGATTTTGGGATGAAATCACAGGTGAGCTGATCTTGTGCAATCACAGGGGAGCCGATTTAGAGGTGCAATCACAGGGGAGCTGTTTTTGGTGTGCAATCACAGGGGAGCTGATTTTGGGTGTGCAATCACATGAGAGCTGAATTTGAGGTGCAATGACAGGGTAGCTTATTTTGGGGTGCAGTCACAGGCCAGCTGAATTTGGGGTGCAATCAAGGGGAGCTGATTGAGCGGTGCAATCACAGGGGAGCTGATGTTGGGGTGCAATTATAGTGGATCTGATTCTGGGTGTGCAATCACAGGGGAGCTGATGTTGGGGTGCAATCACAGGGGAGCTGAGTTTGAGACGCAATCACAGGGGAGCTGATTTTGGTGTGCAATCACAGGTCAGCTAATTTTGGGGTGCAATCACAGGGCAGCTGATTTTGGGGTACAATCACAGGGGAACTGATTTTGGGGTTACAATACAAGGAACTGATTTTGTGGTGCTGTCAGGGGGCAGCTGGCCTTTGGGGTACCATCACAGGGATGATAAATTTGGGGTACAATCACATGGGAGCTGGTTTTGGGTGTATAACCACAGGGCAGCTGATTTTGAGGTGCAAATACAGGGCAGTTGATTTTGTGGTGCAAATACAGGGCAATGATTTTGGGGTTACAATCACAGGGCAGTTGATTTTGAGGTGCAATCACAGGGCAGCTGAATTGAGTGTGAAATCACAGGGCAGCTGATTTTGGGATGCAATCACAGGGCAGCTGATTTTGTGGTGCAATCACAGGGGAGCTGATTTTGAGGGGCAATCACAGGGGAACTGATTTTGAGTTGCAATCACAGGGGAGCTGATTTTGAGTCTGCAATCACAGGGCAGCTGATTTTGTGGTTGCAATCAAAGGGGAGCTGATTGTGAGGTGGAAGCACTTGGCTGCTAATTTTGGGTGTGCAATCACAGGGCAGATGATTTTGTGCTGCAATCACAGGGGAGCTGATTTTGAGGTGCAATCATTGGGGAACTAATTTTGGGGTGCAATCACAGGAGAGCTAATTTTGGGGTGCAATCACAGGGTAACTGATTTTGGGATGCAATCACAGGGCAGTTGATTTTTTGGGTGCAATCAAAGGGGAGCTGATTGTGAGGTGCAAGCACGAGGGTGCTGATTTTGGGTGTGCAATCACAAGGCAGCTGATTTTGGTGTACAATCACAGGGGAGCTGATTTTGGGGTTACAATCACAGGGCAGCTGATTTTGAGGTGCAATCACAGGGCCGCTGATTTTAGTGTGCAATCATAAGGCAGCTGATTTTGGAATGAAATCACAGGGCAGCTGATTTTGGGGTGCAATCCCAGGGCAGTGATTTTGGGATGCAATCACAGGGGAGCTGATTTAGAGGTGCAATCACAGGGAACTGATTTTTGGTGTGCAATCACAGGGGAGCTGATTAGAGGTGCCATCACAGGGGAACTGATTTTGGGGTGCAATCACAGGGGAGCTGATTTTGGGTCTGCAATCACAGGGCAGCTGATTTTGTTGTTGCAATCAAAGGGGAGCTGAATGTGAGGTGAATCACACGCGTGCTGATTTTGGGTATGCAATCACAGGACAGCTAATTTTGTGGTACAATCACAGGGGAGCTGATTGTGAGGTGCAATCATTGGGGAACTAATTTTGGGGTGCAATCACAGGTGAGCTAATTTTTGGGTGCAATCACAGGGGAACTTATTTTGGGGTGCAATCACAGGGGAACTTATTTTGGGATGCAATCACAGGGGAGCTGATTTTGAGGTGCAATCACAGGGGAACTGATTTTGGGGTGCAATCACAGGGCAGCTGATTTTGGGATGCAATCACAGGGCAGCTGATTTTGTGGTGCAATCACAGGGGAGCTGATTTTGAGGGGCAATCACAGGGGAACTGATTTTGAGTTGCAATCACAGGGGAGCTGATTTTGAGTCTGCAATCACAGGGCAGCTGATTTTGTGGTTGCAATCAAAGGGGAGCTGATTGTGAGGTGGAAGCACTTGGCTGCTAATTTTGGGTGTGCAATCACAGGGCAGATGATTTTGTGCTGCAATCACAGGGGAGCTGATTTGCAGGTGCAATCATTGGGGAACTAATTTTGGGGTGCAATCACAGGAGAGCTAATTTTGGGGTGCAATCACAGGGTAACTGATTTTGGGATGCAATCACAGGGCAGTTGATTTTTTGGTTGCAATCAAAGGAGAGCTGATTGTGAGGTGCAAGCACGAGGGTGTTGATTTTGGGTGTGCAATCACAAGGCAGCTGATTTTGGTGTACAATCACAGGGGAGCTGATTTTGGGGTTACAATCACAGGGCAGCTGATTTTGAGGTGCAATCACAGGGCAGCTGATTTTAGTGTGCAATCATAAGGCAGCTGATTTTGGAATGAAATCACAGGGCAGCTGATTTTGGGGTGCAATCCCAGGGCAGTGATTTTGGGATGCATCACAGGGGAGCTGATTTAGAGGTGCAATCACAGGGAACTGATTTTTGGTGTGCAATCACAGGGGAGCTGATTAGAGGTGCCATCACAGGGGAACTGATTTTGGGGTGCAATCACAGGGGAGCTGATTTTGGGTCTGCAATCACAGGGCAGCTGATTTTGTTGTTGCAATCAAAGGGGAGCTGAATGTGAGGTGAATCACACGCGTGCTGATTTTGGGTATGCAATCACAGGACAGCTAATTTTGTGGTACAATCACAGGGGAGCTGATTGTGAGGTGCAATCATTAGGGAACTAATTTTGGGGTGCAATCACAGGTGAGCTAATTTTTGGGTGCAATCACAGGGGAACTTATTTTGGGGTGCAATCACAAGGGAACTTATTTTGGGATGCAATCACAGGGGAGCTGATTTTGAGGTGCAATCACAGGGGAACTGATTTTGGGGTGCAATCACAGGGCAGCTGATTTTGTGGTTGCAATCAAAGGGGAGCTGATTGTGAAGTGCAAGCACAGGGGAACTAATTTTGGGTTACAATCACAGGGTAGCTTTTTTGGTGTGCAATCACAGGGGAGCTGTTTTTGGATGTACAATTACAAGGAAGCTGATTTTGGGTGTGCAATCACATAGCAGCTGATTCTGATGTGCAATTACAGGGGAGCTGATTTTGGGTGTGCAATCACAGGGGAGCTGATTTTGGGTCTGCAATCACAGGGCAGCTAATTTTAGTGTGCAATCAAAGGGCAGCTGATTTTGGGATGAAATCACAGGGCAGCTGATTTTGTGGTTGCAATCACAGGGGAGTTCATTTTGAGGTGCAATCACAGGGGAGCTGATTTTGAGGTGCAATCACAGGGGAACTGCTTTTGGGGTGCAATCACAGGGGAGCTAATTTTGTGGTGCAATCAGAGGGGAACTGATTTTAGGGTGCAATCACAGGGATGCTGATTTTGGCATGCAATCACAGGGGAACTGATCTTTGGGTGCAATCACAGGAGAACTGATTTTGTGGTGCAATCACAGAGGAGCTGATTTTGGCGTGGAATCACAGGGCAGCTGATTTTGAGGTGTAATCAGAGAGGAACTGATTTTGGGGTGCAATCACAGGGGAACTGATCTTGGGGTACAATCACAGGGGAGCTGTTTTTGGTGTGCAATCACAGGGGAGCTGATTTTGGGTGTGCAATCACATGAGAGCTGAATTTGAGGTGCAATGACAGGGTAGCTTATTTTGGGGTGCAGTCACAGGCCAGCTGAATTTGGGGTGCAATCAAGGGGAGCTAATTTTGCGGTGCAATCACAGAGGAGCTGATTTTGAGGTGCAATTACAGTGGATCTGATTCTGGGTGTGCAATCACAGGGGAGCTGATGTTGGGGTGCAATCACAGGGGAGCTGAGTTTGAGGCGCAATCACAAGGGAGCTGATTTTGGGATGCAATCACAGGTCAGCTAATTTTGGGGTGCAATCACAGGGCAGCTAATTTTGGGGTGCAATCACAGGGGAACTGATTTTGGGGTTACAATACAAGGAACTGATTTTGTGGTGCTGTCAGGGGGCAGCTGGTCTTTGGGGTACCATCACAGGGATGATAATTTTGGGGTACAATCACATGGGAGTTGATTTTGGGTGTACAACCACAGGGCAGCTGATTTTGAGGTGCAAATACAGGGCAGTTGATTTCGTGGTGCAAATACAGGGCAGCTGATTTTGGGGTTACAATCACAGGGCAGTTGATTTTGAGGTGCAATCCTAGGGCAGCGATTTTGGGATGCAATCACAGGGGAGCTCAATTTGAGGGGCAATCACAGGGGAACTGATTTTGAGTTGCAATCACAGGGGAGCTGATTTTGAGTCTGCAATCACAGGGCAGCTGATTTTGTGGTTGCAATCAAAGGGCAGCTGATTGTGAGGTGGAAGCACTTGCGTGCTAATTTTGGGTGTGCAATGACAGGGCAGATGATTTGTGCTGCAATCACAGGGGAGCTGATTTTGAGGTGCAATCATTGGGGAACTAATTTTGGGGTGCAATCACAGGAGAGCTAATTTTTGGGTGCAATCACAGGGGAACATACTTTGGGGTGCAATCACAGGGGAACTTATTTAGGGATGCAATCACAGGGGATCTGAATTTGAGGTGCAATCACAGGGGAACTGATTTTGGGTTTGCAATCAAGGGCAGTTGATTTTTTGGTTGCAATCAAAGGGGAGCTGATTGTGAGGTGCAATCACAGGGGACCTTTTTCTGGGATGCAATCACAGGGGAGCTGATTTTGAGGTGCAATCACAGGGGAACTGATTTTGGGGTGCAATCACAGGGGAGCTAATTTTGGGGTTACAATACAAGAAACTGATTTTGTGGTGCTCTCAGGGGGCAGCTAGTTTTTGGGGTACAATCACAGGGATGATGATTTTGGGGTGCAAACACAGGGCAGCTGATTTTGGAGTTACAATCACAGGGCAGCTGATTTTGAGGTGCAATCACAGCGCAGCTGAATTTAGTGTGCAATCATAGGGCAGCTGATTTTGGGATGAAATCACAGGGCAGCTGATTTTGAGGTGCAATCACAGGGGAGCTGATTTTGAGGTGCAATCACAGGGGAACTGAATTTTGGTGTGCAATCACAGGGGAGCTCATTGGAGGTGCCATCACAGGGGAACTGATTTTGGGGTGCAATCACAGGGGAGCTGATTTTGGGTCTGCAATCACAGGACAGCTGATTTGTGGTTGCAATCAAAGGGGAGCTGATTGTGAGGTGCAAGCACTGGGGTGCTGATTTTGGGTGTGCAATCACAGGGCAGATGATTTTGTGCTGCAATTACAGGGGAGCTGATTTTGAGCTGCAATCATTGGGGCACTAATTTTGGGGTGCAGTCACAGGGGAGCTAATTCTTGGGTGCAATCACAGGGGAACATATTTTGGGATGCAATCACAGGGGAACTGATTTTGGGATGCAATCACAGGGCAGTTGATTTTTTGGTTGCAATCAAAGGGGAGCTGATTGTGAGGTGCATGCACCGGGGTGCTGATTTTGGGTGTGCAATCACAGGGCAGCTGATTTTGGTGTACAATCACAGGGGAGCTGAATTTGGGGTTACAATCACAGGGCAGCTGATTTTGAGGTGCAATCACAGGGCAGCTGATTTTAGTGTGCAATCATAGGGCAGCTGATTTTGGAATGAAATCACAGGGCAGCTGATTTTGGGGTGCAATTCCAGGGCAGTGATTTTGGGATGCAATCACAGGGGAGCTGATTTAGAGGTGCAATCACAGGGAACTGATTTTTGGTGTGCAATCACATGGGAGCTGATTAGATGTGCCATCACAGGGGAACTGATTTTGGGGTGCAATCACAGGGGAGCTGATTTTGGGTCTGCAATCACAGGGCAGCTGATTTTGTTGTTGCAATCAAAGGGGAGCTGAATGTGAGGTGAATCACACGCGTGCTGATTTTGGGTATGCAATCACAGGACAGCTAATTTTGTGGTGCAATCACAGGGGAGCTGATTTTGAGGTGCAATCATTGGGGAACTAATTTTGGGGTGCAATCACAGGTGAGCTAATTTTTGGGTGCAATCACAGGGGAACTTATTTTGGGGTGCAATCACAGGGGAACTTATTTTGGGATGCAAACACAGGGGAGCTGATTTTGAGGTGCAATCACAGGGGAACTGATTTTGGGGTGCAATCACAGGGGAACTTATTTTGGGATGCAATCACAGGGGAGCTGATTTTGAGGTGCAATCACAGGGGAACTGATTTTGGGGTGCAATCACAGGGCAGCTGACTTTGTGGTTGCAATCAAAGGGGAGCTGATTGTGAAGTGCAAGCACAGGGGAACTAATTTTGGGTTACAATCACAGGGTAGCTTTTTTGGTGTGCAATCACAGGGGAGCTGTTTTTGGATGTGCAATTACAAGGAAGCTGATTTTGGGTGTGCAATCACATGGCAGCTGATTCTGGTGTGCAATTGCAGGGGAGCTGATTTTGGGTGTGCAATCACAGGATGCTGATTTTGGGTCTGCAATCACAGGGCAGCTGATTTTAGTGTGCAATCATAAGGCAGCTGATTTTGGGATGAAATCACAGGGCAGCTGATTTTGTGGTTGCAATCACAGGGGAGTTCATTTTGAGGTGCAATCACAGGGGAGCTGATTTTGAGGTGCAATCACACGGGAACTGCTTTTGGGGTGCAATCACAGGGGAGCTAATTTTGGGTGCAATCACTGGGGAATTAATTTTGGGGTGCAATCACAGGGGAGCTGATTTTGTGGTGCAATCAGAGGGGAACTGATTTTAGGGTGCAATCACAGGGGAGCTGATTTTGGCATGCAAACACAGGGGAACTGATCTTTGGGTGCAATCACAGGAGAACTGATTTTGTGGTGCAATCACAGCAGAGCTGATTTTGGCATGGAATCACAGGGCAGCTGATTTTGAGGTGCAATCAGAGAGGAACTGATTTTAGGGTGCAATCACAGGGGAACTGATCTTGGGGTGTAATCACAGGAGAACTGATTTTGGGGTGCAATCACAGCGGAGCTGATTTTGGCGTGGAATCACAGGGGAGCTGATCTTAGGGTGCAATCACAGGTGAACTGATTTTGTGGTGCAATCATGCGGAGCTGATCTTGGCGTGCAATCACAGGAGAACTGATTTGGGGATGCAATCACAGGGCAGCTGTTTTTGGGGTGCAATCACGGGGGAGCAATTTTTGGGATGCAATCACAGGGCAGCTGAATTTTGGGTGCAATTACAGGGGAGGTGATTTTGAGGTGCAATCACAGGGGAGCTGAATTTGGGGTGCAATCAGAGGGCAGCTGATTCATGAGTGCAATCCCAGGGAAGCTCATTTAGGGGTTCTATCACAGGGGAACTGATTTTGCGTGTGCAATCACAGGGGAGCTGATTAGAGGTGCAATCACAGGTGAACTGATTTTGTGTCTGCAATCACAGGGGAGCTGATTTTGTGTCTGCAATCACAGGGCAGCTGATTTTGTGGTTGCAATCAAAGAAGAGCTGATTGTGAGGTGCAAGCATTGGGGCACTAATTTTGGGGAGCAATCCAGGGGAGGTGATTTTTGCGTGCAATCACAGGGGAACTGATTTTGAGGTGAAATCACAGGGAACTGCTTTTGGAGTGCAATCACAATGGAGCTAATTTTTGGGTGCAATCACAGGGGAGCTGATTTTGTGGTGCAATCAGAGGGGAACTGATTTTAGGGTGCAATCACAGGGGAGCTGATTTTGGCATGCAAACACAGGGGAACTGATCTTTGGGTGCAATCACAGGAGAACTGATTTTGTGGTGCAATCACAGCAGAGCTGATTTTGGCATGGAATCACAGGGCAGCTGATTTTGAGGTGCAATCAGAGAGGAACTGATTTTAGGGTGCAATCACAGGGGAACTGATCTTGGGGTGTAATCACAGGAGAACTGATTTTGGGGTGCAATCACAGCGGAGCTGATTTTGGCGTGGAATCACAGGGGAGCTGATCTTAGGGTGCAATCACAAGTGAACTGATTTTGTGGTGCAATCATGCGGAGCTGATCTTGGCGTGCAATCACAGGAGAACTGATTTGGGGATGCAATCACAGGGCAGCTGTTTTTGGGGTGCTATCACGGGGGAGCAATTTTTGGGATGCAATCACAGGGCAGCTGAATTTTGGGTGCAATTACAGGGGAGGTGATTTTGAGGTGCAATCACAGGGGAGCTGAATTTGGGGTGCAATCAGAGGGCAGCTGATTCATGAGTGCAATCCCAGGGCAGCTCATTTAGGGGTTCTATCACAGGGGAACTGATTTTGCGTGTGCAATCACAGGGGAGCTGATTAGAGGTGTAATCACAGGTGAACTGATTTTGTGTCTGCAATCACAGGGGAGCTGATTTTGTGTCTGCAATCACAGGGCAGCTGATTTTGTGGTTGCAATCAAAGAAGAGCTGATTATGAGGTGCAAGCATTGGGGCACTAATTTTGGGGAGCAATCCAGGGGAGGTGATTTTTGCGTGCAATCACAGGGGAACTGTTTTTGAGGTGAAATCACAGGGAACTGCTTTTGGAGTGCAATCGCAATGGAGCTAATTTTTGGGTGCAATCACAGGGGGAAGTTATTTTGGGTGCAATCACAGGGAGCTGATTTTGTGGTGCAATCAAAGGGGAACTGATTTTAGGGTGCAATCACAGGGGAGCTGATTTGGCAGGCAATCACAGGGATGCTGATCTTGGGGTGCAATCACAGGGGAACTGATTTTGGGGTGCAATCGCAACGGAGCTGATCTTGGCATGCAATCACAGGGGAGCTGATTTTGGGATGCAATCACAGGGCAGCTGATTTCGGGGTGCAATCACGGGGGATCTGATTTTGGGATGCAATCGCAGGGCAGCTGAATTTGGGGTGCAATTACAGGAGAGCTGATTTTGAGGTGCAATCACAGGGGAGCTGAATTTGCGGTGCAATCAGAGGGCAGCTGATTTGTGAGTGCTATCCCAGGGAAGCTCATTTAGGGGAGCAATCACCGGGCAGTTGATTTGGTTATGCAATCACAGGGCAGCTGAATTTGTGGAGCAATCACAGGGCAACAGATTTTGGGATGAAATCACAGGTGAGCTGATCTTGTGCAATCACAGGGGAGCCGATTTAGAGGTGCAATCACAGGGGAGCTGTTTTTGGTGTGCAATCACAGGGGAGCTGATTTTGGGTGTGCAATCATATGAGAGCGGAATTTGAGGTGCAATGACAGGGTAGCTTATTTTGGGGTGCAGTCACAGGCCAGCTGAATTTGGGGTGCAATCAAGGGGAGCTGATTGAGCGGTGCAATCACAGGGGAGCTGATTTTGTGGTGCAATTATAGTGGATCTGATTCTGGGTGTGCAATCACAGGGGAGCTGATGTTGGGGTGCAATCACAGGGGAGCTGAGTTTGAGACGCAATCACAGGGGAGCTGATTTTGGTGTGCAATCACAGGTCAGCTAATTTTGGGTGCAATCACAGGGCAGCTGATTTTGGGGTACAATCACAGGGGAACTGATTTTGGGATTACAATACAAGGAACTGATTTTGTGGTGCTGTCAGGGGGCAGCTGGTCTTTGGGGTACCATCACAGGGATGATAAATTTGGGGTACAATCACATGGGAGCTGATTTTGGGTGTATAACCACAGGGCAGCTGATTTTGAGGTGCAAATACAGGGCAGTTGATTTTGTGATGCAAATACAGGGCAATGATTTTGGGGTTACAATCACAGGACAGTTGATTTTGAGGTGCAATCACAGGGCAGCTGAATTTAGTGTGCAATCATAGGGCAGCTGATTTTGGGATGCAATCACAGGGCAGCTGATTTTGTGGTGCAATCACAGGGGAGCTGATTTTGAGGGGCAATCACAGGGGAACTGATTTTGAGTTGCAATCACAGGGGAGCTGATTTTGAGTCTGCAATCACAGGGCAGCTGATTTTGTGGTTGCAATCAAAGGGGAGCTGATTGTGAGGTGGAAGCACTTGGCTGCTAATTTTGGGTGTGCAATCACAGGGCAGATGATTTTGTGCTGCAATCACAGGGGAGCTGATTTGCAGGTGCAATCATTGGGGAACTAATTTTGGGGTGCAATCACAGGAGAGCTAATTTTGGGGTGCAATCACAGGGTAACTGATTTTGGGATGCAATCACAGGGCAGTTGATTTTTTGGTTGCAATCAAAGGGGAGCTGATTGTGAGGTGCAAGCACGAGGGTGCTGATTTTGGGTGTGCAATCACAAGGCAGCTGATTTTGGTGTACAATCACAGGGGAGCTGATTTTGGGGTTACAATCACAGGGCAGCTGATTTTGGAATGAAATCACAGGGCAGCTGATTTTGGTTGCAATCCCAGGGCAGTGATTTTGGGATGCAATCACAGGGGAGCTGATTTAGAGGTGCAATCACAGGGAACTGATTTTTGGTGTGCAATCACAGGGGAGCTGATTAGAGGTGCCATCTCAGGGGAACTGATTTTGGGGTGCAATCACAGGGGAGCTGAATGTGAGGTGAATCACACGCGTGCTGATTTTCGGTATGCAATCACAGGACAGCTAATTTTGTGGTGCAATCACAGGGGAGCTGATTGTGAGGTGCAATCATTGGGGAACTAATTTTGGGGTGCAATCACAGGTGAGCTAATTTTTGGGTGCAATCACAGGGGAACTTATTTTGGGGTGCAATCATAGGGGAACTTATTTTGGGATGCAATCACAGGGGAGCTGATTTTGAGGTGCAATCACAGGGGAACTGATTTTGGTGTGCAATCACAGGGCAGCTGATTTTGTGGTTGCAATCAAAGGGGAGCTGATTGTGAAGTGCAAGCACAGGGGAACTAATTTTGGGTTACAATCACATGGTAGCTGATTTGGCAGGCAATCACAGGGATGCTGATCTTGGGGTGCAATCACAGGGGAACTGATTTTGGGGCGCAATCGCAACGGAGCTGATCTTGGCATGCAAGCACAGGGGAGCTGATTTTGGGGTGCAATCACAGGGCAGCTGATTTTGTGGTTGCAATCAAAGGGGAGCTGATTGTGAAGTGCAATCACAGGGGAGCTGATTTGGCAGACAATCACAGGGATGCTGATTTTGAGGTGCAATCACAGGGGAGCTGAATTTGCGGTGCAATCAGAGGGCAGCTGATTTGTGAGTGCTATCCCAGGGAAGCTCATTTAGGGGAGCAATCACCGGGCAGCTGATTTGGGTATGCAATCACAGGGCAGCTGGATTTGTGGGGCAATCACAGGGCAACAGATTTTGGGATGAAATCACAGGTGAGCTGATCTTGTGCAATCACAAGGGAGCCGATTTAGAGGTGCAATCACAGGGGAGCTGTTTTTGGTGTGCAATCACAGGGGAGCTGATTTTGGGTGTGCAATCACATGAGAGCTGAATTTGGGGTGCAATCAAGGAGAGCTGATTTAGCAGTGCAATCACAGGGGAGCTGATTTTGTGGTGCAATTACAGTGGATCTGATTCTGGGTGTGCAATCACAGGGGAGCTGATGTTGGGGTGCAATCACAGGGGAGCTGAGTTTGAGGTGCAATCACAGGGGAGCTGATTTTGGTGTGCAATCACAGGTCAGCTAATTTTGGGGTGCAATCACAGGGCAGCTGATTTTGGTGTACAATCACAGGGGAACTGATTTTGGGGTTACAATACAAGGAACTGATTTTGTGCTGCTGTCAGGGGGCAGCTGGTCTTTGGGGAACCATCACAGGGATGATAATTTTGGGGTACAATCACATGGGAGCTGAATTTGGGTGTATAACCACAGGGCAGCTGATTTTGAGGTGCAAATACAGGGGAACTGAATTTTGGGATGCAATCACAGGGGAGCTGATTTTGAGGTGCAATCACAGGGGAACTGAATTTTGGTGTGCAATCACAGGGGAGCTCATTGGAGGTGCCATCACAGGGGAACTGATTTTGGGGTGCAATCACAGGTGAGCTGATTTTGGGTCTGCAATTACAGGACAGCTGATTTTGTGGTTGCAATCAAAGGGGAGCTGATTGTGAGGTGCAAGCACTGGGGTGCTGATTTTGGGTGTGCAAACACAGGGCAGATGATTTTGTGCTGCAATCACAGGGGAGCTGATTTTGAGCTGCAATCATTGGGGCACTAATTTTGGGGTGCAGTCACAGGGGAGCTAATTCTTGGGTGCAATCACAGGGGAACATATTTTGGGATGCAATCACAGGGGAACTGATTTTGGGATGCAATCGCAGGGCAGTTGATTTTTTGGTTGCAATCAAAGGGGAGCTGATTGTGAGGTGCATGCACGGGGGTGCTGATTTTGGGGTGCAATCACAGGTGAGCTAATTTTTGATTGCAATCACAGGGGAACTTATTTTGGGGTGCAATCACAGGGGAACTTATTTTGGGATGCAATCACAGGGCAGCTGATTTTGTGGTTGCAATCAAAGGGGAGCTGATTGTGAAGTGCAAGCACAGGGGAACTAATTTTGGGTTACAATCACAGGGTAGCTTTTTTGGTGTGCAATCACAGGGGAGCTGTTTTTGGATGTACAATTACAAGGAAGCTGATTTTGGGTGTGCAATCACATGGCAGCTGATTCTGGTGTGCAATTACAGGGGAGCTGATTTTGGGTGTGCAATCACAGGGGAGCTGATTTTGGGTCTGCAATCACAGGGCAGCTGATTTTAGTGTGCAATCAAAGGGCGGCTGATTTTGGGATGAAATCACAGGGGAGCTAATTTTGGGTGCAATCACTGGGGAATTAATTTTGGGGTGCAATCACAGGGGAACTGATCTTTGGGTGCAATCACAGGAGAACTGATTTTGTGGTGCAATCACAGAGGAGCTGATTTTGGCGTGGAATCACAGGGCAGCTGATTTTGAGGCGCAATCAGAGAGGAACTGATTTTAGGGTGCAATCACAGGGGAACTGATCTTGGGGTGCAATCACGGGAGAACTGATTTTTGGGTGCAATCACAGCGGAGCTGATTTTGGCGTGGAATCACAGGGGAGCTGATCTTTGGGTGCAATCACAGGTGAACTTATTTTGCGGTGCAATCACAACGGAGCTGATCTTGGCGTGCAATCACAGGAGAACTGATTTTGGGATGCAATCACAGGGCAGCTGATTTTGGGGTGCAATCACGGGGGAGCAATTTTTGGGATGCAATCACAGGGCAGCTGAATTTGGGGTGCAATTACAGGGGAGGTGATTTTGAGGTGCAATCACAGGGGAGCTGAATTTGGGGTGCAATCAGAGGGCAGCTGATTCATGAGTGCAATCCCAGGGAAGCTCATTTAGGGGTGCTATCACAGGGGAACTGATTTTGCGTGTGCAATCACAGGGGAGCTGATTAGCGGTGCAATCACAGGTGAACTGATTTTGTGTCTGCAATCACAGGGGAGCTGATTTTGTGTCTGCAATCACAGGGCAGCTGATTTTGTGGTTGCAATCAAAGAAGAGCTGATTGTGAGGTGCAAGTATTGGGGCACTAATTTTGGAGAGCAATCCAGGGGAGGTGATTTTTGGGTGCAATCACAGGGGAACTGATTTTGAGGTAAAATCACAGGGAACTGCTTTTGGCATGCAATCACAGGGGAGCTAATTTTTGGGTGCAATCACAGGGGGATGTTATTTTGGGTGCAATCACAGGGAGCTGATTTTGTGGTGCAATCACAGGGGAACTGATTTTAGGGTGCAATCACAGGGGAGCTGATTTGGCAGGCAATCACAGGGATGCTGATCTTGGGGTGCAATCACAGGGGAACTGATTTTGGGGTGCAATCGCAACGGAGCTGATCTTGGCATGCAATCACAGGGGAGCTGATTTTGGGATGCAATCGCAGGGCAGCTGAATTTGGGGTGCAATTACAGTGAAGTTGATTTTGAGGTGCAATGACAGGGGAGCTGAATTTGGGGTGCAATCAGAGGGCAGCTGATTTGTGAGTGCAATCCCAGGGAAGCTCATTTAGGGGAGCAATCACTGGGCAGCTGATTTGGGTATGCAATCACAGGGCAGCTGAATTTGTGGGGCAATCACAGGGCAACTGATTTTGGGATGAAATCACAGGTGAGCTGATCTTGTGGTGCAATCACAGGGGAGCTGATTTAGAGGTGCAATCACAGGGGAGCTGTTTTTGGTGTGCAATCACAGGGGAGCTGATTTTAGGTGTGCAATCACATGAGAGCTGAATTTGAGGTGCAATGACAGGGTAGCTTATTGTGGGGTGCAGTCACAGGCCAGCTGAATTTGGGGTGCAATCAAGGGGAGCTGATTTTGTGGTGCAATCACAGAGGAGCTGATTTTGTGGTGCAATTACAGTGGATCTGATTCTTGGTGTGCAATCACAGGGGAGCTGATGTTGGGGTGCAATCACAGGGGAGCTGAGTTTGAGGCGCAATCACAGGGGAGCTGATTTTGGTGTGCAATCACAGATCAGCTAATTTTGGGGTGCAATCACAGGGCAGCTGATTTTGGGGTGCAATCACATGGGAACTGATTTTGGGGTTACAATACAAGGAACTGATTTTGTGGTGCTGTCAGGGGGCAGCTGGTCTTTGGGGTACCATCACAGGGATGATAATTTTGGGGTACAATCACATGGGAGCTGATTTTGGGTGTACAACCACAGGGCAGCTGATTTTGAGGTGCAAATACAGGGCAGTTGATTTTGTGGTGCAAATACAGGGCAGCTGATTTTGGGGTTACAATCACAGGGCAGTTGATTTTGAGGTGCAATCACAGGGCAGCTGAATTGAGTGTGGAATCATAGGGCAGCTGATTTTGGGATGCAATCACAGGGCAGCTGATTTTGTGGTGCAATCCTAGGGCAGCGATTTTGGGATGCAATCACAGGGGAGCTCAATTTGAGGGGCAATCACAGGGGAACTGATTTTGAGTTGCAATCACAGGGGAGCTGATTTTGAGTCTGCAATCACAGGGCAGCTGATTTTGTGGTTGCAATCAAATGGGAGCTGATTGTGAGGTGGAAGCACTTGGGTGCTAATTTTCGGTGTGCAATCACAGGGCAGATGATTTTGTGCTGCAATCACAGGGGAGCTGATTTTGAGGTGCAATCATTGGGGAACTAATTTTGGGGTGCTATCACAGGAGAGCTAATTTTTGGGTGCAATCACAGGGGAACATATTTTGGGGTGCAATCACAGGGGAACTTATTTAGGGATGCAATCACAGGGGATCTGATTTTGAGGTGCAATCACAGGGGAACTGATTTTGGGGTTGCAATCAAGGACAGCTGATTGTGTGGTTGCAATCAAAGGGGAGCTGATTGTGAGGTGGAAGCACTTGGGTGCTAATTTTGGGTGTGCAATCACAGGGCAGATGATTTTGTGCTGCAATCACAGGGGAGCTGATTTTGAGGTGCAATCACAGGGGACCTTATTCTGGGATGCAATCACAGGGAAGCTGATTTTGAGGTGCAATCACAGGGGAACTGATTTTGGGGTGCAATCACAGGGGAACTGATTTTGGGGTGCAATCACAGGGGAGCTGATTTATGGATGTGCAATCACAGGGGAGCTGATTTTGGTGTGCAATCACAGGTCAGCTAATTTTGGGGTGCAATCACAGGGCGGCCTATTTTGGGGTGCAATCACAGGGGAACTGATTTTGGGGTTACAATACAAGTAACTGATTTTGTGGTGCTCTCAGGGCGCAGCTAGTTTTTGGGGTACAATCACAGGGATGATGATTTTGGGGTGCAAACACAGGGCAGCTGATTTTGGAGTTACAATCACAGGGCAGCTGATTTTGAGTTGCAATCATAGGGCAGCTGAATTTAGTGTGCAATCATAGGGCAGCTGATTTTGGGATGAAATCACAGGGCAGCTGATTTTGGGGTGCAATCCCAGCGCAGCGATTTTGGGATGCAATCACAGGGGAACTGAATTTTGGTGTGCAATCACAGGGGAGCTCATTGGAGGTGCCATCACAGGGGAACTGATTTTGGGGTGCAATCACAGGGGAGCTGATTTTGGGCCTGCAATCACAGGACAGCTGATTTTGTGGTTGCAATCAAAGGGGAGCTGATTGTGATGTGCAACCACTGGGGTGCTGATTTTGGGTGTGCAATCACAAGGCAGATGATTTTGTGCTGCAATCACAGGGGAGCTGATTTTGAGCTGTAATCATTGGGGCACTAATTTTGGGGTGCAGTTACAGGGGAGCTAATTTTTGGGTGCAATCACAGGGGAACATATTTTGGGGTGCAATCACAGGGGATCTTATTTTGGGATGCAATCACAGGGGAACTGATTTTGGGATGCAATCACAGGGCAGTTGATTTTTCGGTTGCAATCAAAGGGGAGCTGATTGTGAGGTTCAAGCACGGGGGTGCTGATTTTTGGTGTGCAATCACAGGGCAGCTGATTTTGGTGTACAATCACAGGGGAGCTGATTTGGGGGTTACAATCACAGGGCAGCTGATTTTGAGGTGCAATCACAGGGCATCTGATTTTAGTGTGCAATCATAGGGCAGCTGATTTTGGAATTAAATCACAGGGCAGCTGATTTTGGGATGCACTCCCAGGGCAGTGATTTTGGGATGCAATCACAGGGGAGCTGATTTAGAGGTGCAATCACAGGGAACTGATTTTTTGTGTGCAATCACAGGGGAGCTGATTTTGGGGTGCAATCACATGGAAGCTGATCTTGAGGTGCAATCACAGGGGAGCTGATTTAGAGGTTCAATCACAGGGGAGCTGTTTTGGTGTGCAATCACAGGGGAGCTGATTTTGAGGTGCAATTGCAGGGGAGCTAATTTTGGGGTGCAGTCACAGACCAGCTGATCTTTTGGTGCACTCACAGGTGGGCTGACTTTGGGGTGCAATCTCAGAGTAGCTGATTTTGGGTTGCATTCACCGGGGAGCTGATATTGGGGTGCAATCACAGGGCAGCTGGTTTTGGGGTGCAATCACAGGGAAGCTGCATTTAGTGTGCAATCATAGAAGAGTTGATATTGAACGTGCAATAACAGGGAAGCTACTTATGAGGTGCAATCACAGGGCAACTGATCTTGTGGTGCAATCACAGGGGAGCAGATTTAGAGGTGCAATCACAGGGGAGCAGTTTTTGGTGTGCAATCACAGGGAAGCTGATTTTGGGTGTGCAATCACATGAGAGCTGAATTTGAAGTGCAATGACAGGGGAGCTTATTATGGGGTGCAGTCACAGGCCAGCTGATTTTGGGATGCAATCAAGGGGAGTTGATTTTGGGATGCAATCACAGAGGAGCTGATTTTGTGGTGCAATCACAGTGGAGCTGATTCTGGGTGTGCAATCACAGGGGAGCTGATGTTGGTGTGCAATCACAGGGGAGCTGAGTTTGAGGTGCAATCACAGGGGAACTGATTTTGGGGTGCTATCACAGAGAGCAACTGAATTTGGGTGTAATCACAGGTAAGCTGATTTTGGGTGTGCAATCACAGGGGAGCTGTTTTTGGGGTGCAATCACAGGGGAGCTGATTTTGGGTGTGCAATCACAGGGGAGCTGAGTTTGAGGTGCAATCACAGGGAAACTTATTTTGGGGCGCAATCACAGGGGAGCTGATTTTGTGGCACAATCACAGGGCAACTGATCTTGTGGTGCAATCACAGGGGAGCAGATTTAGAGGTGCAATCACAGGGGAGCAGTTTTTGGTGTGCAATCACAGGGAAGCTGATTTTGGGTGTGCAATCACATGAGAGCTGAATTTGAGGTGCAATGACAGGGGAGCTTATTATGGGGTGCAGTCACAGGCCAGCTGATTTTGGGATGCAATCAAGGGGAGTTGATTTTGGGATGCAATCACAGGGGAGCTGATTTTGGGTCTGCCATTACAGGGCAGCTGATTTTGTGGTTGCAATCACAGGGCAGCTGATTTTGAGTTGCAATCACAGGGGAAAAGATTTAGAGTTTCAATCAAAGGGGAGCTAAATTTTGGGTGCAATCACAGGGGAATTTATTTTGGGGTGCAATCAATGTGCAACTAATTTTCGGTGTGCAATCACAGGGCAGCTGATTTTGGGTGCAATCACAGGGCAGCTAATTTTGGGGTGCAATCACAGGTCAGCTGATTTTGAAAATCAGTCACAGGGCAACTGATTCTGGGATGAAATCACAGAGCAGCTGATTTAGGGGTGCAATCACAGGGAGCTGATTTTGGTGAACAATCACAGGGCAGCTAATGTTGGGGTGCAATCACAGGGCAACTGCTTTTGGGGTTACAATACAAGGAACTGATTTTGTGGTGCTGTCAGAGGGCAGCTGATTTTTGGGGTATAATCACAAGGATGATGATTTTGGGGTGCAATCACAGGGGAGCTGAGTTTGAGGGTACAATCACAGCGCAGCTGATTTTTAGATGCAATCACAGTTGAGCTGATTTTGGGGTGCAATCACAGAGGAGCTGATTTTGAGGTGCAATCAGAGGGGAACTGATTTGGAGGTTACAATTACAGGGGAGCTGATTTTGGGTCTGCAATCACAGGGCAGCTGATTTTGTGGTTGTAATCACAGGGCAGATGATTTTGGGTGCAATCACAGGGGAGCTGTTTTTAGGGGTACAATCACAGGGGAGCTGAATTTGGGGTGAAATCACAGAGGAGCTGATTTTGGTGTACAATCCCAGGGCAGCTGATTTGGAGGTGCAATCACAGGGCAGCTGAATTTAGTGTGCAATCATAGAGCAGCTGATTTTGGGATGAAATCACAGGACAGATGATTTTGGGGTGCAATCCCAGGGCAGCGATTTTGGGATGCAATCACAGGGGAACTGATTTTGAGGTGCAATCACAGGGGAACTGATTTTTGTTGTGTAATCACAGGGGAGCTGATTAGAGGTGCCATCACCGGGAAACTGATTTTGGGGTGCAATCACAGGGGTGCTGATTTTGGGTGTGCAATCACAGGGCAGATGATTTTGTGCTGCAATCACAGGGGAGCTGATTTTGGGGTGCAATCACAGGGTGCTGCTTTTGGGTGCAATCACAGAGGAGCTAATTTTGGGTGCAATCACTGGGGAACATATTTTGGGGTGCAATCACAGGTGAGCTGATTTTGTGGTGCAATCTCAGGGGAACTGATGTTAGCGTGCAATCACAGGGGAGCTGATTTTGTCATGCAATCACAGGGGAACTGATCTTGGGGTGCAAACACAGGAGAACTGATTTTGGGGTACAATCACAGCAGAGCTGATTTTGGCATGCAATCTCAGGGGAGCTGATTTTTGGATGCAATCACAGGGGAGCTGAATTTGAGGTGCAATCAGAGGGCAGCTGATTTTGGGGTGCAATCACAGGGTGCTGCTTTTGGGGTGCAATCACAGAGGAGCTAATTTTGGGTGCAATCACTGGGGAACTCATTTTGGGGTGCAATCAAAGGTGAGCTGATTTTGAGGTGCAATCGCAGGGAGCTCATTTTGAGGTGCAATCACAGGGAACTGCTTTTGGGGTGTAATCACAGGGGAGCTAATTTTTGGGTGCAATAACAGGGGGAACTTATTTTGGGGTGCAATCACAGGGATTTGATTTTGTGGTGCAATCACAGGGGACCTGATCTTAGGGTGCAATCACAGGGGAGCTGATTTTAGCAGGCAATCACAGGGGTGCTGATCTTGGGGTGCAATCATTGGGGAACTGAGTTTGGAGTGCAATCACAGCGGAGCAGATCTTGGCATGCAATCACAGGGGAGCTGATTTTGGGATGCAATCACAGGGGAGCTGATTTTGGGGTACTATCACGGGGGAGCTGAATTTGTGGTGCCATCAGAGGGCAGCTGATTTGTGATTGCAATCCCAGTGAAGCTCATTTAGGGGGGCAATCACAGGGCAGCTGATTTGGGATGAAATCACAGGCGAGCTGTTCTTGTGGTGCAATCACAGGGGAGCTGATTTAGAGGTGCAATCACAGGGGAGCAGTTTTTGGTGTGCAATCACAGGGGAGCTGATTTTGGGTGTGCATTCACATGAGAACTGAATTTGAGGTGCAATGACAGGGGAGCTGATGTTGGTGTGCAATCACAGGGGAGCTGAGTTTGAGGTGCAATCACAGGGGAGCTGTTTTTGGGGTGCTTTCTCAGAGAGCAACTGAATGTGGGTGTAATCACAGGGGAGCTGATTTTGGCTGTGCAATCACAGGGGAGCTGTTTTTGTGGTTGCAATCACAGGGCAGATGATTTTGGGTGCAATGACAGGGGAGCTGATTTTGGGTCTGTAATCAGAGGGCAGCTGATTTTGGGTGCAATCACAGGGGAGTTGATTATGGCATGCAATCACAGAGGAGCTGACCTTGGGGTGCAATCTCAGGGGAACTGATTTTGGGGTGCAATCACAGCGGAGCTGATTTTGGCGTGCAATCACAGGGCAGCTGATTTTGGGGTACAATCACAGGGGAACATGTTTATGGGATGCCATCACAGGGGAGTTGATTTGGTTGCCATCAAAGGGGAGCTGATATTGGGGTTACTATTACAGGGAAGCTGATTTTGAGGTGTTATGACTGGGAAGCTGATTTTGGGGTTCCAATCACAGGGCAGCTGATTTTGAGGTGCAATCTCAGGGCAGCTGATTTTGAGGTGCAATCTCAGAGCAGCTCATTTTGATGTACCGTCAAAGCCCAACTGATTTTGGGATGAAATCACAGGACAGATGATTTTGGGGTGCAATCCCAGGGCAGCGATTTTGGGATGCAATCACAGGGGAACTGATTTTGAGGTGCAATCACAGGGGAACTGATTTTTGTTGTGTAATCACAGGGGAGCTGATTAGAGGTGCCATCACCGGGAAACTGATTTTGGGGTGCAATCACAGGGGTGCTGATTTTGGGTGTGCAATCACAGGGCAGATGATTTTGTGCTGCAATCACAGGGGAGCTGATTTTGGGGTGCAATCACAGGGTGCTGCTTTTGGGTGCAATCACAGAGGAGCTAATTTTGGGTGCAATCACTGGGGAACATATTTTGGGGTGCAATCACAGGTGAGCTGATTTTGTGGTGCAATCTCAGGGGAACTGATGTTAGCGTGCAATCACAGGGGAGCTGATTTTGTCATGCAATCACAGGGGAACTGATCTTGGGGTGCAAACACAGGAGAACTGATTTTGGGGTACAATCACAGCAGAGCTGATTTTGGCATGCAATCTCAGGGGAGCTGATTTTTGGATGCAATCACAGGGGAGCTGAATTTGAGGTGCAATCAGAGGGCAGCTGATTTTGGGGTGCAATCACAGGGTGCTGCTTTTGGGGTGCAATCACAGAGGAGCTAATTTTGGGTGCAATCACTGGGGAACTCATTTTGGGGTGCAATCAAAGGTGAGCTGATTTTGAGGTGCAATCGCAGGGAGCTCATTTTGAGGTGCAATCACAGGGAACTGCTTTTGGGGTGTAATCACAGGGGAGCTAATTTTTGGGTGCAATAACAGGGGGAACTTATTTTGGGGTGCAATCACAGGGATTTGATTTTGTGGTGCAATCACAGGGGACCTGATCTTAGGGTGCAATCACAGGGGAGCTGATTTTAGCAGGCAATCACAGGGGTGCTGATCTTGGGGTGCAATCATTGGGGAACTGAGTTTGGAGTGCAATCACAGCGGAGCAGATCTTGGCATGCAATCACAGGGGAGCTGATTTTGGGATGCAATCACAGGGGAGCTGATTTTGGGGTACTATCACGGGGGAGCTGAATTTGTGGTGCCATCAGAGGGCAGCTGATTTGTGATTGCAATCCCAGTGAAGCTCATTTAGGGGGGCAATCACAGGGCAGCTGATTTGGGATGAAATCACAGGCGAGCTGTTCTTGTGGTGCAATCACAGGGGAGCTGATTTAGAGGTGCAATCACAGGGGAGCAGTTTTTGGTGTGCAATCACAGGGGAGCTGATTTTGGGTGTGCATTCACATGAGAACTGAATTTGAGGTGCAATGACAGGGGAGCTGATGTTGGTGTGCAATCACAGGGGAGCTGAGTTTGAGGTGCAATCACAGGGGAGCTGTTTTTGGGGTGCTTTCTCAGAGAGCAACTGAATGTGGGTGTAATCACAGGGGAGCTGATTTTGGCTGTGCAATCACAGGGGAGCTGTTTTTGTGGTTGCAATCACAGGGCAGATGATTTTGGGTGCAATGACAGGGGAGCTGATTTTGGGTCTGTAATCAGAGGGCAGCTGATTTTGGGTGCAATCACAGGGGAGTTGATTATGGCATGCAATCACAGAGGAGCTGACCTTGGGGTGCAATCTCAGGGGAACTGATTTTGGGGTGCAATCACAGCGGAGCTGATTTTGGCGTGCAATCACAGGGCAGCTGATTTTGGGGTACAATCACAGGGGAACATGTTTATGGGATGCCATCACAGGGGAGTTGATTTGGTTGCCATCAAAGGGGAGCTGATATTGGGGTTACTATTACAGGGAAGCTGATTTTGAGGTGTTATGACTGGGAAGCTGATTTTGGGGTTCCAATCACAGGGCAGCTGATTTTGAGGTGCAATCTCAGGGCAGCTGATTTTGAGGTGCAATCTCAGAGCAGCTCATTTTGATGTACCGTCAAAGCCCAACTGATTTTGGGATGAAATCACAGGGCAGCTGATTTTGGGGTGCAATCACAGGGCAGCTGATGTTGGGGTGCAATCACGGAGAAAATGATTTTGGGGTGATGTCAGGGGGAAGCTAGTTTTCGGGGTACACTTACAGGGATGATGATTTTGGGGTACAATCAAAAGGGAACTGATTTTGGGGTACAAACACAGGGCAGCTGATTTTGAGGTGCAATCACAGGGCAGCTGAATTTAGTGTGCAATCATAGGGCAGCTGATTTTGGGATGAAATCACAGGGCAGCTGATTTTGGGGCTGCAATCCCAGGGCAGCGATTTTGGGATGCAATCACAGGGGAGCTGATTTTGGGGTGCAATCACAGGGGAACTTATTTTGGCTCTGCAATCACAGGAGAGCTGATTTTGGGGTGCAATCCCAGGGCAGCGATTTTGGGATGCAATCACAGGGGAGCTGATTTTGAGGTGCAATCACAGGGAACTGATTTTTGGTGTGCAATCACAGGGGAGTTGATTAGAGGTGCCATCACAGGGGAACTGATTTTGGGGTGCAATCACAGGGGAGCTGATTTTGGGTCTGCAATCACAGGGCAGCTGATTTTGTGGTTGCAATCAAAGGGCAGCTGATTGTGAGGTGCAAGCACGGGGGTGCTGATTTTGGGTGTGCAATCACAGGACAGATGATTTTGTGCTGCAATCACAGGGGAGCTGATTTTTGGGTGCAATCACAGGGGAACATATTTTGGGGTGCAATCACAGGGGAACTTATTTTGGGATGCAATCGCAGGGGAGCTGATTTTGGGGTGCAATCCCAGGGCAGCGATTTTGGGGTGCCATCACAGGGGAGCTGATTTTGGGGTTACTATTACAGGGAAGCTGATTTTGAGGTGTTATGACTGGGAAGCTGATTTTGGGGTTACAATCACAGGGCAGCTGATTTTGAGGTGCAATCTCAGGGCAGCTGATTTTGAGGTGCAATCTCAGAGCAGCTCATTTTGACGTACCGTCACAGCCCAACTGATTTTGGGATGAAATCACAGGGCAGCTGATTTTGGGGTGCAATCACAGGGCAGCTGATGTTGGGGTGCAATCACGGAGAAACTGATTTGGGGTGATGTCAGTGGGCAGCTAGTTTTTGGGGTACAATTACAGGGATGATGATTTAGGGGTACAATCAAAAGGGAGCTGATTTTGGGGGTACAACCACAGGGCAGCTGATTTTGAGGTGCAATCACAGGGCAGCTGAATTTAGTGTGCAATCATAGGGCAGCTGATTTTGGGATGAAATCACAGGGCAGCTGATTTTGGGGGTGCAATCCTAGGGCAGCGATTTTGCGATGCAATCACAGGGCAGCTGATTTTGGGCTGCAATGCTAGGGCAGCGATTTTGGGGTACAATCACAGGAATGATGATTTTGGGGTACAATCACAAGGGAGCTGATTTTGAAGTGCAAGTACAGGGCAGCTGATTTTAAAGTGCAAGTACAGGGCAGTTGATTTTTTGGTGCAAACACAGGGCAGCTGCTTTTGGGGTTACAATCACAGGGCAGCTGATTTTGAGGTGCAATCACAGGGCAGATGAATTTAGTGTGCAATCATAGGGCAGCTAATTTTGGGATGCAATCACAGGGCCGCTGATTTTGTGGTGCAATCCCAGGGCAGCGATTTTGGGATGCAATCACAGGGGAGCTGATTTTGAGGGGCGATCACAGGGGAACTGATTTTGGGGAGCAATCACAGGGGAGCTGATTTTGGGGTGCAATCACAGGGGAGCTGATTTTGGGTCTGCAATCAAAGGGGAGCTGATTTTGGGGTGCAATCCCAGGGCAGCGATTTTGGGATGCAATCACAGGGGAGCTGATTTTGGGGTGCAATCACAGGGGAGCTGATTAGAGGTGCCATCACAGGGGAACTGATTTTGGGGTGCAATCACAGGGGAGGTGATTTTGGGTCTGCAATCACAGGGCAGCTGATTTTGTGGTTGCAATCAAAGAGCAGCTGATTGTAAGGTGCAAGCACGGGGGTGCTGATTTTGGGTGTGCAATCACAGGGCAGATGATTTTGTGCTGCAATCACAGGGGAGCTGATTTTTGGGTGCAATCACAGGGGAACATATTTTGGGGTGCAATCACAGTGGAACTTATTTTGGGATGCAATCGCAGGGGAGCTGATTTTGGGGTGCAATCCCAGGGCAGCGATTTTGGGGTGCCATCACAGGGGAGCTGATTTTGGGGTTACTATTACAGGGAAGCTGATTTTGAGGTGTTATGACTGGGAAGCTGATTTTGGGGTTACAATCACAGGGCAGCTGATTTTGAGGTGCAATCTCAGGGCAGCTGATTTTGAGCTGCAATCTCAGAGCAGCTCATTTTGACGTACCGTCACAGCCCAACTGATTTTGGGATGAAATCACAGGGCAGCTGATTTTGGGCTGCAATGCTAGGGCAGCTAGATTTTGGGGTACAATCACAGGAATGATGATTTTGGGGTACAATCACAAGGGAGCTGATTTTGAAGTGCAAGTACAGGGCAGCTGATTTTGAAGTGCAAGTACAGAGCAGTTGATTTTTTGGTGCAAACACAGGGCAGCTGATTTTGGGGTTACAATCACAGGGCAGCTGATTTTGAGGTGCAATCACAGGGCAGATGAATTTAGTGTGCAATCAAAGGGCAGCTAATTTTGGGATGCAATCACAGGGCCGCTGATTTTGTGGTGCAATCCCAGGGCAGCGATTTTGGGATGCAATCACAGGGGAGCTGATTTTGAGGGGCGATCACAGGGGAACTGATTTTGGGGTGCAATCACAGGCGAGCTGATTTTGGGGTGCAATCACAGGGGAGCTGATTTTGGGTCTGCAATCACAGGGGAGCTGATTTTGGGGTGCAATCCCAGGGCAGCGATTTTGGGATGCAATCACAGGGGAGCTGATTTTGGGGTGCAATCACAGGGGAACATATTTTGGCTCTGCAATAGCAGGGGAGCTGATTTTGGGGTGCAATCCCAGGGCAGCGATTTTGGGATGCAATTACAGGGGAGCTGATTTTGAGGTGCAATCACAGGGAACTGATTTTTGGTGTGCAATCACAGGGGAGCTGATTAGAGGTGCAATCCCAGGGCAGCGATTTTGGGATGCAATCACAGGGGAGCTGATTTTGGGGTGCAATCACAGGGGAACTTATTTTGGCTCTGCAATCACAGGGGAGCTGATTTTGTGCTGCAATCACAGGGGAGCTGATTTTTGGGTGCAATCACAGGGGAACATATTTTGGGGTGCAATCACAGGGGAACTTATTTTGGGATGCAATCGCAGGGGTGCTAATTTTGGGGTGCAATCCCAGGGCAGCGATTTTGGGATGCCATCACAGGGGAGCTGATTTTGGGGTTACTATTACAGGGAAGCTGATTTTGAGGTGTTATGACTGGGAAGCTGATTTTGGGGTTCCAATCACAGGGCAGCTGATTTTGAGGTGCAATCTCAGGGCAGCTGATTTTGAGGTGCAATCTCAGAGCAGCTCATTTTGACGTACCGTCACAGCCCAACTGATTTTGGGATGAAATCACAGGGCAGCTGATTTTGGGGTGCAATCACAGGGCAGCTGATGTTGGGGTGCAATCACGGAGAAAACAATTTTGGGGTGATGTCAGGGGGCAGCTAGTTTTTGGGGTACAATTACAGGGATGATGATTTTAGGGTACACTCAAAAGGGAGCTGATTTTGGGGGTACAACCACAGGGCAGCTGATTTTGAGGTGCAATCAGAGGACAGCTGAATTTAGTGTGCAATCATAGGGCAGCTGATTTTGGGATGAAATCACAGGGCAGCTGATTTTGGGGGTGCAATCCCAGGGCAGCGATTTTGCGATGCAATCACAGGGCAGCTGATTTTGGGCTGCAATGCTAGGGCAGCGATTTTGGGGTACAATCACAGGGATGATGATTTTGGGGTACAATCACAAGGGAGCTGATTTTGAAGTGCAAGTACAGGGCAGTTGATTTTTTGTTGCAAACACAGGGCAGCTGATTTTGGGATGAAATCACAGGGCCGCTGATTTTGTGGTGCAATCCCAGGGCAGCGATTTTGGGATGCAATCACAGGGGAGCTGATTTTGAGGTGCAATCACAGGGAACTGATTTTAGGTGTGCAATCACAGGGAGTTGATTAGAGGTGCCATCACAGGGGAACTGATTTTGGGGTGCAATCACAGGGGAGCTGATTTAGGGGTGCAATCACAGGGGAGCTGATTTTGGTGAGCAATCACAGGGCAGCTGATTTTGAAGTGCAATCACAGGGCAACTGATTTTGGGGTGCAATCACAGGGGAACTGATTTTGGGATGCAATCACAGGGGAGCTGATTTTGAGGGGCGATCACAGGGGAACTGATTTTGGGGTGCAATCACAGGGGAGATGATTTTGGGGTGCAATCACAGGGGAGCTGATTTTGGGTCTGCAATCACAGGGGAGCTGATTTTGGGGTGCAATCCCAGGGCAGCGATTTTGGGATGCAATCACAGGGGAGCTGATTTTGGGGTGCAATCACAGGGGAGCTGATTAGAGGTGCCATCACAGGGGAACTGATTTTGGGGTGCAATCACAGGGGAGGTGATTTTGGGTCTGCAATCACAGGGCAGCTGATTTTGTGGTTGCAATCAAAAGGCAGCTGATTGTGAGGTGCAAGCACGGGGGTGCTGATTTTGGGTGTGCAATCACAGGGCAGATGATTTTGTGCTGCAATCACAGGGGAGCTGATTTTTGGGTGCAATCGCAGGGAACATATTTTGGGGTGCAATCACAGGGGAACTTATTTTGGGATGCAATTGCAGGGGAGCTGATTTTGGGGTGCAATCGCAGGGCAGCGATTTTGGGGTGCCATCACAGGGGAGCTGATTTTGTGGTTACTATTACAGGGAAGCTGATTTTGAGGTGTTATGACTGGGAAGCTGATTTTGGGGTTACAATCACAGGGCAGCTGATTTTGAGGTGCAATCTCAGGGCAGCTGATTTTGAGGTGCAATCTCAGAGCAGTTCATTTTGACGTACCGTCACAGCCCAACTGATTTTGGGATGAAAGCACAGGGCAGCTGATTTTGGGGTGCAATCACAGGGCAACTGATGTTGGGGTGCAATCACGGAGAAACTGATTTGGGGTGATGTCAGGGGGCAGCTAGATTTTGGGGTACAATTACAGGGATGATGATTTCGGGGTACAATCAAAAGGGAGCTGATTTTGGGGGTACAACCACAGGGCAGCTGATTTCGAGGTGCAATCATAGGGCAGCTGATTTTGGGATGAAATCACAGGGCAGCTGATTTTGGGGGTGCAATCCCAGGGCAGCGATTTTGCGATGCAATCACAGGGCAGCTGATTTTGGGCTGCAATGCTAGGGCAGCGATTTTGGGGTACAATCACAGGAATGATGATTTTGGGGTACAATCACAATGGAGCTGATTTTGAAGTGCAAGTACAGGGCAGCTGATTTTGAAGTGCAAGTACAGGGCAGTTGATTTTTTGGTGCAAACACAGGGCAGCTGATTTTGGGGTTACAATCACAGGGCAGCTGATTTTGAGGTGCAATCACAGGGCAGATGAATTTAGTGTGCAATCGTAGGGCAGCTAATTTTGGGATGCAATCACAGGGCCGCTGATTTTGTGGTGCAATCCCAGGGCAGCAATTTTGGGATGCAATCACAGGGGAGCTGATTTTGAGGGGCGATCACAGGGGAACTGATTTCGGGGTGCAATCACAGGGGAGCTGATTTTGGGGTGCAATCACAGGGGAGCTGATTTTGGGTCTGCAATCACAGGGGAGCTGATTTTGGGGTGCAATCCCAGGGCAGCGATTTTGGGATGCAATCACAGGGGAGTTGATTTTGGGGTGCAATCACAGGGGAACATATTTTGGCTCTGCAATAGCAGGGGAGCTGATTTTGGGGTGCAATCCCAGGGCAGCGATTTTGGGATGCAATCACAGGGGAGCTGATTTTGAGGTGCAATCACAGGGAACTGATTTTTGGTGTGCAATCACAGGGGAGCTGATTAGAGGTGCAATCCCAGGGAAGCGATTTTGGGATGCAAACACAGGGGAGCTGATTTTGGGGTGCATCACAGGGGAACTTATTTTGGCTCTGCAATCACAGGGGAGCTGATTTTGTGCTGCAATCACAGGGGAGCTGATTTTTGGGTGCAATCACAGGGGAACATATTTTGGGGTGCAATCACAGGGGAACTTATTTTGGGATGCAATCGCAGGGGTGCTAATTTTGGGGTGCAATCCCAGGGCAGCGATTTTGGGGTGCCATCACAAGGGAGCTGATTTTGGGGTTACTATTACAGGGAAGCTGATTTTGAGGTGTTATGACTGGGAAGCTGATTTTGGGGTTACAATCACAGGGCAGCTGATTTTGAGGTGCAATCTCAGGGCAGCTGATTTTGAGGTGCAATCTCAGAGCAGCTCATTTTGACGTACCGTCACAGCCCAACTGATTTTGGGATGAAATCACAGGGCAGCTGATTTTGGGGTGCAATCACAGGACAGCTGATGTTGGGGTGCAATCACGGAGAAAATGATTTTGGGGTGATGTCAGGGGGCAGCTAGTTTTTGGGGTACAATTGCAGGGATGATGATTTTAGGGTACACTCAAAAGGGAGCTGATTTTGGGGGTACAACCACAGGGCAGCTGATTTTGAGGTGCAATCAGAGGACAGCTGAATTTAGTGTGCAATCATAGGGCAGCTGATTTTGGGATGAAATCACAGGGCAGCTGATTTTGGGGGTGCAATCCCAGGGCAGCGATTTTGCGATGCAATCACAGGGCAGCTGATTTTGGGCTGCAATGCTATGGCAGCGATTTTGGGGTACAATCACAGGGATGATGATTTTGGGGTACAATCACAAGGGAGCTGATTTTGAAGTTCAAGTACAGGGCAGTTGATTTTTTTGTTGCAAACACAGGGCAGCTGATTTTGGGGTTACAATCACAGGGCAGCTGATTTTGAGGTGCAATCACAGGGCAGATGAATTTAGTGTGCAATCATAGGGCAGCTAATTTTGGGATGAAATCACAGGGCCGCTGATTTTGTGGTGCAATCCCAGGGCAGCGATTTTGGGATGCAATCAAAGGGGAGCTGATTTTGAGGTGCAATCACAGGGAACTGATTTTAGGTGTGCAATCACAGGGAGCTGATTAGAGGTGCCATCACAGGGGAACTGATTTTGGGGTGCAATCACAGGGGATCTGATTTAGGGGTGCAATCACAGGGGAGCTGATTTTGGTGAGCAATCACAGGGCAGCTGATTTTGAGGTGCAATCACAGGGCAACTGATTTTGGGGTACAATCACAGGAGAACTGATTTTGGGGTTACAATACAAGGAACTGATTTTGTAGTGCTGTCAGAGGGCAGCTGATTTTGGGATGAAATCACAGGGCAGCTGCTTTTGGGGTTACAATCACAGGGCAGCTGATTTTGAGGTGCAATCACAGGGCAGATGAATTTAGTGTGCAATCATAGGGCAGCTAATTTTGGGATGCAATCACAGGGTCGCTAATTTTGTGGTGCAATCCCAGGGCAGCGATTTTGGGATGCAATCACAGGGGAGCTGATTTTGAGGGGCGATCACAGGGGAACTGATTTTGGGGTGCAATCACAGGGGAGCTGATTTTGTGCTGCAATCACAGGGGAGCTGATTTTTGGGTGCAATCACAGGGGAACATATTTTGGGGTGCAATCACAGGGGAACGTATTTTGGGATGCAATCGTAGGGGTGCTAATTTTGGGGTGCAATCCCAGGGCAGCGATTTTGGGGTGCCATCACAGGGGAGCTGATTTTGGGGTTACTATTACAGGGAAGCTGATTTTGAGGTGTTATGACTGGGAAGCTGATTTTGGGGTTACAATCACAGGGCAGCTGATTTTGAGGTGCAATCTCAGGGCAGCTGATTTTGAGGTGCAATCTCAGAGCAGCTCATTTTGACGTACCGTCACAGCCCAACTGATTTTGGGATGAAATCACAGGGCAGCTGATTTTGGGGTGCAATGACAGGGCAGCTGATGTTGGGGTGCAATCACGGAGAAAATGATTTTGTGGTGATGTCAGGGGGCAGCTAATTTTTGGGGTACAATTGCAGGGATGATGATTTTAGGGTACACTCAAAAGGGAGCTGATTTTGGGGGTACAACCACAGGGCAGATGATTTTGAGGTGCAATCAGAGGACAGCTGAATTTAGTGTGCAATCATAGGGCAGCTGATTTTGGGATGAAATCACAGGGCAGCTGATTTTGGGGTGCAATCACGGGGGAGCTGATTTTGGGTTGCAATCACAGGGCAGCTGAATTTGGGGTGCAATTACAGGGGAGCTGAACTTGGGGTGCAATCAGACGGCAGCTGATTCGTGAGTGCAATCCCAGGGAAGCTCTTTTAGGGGTGCTATCACAGGGTAACTGATTAGAGGCGCAATCACAGGTGAACTGAATTTGGGGTGCTATCACAGGGGAGCTGATTTTGTGTCTGCAATCACAGGGCAGCTGATTTTGTGGTTGCAATCACAGGGGAGCTGATTTTGTGTGTGCAATCACAGGGCAGCTGATTTTGAGGTGCAATCATTGGGGAACTAATTTTGGGGAGCAATCCAGGGGAGGTGATTTTTGGGCGCAATCACAGGGGAACTGATTTTGGGGTGCAATCAAGGGGAGCTGATTTGAGTTGCAATCACAGGGGAACTGATTTTAGGGTGAAATCACAGGGGAGCTGATTTTGGTAGGCAATCACAGGGGTGCTGATCTTGGGGTGCAATCACAGGGGAACTGATTTTGGGGTGCAATCACAGCGGAGCTGATCTTGGCGTGCAATCACAGGAGAGCTGATTTTGGGATGCAATCACAGGGCGGCTGATTTTAGGGTGCAATCACGGGGGAGCTGATTTTGGGATGCAATCAAAGGGGAGCTCAATTTGGGGTGCAATCAGTGGGCAGCTGATTTTGGTATGCAATCACAGGGCAGCTGAATTTGTGGGGCAATCACAGGGCAACTAATTTTGGGATGAAATCACAGGTGAGCTGATCTTGTGGTGCAATCACAGGAGAGCTGATTTAGAGGTGCAATCAGAGGGGAGGTGTTTTTGGTGTGCAATCACAGGGGAGCTCATTTTGGGTGTGCAATCACATGAGAGCTGAATTTGAGGTGCAATGCCAGGGGAGCTTTTTTGGGGTGCAGTCACAGGCCAGCTGATTTTGGGGTGCAATGAAGGGGAGCTGATTTGAGGTGCCATCACAGGGGAACTGATTTTGGGTCAGCAATCAAAGGGCAGCTGATTTTGTGGTTGCAATCACAGGGGAGTTCATTTTGAGGTGCAATCACTGGGGAGCTGATTTTGAGGTGCAATCACAGGGGAACTGCTTTTGGGGTGCAATCACAGGGGAGCTTATTTTGGGTGCAATCACTGGGGAACTTATTTTGGGGTGCAATCATAGCGGAGCTGATTTTGTGGTGCAATCATAGGGGAACTGATTTTAGGGTGCAATCACAGGGGAGCTGATTTTGGCAGGCAATCACAGGGGTGCTGATCTTGGGGTGCAATCACAGGGGAACTGATTTTGGGGTGCAATTACAGCAGAGCTTATCTTGGCGTGCAATCACAGGGGAGCTGATTTTGGGGTGCAATTACAGCAGAGCTTATCTTGGCGTGCAATCACAGGGGAGCTGATTATGGAGTGTAATCACAGGGCAGCTGATTTTGGGGTGCAATCATGGGGGAGCTGATTTTGGGGTGCAATTACAGGGGAGCTGAACTTGGGGTGCAATCAGAGGGCAGCTGATTCGTGAGTGCAATCCCAGGGAAGCTCTTTTAGGGGTGCTATCACAGGGTAACTGATTAGAGGCGCAATCACAGGTGAACTGAATTTGGGGTGCTATCACAGGGGAGCTGATTTTGTGTCTGCAATCACGGGGCAGCTGATTTTGTGGTTGCAATCACAGGGGTGCTGATTTTGGGTGTGCAATCACAGGGCAGCTGATTTTGAGGTGCAATCATTGGGGAACTAATTTTGGGGAGCAATCCAGGGGAGGTGATTTTTGGGTGCAATCACAGGGGAACTGATTTTGGGGTGCAATCAAGGGGAGCTGATTTGAGGTGCCATCACAGGGGAACTGATTTTGGGGTGCAATCACAGGGGAGCTGATTTTGGGTCTGCAATCACAGGACAGCTGATTTTGTGGTTGCAATCACAGGGGAACTGATTTTAGGGTGAAATCACAGGGGAGCTGATTTTGGCAGGCAATCACAGGGGTGCTGATCTTGGGGTGCAATCACAGGGGAACTGATTTTGGGGTGCAATCACAGCAGAGCTGATCTTGGCGTGCAATCACAGGAGAGCTGATTTTGGGATACAATCACAGGGCAGCTGATTTTAGGGTGCAATCACGGGGGAGCTGATTTTGGGATGCAATCAAAGGGGAGCTCAATTTGGGGGGCAATCAGTGGGCAGCTGATTTGGGTATGCAATCACAGGGCAGCTGAATTTGTGGGGCAATCACAGGGCAACTAATTTTGGGATGAAATCACAGGTGAGCTGATCTTGTGGTGCAATCACAGGAGAGCTGATTTAGAGGTGCAATCAGAGGGGAGGTGTTTTTGGTGTGCAATCACAGGGGAGCTCATTTTGGGTGTGCAATCACATGAGAGCTGAATTTGAGGTGCAATGCCAGGGGAGCTTATTTTGGGGTGCAGTCACAGGCCAGCTGATTTTGGGGTGCAATGAAGGGGAGCTGATTTGAGGTGCCATCACAGGGGAACTGATTTTGGATCAGCAATCAAAGGGCAGCTGATTTTGTGGTTGCAATCACAGGGGAGTTCATTTTGAGGTGCAATCACTGGGGAGCTGATTTTGAGGTGCAATCACAGGGGGACTGCTTTTGGGGTGCAATCACAGGGAAGCTTATTTTGGTTGCAATCACTGGGGAACTTATTTTGGGGTGCAATCATAGTGGAGCTGATTTTGTGGTGCAATCATAGGGGAACTGATTTTAGGGTGCAATCACAGGGGAGCTGATTTTGGCATGCAAACACAGGGGAACTGATCTTGGGGTTCAATCACAGGGCAGCTGATTTTGGGGTGCAATCACGAGGGGGCTGTTTTTGGGGTGCAATCCCAGGGCAGCTGAGTTGGGTGTGCAATTACAGGGGAGCAGATTTTGAGTTGAAATCAGAGGGGAACTGATTTTAGGGTGCAATCACGGGGGAGCTGATTTTGGCATGCAATCACAGGGGAGCTGATTTTGGGGTGCAATCACAGGGAACTGCTTTTGGGGTGCATTCACAGGAGAGCTAATTTTTGGGTGCAATCACAGGGGGAACTTATATTGGGTGCAATCACAGGGAGCTGATTTTGTGGTGCAATCACAGGGGAACTGATTTTAGGGTGCAATCACAGGGGAACTGATTTTAGGGTGCAATCACAGGGGAGCTGATTTTGGCAGGCAATCACAGGGGTGCTGATCTTGGGGTGCAATCACAGGGGAACTGATTTTGCGGTGCAATTACAGCAGAGCTTATCTTGTCGTGCAATCACAGGGGGGCTGATTATGGGGTGCAATCACATGGCAGCTGATTTTGGGGTGCAATCACGGGGGAGCTGATTTTGGGATGCAATCACAGGGCAGCTGAATTTGGGGTGCAATCAGAGGGCAGCTGATTCGTGAGTGCAATCCCAGGGAAGCTCTTTTAGGGGTGCTATCACAGGGTAACTGATTGGAGGCGCAATCACAGGTGAACTGAATTTGGGGTGCTATCACAGGGGAGCTGATTTTGTGTCTGCAATCACAGGGCAGCTGATTTTGTGGTTGCAATCACAGGGGATCTGATTTTGTGTGTGCAATCACAGGGCAGCTGATTTTGTGGTCCAATCACAAGGGAGCTGATTTTGAGGTGCAATCATTGGTGGACTAATTTTGGGGAGCAATCCAGGGGAGGTGATTTTTGGGTGCAATCACAGGGGAACTGATTTTGGGGTGCAATCACAGGGAAGCTGATTTTGGGATGCAATCAAGGGGATCTGATTTTGGTTTGCAATCGCAGGGCAACTGATTTTGGGATGAAATCACAGAGGAGCTGATTTTGGCTTTGCAATCACAGGCCAGCGGATTTTGAGGTGCAATCACAGGGCTGCTGATTTTGGTGTTACAATCACAGGGCAGCTGATTTTGAGGTCCAATCACAGGGCAGCTGATTTTGAGCTGCATTCACAGTGTAGCTGATTTTGGGGTTATAATCACAGGGCAGCTGATTTTGGGGTTACAATAAAAGGAGCTTATTTGGGGTATGCAATCACAGGACAGCTGAATTTGGGGTTACATTACAAGAAGCTGACTTTGGGGTGCAATCACAGGGCAGCTGATTTTTGGGGTTTACAATACAAGGAGCTGATTTGTGGTGTGCAATCACAGGACAACTGCTTTTGGGGTTACAATCACAATGCAGCTGATTCTGGGATGAAATCACAGGACAGCTGATTTTGGGATGAAATCCAGGGCAGTTGATTTGAGGTGAAATCACAGGGGAGCTGATTTTGGAATGAAATCACAGGGCAGCTGATTTTGGGGTTACAATCACAGGGCAGCTGATTTTGGGATGAAATTACAGGGCAGCTGAATCTGTGGTGCAATCACAGGGCAACTGATTTTGGCCTGCTATCACAGTGCAGCTGATTTTGGGGTTACAAGCACAGGGCAGCTGATTTTGGGATGCAATCACAGTGTAGCTGATTTTGAGGTGCAATCACAAGGGAGCTGATTTTGAGATGCAATCAGAGCGGAAGTGATTTTGGGGTTACAATCACAGGGCAGCTGATTTTGGGGTGCATTTAGAGGGGAACTGATTTTGGGGTTACAATACAAGGAACTGATTTTGTGGGTACAATCACAGGGAGCTGAGTTGGGGGTTACAATCACTGAGCAGCCGATTTTGGGGGTACAATCACGGGGGAGCTGATTTGGAGGTTACAATCATGGGGGTGCTGATTTGCGGGTTACAATCATGGTGCAGCTAACTTTGGGGGTACAATAACAGGCAGCTGATTTTGGGAGTGCAATCACGGGCAGTTGCTTTTGGCGGTGCAATCATGGGCATCTGATTTTTGGGGTACAATCACGGGGCAGCTAATTTTGGGGAAATAATCACAGGCAGATGATTTTGGGGGTAAAATGGGGGCAATGAGACTGCAGTTTGTTATATTCTTATTATAAATTGTGCATCAAAGTTATAATCTGGCATTTAGCTAATTCCTCTGCACTCCTGGCATGTCAGAATTAGTAAATTGAATTTGAATGAATGCAATCGAATCGGATTTTATTCTGTAGTCTGAACGAGGTGTAAGGTATTTAATTCGGACATTCAGAGTAATAAGAATCCTGTGATATGGATGTGAAGGGTAATTGCAAAATCAATCTCTTCGCTTTTATACACTCACTGAAACTTAATAAATGATTTACCTGTCAATATTATGCTTAATAAATATTCAAAAGAACACATTTAAATGAGGCTTGTCCCCATTTTCTTTCTCACACACCTTGCATTTAAATGTGAGTGTAATTGCCTTCTATAAAGTTGTAGTCAGATCATCTGTCTAGCTTGGAGTGCAACGGTTTGCATTTTTAATAGCTGTATTAACATGTACTGAAGCCTTAATTTCAGATTTCTTTGAATAGCAAGACCTTAATGTCATCCGTTAACGTTTGATGTCAAACTGTCGCAGAACCTTTCATTAAAGGTAAGGTGCAAGATTCACTACAGTTTTTTTGCAGATTTAAAAAAAATCACTTTTAGTAAGATCTTGTTTCTTCAACGTTGTTCCTCAGTACTAAATGACTGTAATTGTTCATTTTAGGTAATAGCAGAATACAGCACACATCAGCGGCTCTGCTCAGTGAGTAGCGAGCTTGCCTTTGAGTGAGAAGATGTGCATTCAAGCCCCACTCCAGCACATAACTTGGTGCTGATGCTGAGGGAGGACCGCATGGTCAGAAGATGAGCTATTTCAGCCTTTTGTGCAGCCCGAGGAGCCAACCATCTCACATGCTATCGGCCACTCGGTTCTACCTAGAAAAAGCACGAAAAAAATGGGAAAAAGGCATGTGTAGACACCTGGTGTTAAGAAAGAGAAGGTTGATTGTGTGCACTTGGAATTAGCTGCAACAAATGTATTAAAAGTGAAAGTCTTCTGATGGTGAAGAACACGTTTAGGTGTTTGTAGGCAGAATGGCAACAAAAAAGGCATTTCCCAGCTGCAGAAATTGCTATTCAAAATCTTCAGTCTTCAAACCGGCAGCCCGATCTAACCTAAACTAAGCAGCGGATTCAGGACCGATTCCATTTCATTTTACTCTTCATTAAATTCAAACGGGCGACTATAAAATGCACATCGGACCTGAATAAACCTGTCTGCAGGGGTAGGTTAGGTTAAAATCGGGAGCTGTTACATCAATGCTTTTCGCAATCGGGACTTAGCGGCAGGAACTCCAGAGAACATTTTCACTGACCTATCAGGTGCAGACAGCTTCCACACTATTTTCCTGACTCAAATATTTTCCTGTGCCATTTATACAACACTGAAAGGCTGAACTGGATGAGAAAATTCACCTCCATAAAATGCATTTGAAATAAAGGTCTGCACCTAATGGAGATTTACACTCTGCCATTCTGAATCATGTCACTAGTTCGAAGAGAACACTTGATAAATGTCCAGTGTTAAGAAAGGATTTCTTTGAACTTACACGCTGGTGTCATTAAATCAAGTTTGAGGATCGAGGTCAGGAATGTTATCAAACTAAACACAATTAACTTGAACAACAGACTGAAGATTTATGTTTTTTGTCTGTTTGATGTTTGAAAGATGACAAGTAATTGAATCTCAGATAACTCCATTCTCTTTTATTCCAATTTTTATTTCCCCACCTCCAGCCATTTTCTGAATTATTGAAGCTCAGTTTTCAGGCAATTATCCTTTGGAAATAACGTTCAGATCAGACTTGCATAGCTAATTCATGATGTGTAAAAATAAGCTGTGCATCTCCACAGACCTCCAAATTAACAAGGGTTAGAGAACAGAATTGTACTTACCAACTTAGATTTTCAGAATAAAGCAAAGTTGATTTTTAAAGTATGCAGCAAGAACAGCCTGCTCAAAGCAAGGCTATCAGGCCAATATCCCCAGCATCGAAGCACTGACCACAATCGACTTGCTCCGCTGGGCAGGCCACATTGTTCGCATGCCTGACACAAGACTCCCAAAGCAAACGCTCTACTTGGAACTCCTACACGGCAAGCAAGCCACAGGTAGGCAGAGGAAATGTTTCAAGGACACCCTCAAAGCCTTTTGATAAGGTGCAATATTCCCACCGACACCTGGGAGTCCCTGGCCAAAGACCACCCTAAGTGGGGGAAGAGCTTCCGGGAGAGCGCTGAGCACCTCGAATCTCATCGCCGAGAGCATGCAGAAAGCAAGCGCAGGCAGCGGAAGGAGCATGCAGAAAACCAGTCTCCCCAGCCACTCTTTCCTTCAATGACTGTCTGTCCCACCTGTGACAGAGACTGTAATTCCCGTATTGGACTGTTTAGTCACCTAAGAACTCACTTTTAGAGTGGAAGTAAGTCTTCCTCGATTTCGAGGGACTACCTATGACGATGATGATCAGCATGTTCGAGAGCAGTGTGGTCCCTTAAAGGGAAACTGCCTTCTAAAATGAAATAAATAAAAATCATTTAAAAATCGGTATTTACCTTTGCAGCTCAACTCCCATCTGAAAATCATTAACATTTAAAAATAATTCCTAGCGGCAGAATTCAACTCTTAAAGCTGAATTGCCTTCCACGCATCAAAAAATGGGAAAAGTGCTCAGCACTAACACAAATGGCTCAGCAAGTGAGGGAAGGGGCACCCAGGGCCTCACACGCAACATTCCAGCTTTGTGCAGAGGGCCGACACTGCAGGAGAGGTTCCATAGCCACAGGGACCAGGTGGTTCTCCAGAAAGAATTTTGTGGGAGAACATCACTAAGGCTGTCACTGCCAACAGTGTCACCTCTACCACCTCCAGTTCCCAAAGAAACTTCGCAACTTCAGACCAGTGGTCAAGGTCAGAGAATGAATGCTCAAAAGTTGCCTCCTATCAACTTCCTCACCCACTGTTCAAACACGACTCCTCATCATCCCATTCCCATCATTCACCTACCAACAATCTGTACCAAACATGAGGCACACCTCTCTTTCCTAGTTTTACCTCACCCTTTGGAGGAGACAGTGCAGGTTATTCTTGGCAGGGGCATGGCTGAGCCCATGGCCAGGGCTGGGGCTGAAAGGATACAAGATGTTGGTATCCTCATACATTACCCTCCTTCTCTCATGCGCCTCTTGCTTTTCTGCCCTCCTCTCACCACAACTCCACCCTTGTGCCTTGATCATTTCACACACCCAAGAAATGCAGTGAAGAAGAAATGTCGTCACTCGATTTCACATTCCCAGCTCCTCAAGGTCGACCAGCAAGGCTATATGCATCCTCCCCCACCGAAAGGCAGCAGCCTTCCACCAGCCATGCTGCAGCCACTGGCGTAGTAGGATAGGCAAAGGCACACAGAAGACAGTCACCAAGGAAATGCATCAGCATGATGAGTTAATTTTTTTATGTCATACTGGATGGACAGATGTTGTAAGGGTTAACTTCAAACCACTACTCGGAGTCCGTTAGCCTTAAAGTAAATGCAGTTTATTAATACAAGTCGACAGGGGAGACACTCTTCCTTGGAGGAGTGCTCAACGATGGTCCGAACTCTTAATTCTTTATACAGTTTCAGCATGTCATTACATAATTATGCAATTTATAATGATTGATCAATACATAATTGATTAATACAATGCTGAACAATCTGGCATTTACATGCCTTAAAAGGTAATTATGGATATAGGTTACCATGGGTAATTGCTATTCTACTCTTATCTTGTTATTGTCGCTTACGTCTGCTAGTACAATTTGTTATGTGTCTGCTGTTACATCCCAAGGACATTGGTCGATGAATGAAGGTTTGCTGGGGCCTGTGGAATGTTCCCACATCCCACTTATTATTTCTTGCCAATTTGTAATTTTCCCTTTTCAGTCCCTTCTGTTGGTCCTAATTATGTCCAAATAATCAGCAGACCACATATACATACTAAGCCAACTGCCGGGGAGGGTGATAAAATCCACCTTCTTTGGATTGCTTGTGGTTCTGTCTATTACCGGAGTCCTTACTTGCTATTCCTGACCACTTCCCTGGGAGTATTCGCAAGCGACATATATTTATCTTTGTACATTCAGAGCATGGGCTCGGGGGTCTTAGTTGTTTCCCTAACACGTTACAAAGTCATTTGCCTCCCTCTTACACTTATGTTATATAGTAGTAATTGCAGGATAGCTGGCTTGAGGAATGGTGCAAGGGGGAGGGATTCAAATTCCTGGGACATTGAAACCGGTTCTGGGGAAGGTGGGACCAGTACAAACCAGACAGTCTGCACCTGGGCAGGACCAGAACTGATATCCTAGGCGGCGTGTTTGCTAGTGCAGTTGGGGAGGGTTTAAACTAATATGGCAGGGGTATGGGAATCTATGCAGGAAGGCAGAGGGAAGTAAAAAGGAGGCAGAACCAAAAGGTAGGAAGGAAAAAAAAGGAGGGCAGAGAAATCAAGGGCCAAAATCAAAAAGGGCCACATTACAACATAATTCTAAAAGGACAAAGAGTGTTAAAAAAACCAAGCCTGAAGACTCCGAGTCTCAATGCAAGGAGCATTCGTAATAAGCATGGAAGAATTAACTGCGCAGATAGATGTTAACAGATATGAAGTAATTGGGATTGCGGAGACACGGAACACAAAATCCAGGGGTATTCAATATTCAGGAAGGACAGACAGGAAGAAAAAGGAGGTGGGGTAGCGTTACTGGTTAAAGAGGAGATTAATGCAATAGTAAGGAAGGACATTAGCGTGGCTGATGTGGAATCTATATGGGTAGAGCTGCGAAGGGGCAGAAAACATTAGTGGGAGTTGCGTACAGACCACCAAACAGTGGTAGGGAGGTTGGGGATGGCATCAAACAGGAAATCAGGGCCGCATGCAATAAGGGTACAGCAGTTATCATGGGTGACTTAAATCTGCATATTGCTTGGGCTAACCAAACTGGTAGCAATACTGTGGAGAAGGATTTCCTGGAGTGTATAAGGGATGGTTTTCTAGACCAATATCTCGAGGAACCAACTAGAGAGCAGGCCATCCTAGACTGGGTCTTGTGTAACGAGAGAGGATTAATTAGCAATCTGGTCATGCGGGGCACCTTGGGGAACAGTGACCTTAATATGGTAGAATTCTTCATTAAGATGGAGAGTGACACAGTTAATTCAGAGACTAGGGTCCTGAACTTAAAGAAAGGAATCTTCAACGGTATGAGACGTGAATTGGCTAAGATAGACTGGACAATGATACTTAAAGGGTTGATGGTGGATAGGCAATGGCAGATATTTAAATATCACATGGATGAACTACAACAATTGTACATCCTTGTGTGGCATAAGAATTGAAAAGGGAAGGTGGCTCAACCGTGGCTAACAAGGAATATTAGGGAAAGTGTTAAATCCAAGGAAGAGGCAGAAAAAACAGCAAACCTGAGGACCGGGAGAAATTTAGAATTCAGCAGAGGAGGACTAAGGGTTTAATTAGGATGGGGAAAATAGAGTATGAGAGTAAGCTTGCAGGGAACATAAAAACTGACTGCAAAAGCGAAATGTGAAGAGAAAAAGATTAGCAAAGACTAATATAGGTCCCTTGCAGTCAGAATCAGGGGAATTCATAATAGGGAACAAGGAAATGGTCGACCAATTGAACAAATACTCTGGTTCGGTCTTCACTAAGGAAGACACGAATAATCTCCCGAAAATACGAGGGGATCGAGGGTCTAGCAAGAAAGGGGAATCCTTATTAGTCAGGAAATGGTATTAGAGAAATTGAAGGGATTGAAGGCCGATAAATCCCCAGGGCCTGATAGTCTGCATTCCAGAGTACTTAAGGAAGTGGCCCTAGAAATAGTAGATGCATTGGTGGTCATTTTCCAACATTCTATAGACTCTGGTTCAGTTCCTATGGATTGGAGGGTAGTTAATGTAACCCCACTTTTTAAAAAAGGAGGGAGAGAGAAAACAGGGAATTATAGACCGGTTTGCTTGACATCGGTGGTGGGGAAAATGCTGGAATCAATTATTAAAAATGTAATAGCAGCGCATTTGGAAAGCAGTGACAGGATCGGTCCAAGTCAGCATGGATTTATGAAAGGGAAATCATGCTTGACAAATATTCTGGAGTTTTTTGAGGATGTAACGAGTAGAGTGGATAAGGGTGAACCAGTGGATGTGGTGTATTTGGACTTTAAAAAGACTTTTGTTAAGGTCCTCCAAAAGAGATTAGTGTGCAAAATTAAGGCACATGGTATTGGGGGTAATGTATTGATGTGGATAGCAGACAGGAAGCAAAGAGTGGGAATAAACGATTCTTTTCAGAATGGCAGGCAGTGACTAGTGGGGTGCTGCAGGATTCAGTGCTGGGACCCCAGCTATTTACAATATATATTAATGATTTAGGCAAAGGAACTCAATGTAATATCTCCAAGTTTGCAGATGACACTAAGCTGGGTGGCAGTGTGAGCTGCGAGCAGGATGGTAGGAGGCTGCAGGCGGACTTGGACAGGTTAGGTGATTGGACAAATGCATGGCAGATGCCGTATAATGTGGATAAGTGTGAGGTTATCCACTTTGGTGGCAAAAACAGGAAGGCAGATTATTATCTGAATGGTGACAGATTAGTAAAAGGTGAGGTGCAACGAGACCTGGGTGTCATGGTACATCAGTCATTGAAGGTAGGCATGCAGGTGCAGCAGGCAGTAAAGAAAGCAAATGGCATGCTGGCCTTCATAGCAAGGGGATTTGAGTATAGAAGCAGGGAGGTCTTACTGCAGTTGTACAGGGCCTTGGTGAGACCACAGCTTGAGTATTGTGTGCAGTTTTGGTCTCCTAATCTGAGGAAGGACATTCTTTCTATTGAGGGAGTGCAGCGAAGGTTCACCAGACTGATTCCCGGGATGGCAGGACTGACATATGAAGAAAGACTGGATCAACTAGGCTTATGTTCACTGGAATTTAGAAGAATGAGAGGGGATCTCATAGAAACATATAAAATTCTGACGGGATTGGACAGGTTAGATGCAGGAAGAATGTTCCGATGTTGGGGAAGTCCAGAACTAAGGGTCACAGTCTAAGGACCGAGATGAGGAGAAACTTCTTCACTCAGATAATTGTGAACCTGTGGAATTCTCTGCCACAGAAAGTTGTTGAGGCCAGTTTGTTGGATATATTCAAAAAGGAGTTAGATGTGGCCCTTACGGCTAAAGGTATCAAGGGGTATGGAGAGAAAGCAGGAATGGGGTACTGAAGTTGCATGATCAGCCATGGTCATATTGAATGGTGGTGCAGGATCGAAGGGCCGAATGGCCTACTCCTACACCTACTTTCTATGTTTCTATGTTACCAAGGCTGTTTGCTGTTCTGCTAGAACCAGGCGGTTATATATCTTTCGAATCTTACACATCAGACATAGTTTTATTACAATACCTATCCCCACCACTACCATCATTATCACAATCAGGTGCCACACTAGTTTGAGGACTGCGTTGGCCTTGGGTGACTAGCCCTTAAAAATGTTCCACCAGTGGTGAACTGTGAGGTCACTTAGTTCTTCCATCACTTGAATAAGTCCTTGTCTTGTGTAGCTCATTAGGACCTTCTGCCTGAGTAACCGTTCCCTTTCTTCTCCTAGGTACTTGGTCACCTGAATATGTTTTTCCAAAAAGTTCCTCAACTTCCTTAAGTCCACTAGCGTGGGCTCTTACCGAGATTCCTCTGGTGTTTCTAAATTGCACAATATTCCTCCATTGCCCTATGTGGTAGAACTTGGTCTTTTTAATGTCCTTCCGACACTCATTTACCGGAAGTTCCAATCAGTCCGCGTTGAAGTATACCGTGTGGTTACACATATGTGATTTTGTCCAATTTCGTGTATGATGGTATCATTTAAGGGTTGCAGCCTCCATTCACAAGCCCCTGCTGTGCCTTCCATGCTGTATGGTTCCGCCACTGGTGTATGTAACGGGCGTACTTTCCCGTGCGTTCTATTGTTTGGGTCTATCCATTTCCCGTGAAACCGTGGCTTCCATAAGTTTTTGCTGAATAGCTGTGGTAGGGTTATAAACTCACACCATATCTGACTGCTAGTAACATTAGCCAACAACATTGTCATATTGCATCCCTTTTCATCACATCGTGTATGCTTCATATCTGGCCTGAGTGTTAGATTTTGTTGGGCAAGCCGAAACATTCTAGCCCATCATGGGGCATTCCCAGAGAATGCTATCCTTTCTAATTCAGCCCGTTGTTCTTCCTCAATCAGGCCCATTATAAGGCAGTGAGTCTTATTAGCTTCCCGCGTTACCTGTTGCAGTTCCCAGCTAGTTTAATTTGCCCATTGCCATGTCATTTTGTCTGACAGCCATCCGCACAGGCAATTGGCTTGTAAGGGTTCCTGCCAGACATCTGACAGCCTTATGGCATCTTTAGTCAATTGCCCCGCTGTTTGTATTTTATTCTTCAGCATCTCGATATCCATTGAGTTTAATGCTCCTATTCCCTTTCCTAACCCTCCTCGTACTGTATTTACTAGGCTTCGCCGATTATGAGTTTATGTTAGTCTTATGGCAAGACCCGGGTTCTTACAATACCTGGGTACCATTTTTCGGTTGTACTGTATATTTATGGTTACATTTATTACTGATGGGGCTATTTGTGTGTTAAGACATGTGTCGTGCAGCCTCTGCAAGTGTGGCATTTGTTCTTGGTTGGGGTGTGGATTCCTTACGCTTATCATAAAGAGGTATGGTCCCCTACCATTTATTGTGGTTCCATTTTTACATAACCACCATTCTCCGTCCTTTAGCTCAACCCTTGTCCAATTAATACTTCTAGTGTAACTATTGGTTCCCCTGTAAAATTCCTTTATTAGCTTTGTCTGATTAGATGGGGTATCATTGTTCCTGTTTTTACACATTATTGTTGGGCCTTCTGGTTCCCACCTATTTTCCAGGATTATGGTTTAATTGGTAAGTGTTATTATCATGAGGTTCCCGGGGTGGCATTTGTCTCTGGTGCAGACAGAAGGCTCCCTTCCCAAGATGCATGAGGTGCAATTATATGTTATATCTAACATATTGCATCTGTTTTTGGCCTCACAGGTAAAATTGTCCTGCGTTCGGTTCCTTTGTGTTACTTTTCAACCCCCCGGTATCCTGTGTCCTTTAAGTTGCGGGGGTAATGGCAGGGCTCCTATGGCCATCATGCTTTCCAGGGTCAATAATACCCTCTTCATTTTGCTTGTTGGTTGAGGTTTATCTTATTCCCTCGTCGTTGCTGGGTGCACCTTCACTGTGGGTTAAAGCAGATGGGAGTTGTTTAGTGTTGTATGGTTTTACCTGTGTCCAGTGCCTCCATCTAATCCCAGTGGTCTCCTGTAGGCAAACACAAGTATCGCTCGTCATCAGTACCTAGTATGGTCCCATCCACCGGGGCTCCATTCCTTTTCGCATCTCTGTTGCCTTTATCATGACCTGCTCTCCCATTTTAGGCAGCGTTTCGGGTCTCATGCCCTCATTCTGGACTTCTCGATCTCTTAGCTGCTGTCTGTTTTTAACTTCTTTGTTCATAGCCTGCACCTCTTGGTTCAACTGAACCAAGTACCGCCTTAGCCTAACCTGAATTGGTCCTGCTTCATGTGTCCCTCCAGCTAAGTCCTCTGGTAGTCTCATCGCCCATCCAGTCATTATCTCATAAGGTGTTAGTCCCGTGGCTCGCCCTGGGGTGGCTCTGAGTTGCATTACAATTGCTGATAACACTCCAGTCCATCCCTTGCTTGTCTCATAGATTGCTTTGGACAGGGCCGTTTTTAAGGTCCTATTCATTGTTTCCATCATTCCCGAACTTTGGGGATGATATGGTATGTGGTACCTCTGTTTATGGTATGTGGTACCTCTGTTTGATTCCCAACAGAGCACATGTTTCTTTCATTATTTTTCCCGTGAAATGTGTCGCATTATCTGAATCTATCTGTAGGGGTACTCCCCATCGAGGTATCACCTCGCTAGCCAGGATTTGCACTACCGTCTGAGCGGAGCAGTCCCTGATAGCAAAGGCTTCCACCCACCGGGTGAACTGGTCTATAATTACCAGGCAATACCTTTTTCCCCTATCCTCTGGCAGGGGGCTGGTAAATTCTTCCAAGGTTCCTGTGGCCTTGGCTGATGTCCCATTCGTACCTTGCATCCCTTGCCCACGTTATGTTGGGCACAAATAATGCACCTTTGGCAAAGTTTAGCTGCATCCTTCCCCCATTCCTGGCCACCACCAGTACTGCGAGAGCAGGTACAGCATGTTACTTCTCCCAGTATGTGTTATACCGTGATATAATTTTAGTAGTTGTTGCCTACAATATTGTGGTGCCACAACTTGCTCCTGGGGATCCCATACCCATATGTCACCCTTTTGGTAGGCCCCGTGCTTACTCCGTTTGCTTCTTTCTTCCTGGTCGACACTATGGTGGACCTGTGCTATATTTATATCAGTCTGAACACTGTTAGTCATTACTGGTTGGATTTCAGCCTTAAATGCTGGCTCTGGCTTCCGTTCAGCTGCCGCTTGTTTGGCTGCCAGGTCTGCAAACCAGTTCCCCATGGTGGGTAGGTCCTGCGGTTGCGTGTGTCCCTTACTAGCTAGTTTTCCGTGTGGTTTTACCTTGATTACCACTGTTTCCTTTGCTGCTTTCTCCAGCCTTTCTACTAGCCTTCCATGTTTTACCACCTTGCCTGTCGACGTCACATACCCTCATCGTGACCAGGCTGCCATATAGTCGTGAATCACCCGAAAGCACATCGACTATCTATATATATGTTTACTCACTTTCCTTTAGCTGACTCGAGAGCCTTTATAAGGGCCACCAGTTCTGCCACCTGAGCTGACTTGTCTCCTGGAAGCGCTCCTGCCATTATTGTCTCTCCTTCCTGTGTTACCACCGCCCACCCAGTATGGGATTCTCCATCAACGTATTTTCTGGATCCATCCACATATAAAATCTTATCTGGGTTGTCCAATGGCTCATCCTTTACCTCACTATCCGTCTCCTCTCCTTGTTCCCTACAGCTATGTTCCTTCCCTTCTAGCGGGGATAACTCCATTATGTTTTTTTATTATTATTAATGACTTGTCTTTAGGCAGCAACACAGCCTCCCACTTAGCCTTTTAGCTGTCCGAGACCGACCGCAGCTTTCCGGTATTTAGTAATTCTACCAGGGTATGTTGTGTGTGCAAAATGGTCTGACCCATCATCACTACTGGTTCGCTTACTTTGACCGCCCAAGTTGCACAGTCCATGGCAGCCACACATTGGGGCATCCCACTAACCACTGGGTCTTTCTTCATCGAGGAGTAGTCTATAAGTCTCTGCCGACCCTATGTTCCGGCATTACCACGGTGGAATAGCTTCTCCCATCCTGTTGGAAAGGTTTATTGGGGTCTGGCAATCAGGACCCTTTTGAGTTCCCCATACGCCTCTTCCTGTTCCGGCCCCCAATCTATCTTTTGCAGAGGTCCTCTGGTTCCTTTAATTAATTTCTGTATGGGTTCCGATATCGCTGTGTATTGAGGTATAAAATTCCCACTATAATTAAAAAATCCTGATCCCTTCTTTACTCCCCTGACATTCTGGGGCTTAGGCATGTCCCTAACGGCCATCCGTCTTTCCTCTGTCATGGCTTTCTTGCCCTGACTGATCCAATGTCCAAGGTACGACACTCTAGTCTGGGCCACCTGGGCCTTTGTGGGTGACGTCTTAAACCCTGCCCGCTTCAGAGCTCCCAATATCTTAACTAAGGCCCTCAAGAGCCCTGACATTATAGTTGAGGCGATCAAAAGATCGTCAACATATTTTAACACTGTGCTTCTTTCTGCTTCTATCTTCTCGATAGCCCGGGCCATTGCCTGGTGGAATATGGCCGGGCTATTATGGAACCCCTACAATATGTCCAAGTATATTGCTGATCTCTAATGGTAAATGCAAACTTGTCCTGCAACTCCCGGGCCAAATGGAGACTCCAAAACCCGTTAGCTATATCCAGGACGGGTCCAAGCCATTGAGAATTGTGGATGAACTGGCCATAGAAACATAGAAACATAGAAAATAGGTGCAGGAGTAGGCCATTTGGTCCTTCGAGCCTGAACCACCATTCAATAAGATCATGGCCGATCATTCCCACTGTACCCCTTTCCTGCTTTCTCTCCATACCCCTTGATCTCTTTAGCCATAAGGGCCATATCTAACTCCCTCTTGAATATATCCAATGAACTGGCATCAACAACTCTCTGAGTGAAGAAGTTTCTCCTCATCTCAGTCCTAAATGGCCTACCCCTTATCCTAAGACTGTGTCCCCTGGTTCTGGACTTCCCGTCCCATCAGAAACGCCAGGGCGTGCACCTATTCAGGGCTGTGCAGTCAATTGTTAATCGATATGAGCCGTCTGGTTTTAACACTGGCCAGACAGGGTTGTTGATAGTGGACGTGGTTTCCCTGATTATTCCAGACGCCTCCAACTGCTGGACTATCCCCTTTACCACCTGCTGGGCCTCCTTCTTTATGGTGTATTGCCGGTGGGCTTTGTGGCACTCTCCCGGGATTACCAAAGACTCCATATTTACTAATCCACAATCCTGTTTATGGGTGGCCCATACTTCGGGAAATTGTTGGCATACCCAGCCCGTCGCCTTCTCCTGGTCCCAATTGTGTTTTATTGCTGTGGCGTTGGCCACCCTGGCCATCTCTCTCATGCCTAATCATGGTTCTCTCTTGCTGTCTGCCAAATGGATCGCCCCTTCTCAAGGTTGTATTAATAGATACAATTCCTTTAATAAATCTATTCCTAAAATTGTGCCCCCTGGGTTGGGGCATACCCAGAAACTTACTGGTATTAATCGCCACATTATTTCCACCAGCTGGGGTTCACTTAATTTCGCCGACATAGTGCCCCCTCCCACTCCGCTTATTCTAATCTGCTTGTTTGTGGTCGGGAGGTCTAGGTTGGTTATCGAGACCGAGGCCCCTGTATCAATTAACATTTGGTACTGCCGACCCCCTAACAGTCCTGTTAGATACATTCACGGATCCTCGGTACCAGCCCCGGGGGTCGAGGCCACCTGGTCCTCCTGCATGGCCTTCTTAATCATTTTGAGGATCTGTTCTTCGGTCAGTCCACCGCCCTGTTTACCTCCCTGACTGTCTCCCCCCAGTTTTCCCTTCTGCTGCATGGGGCTTTTCCCTCCTGTCCCCCTCCTTTTCCATAGCATTGCGTTTTCATGTGTCCCTTCTTCCGCACTTGTTAAACGTTACTTGCCCTTTTGTCGTCTTATTCCTCGCCCCCATCTGTTTATCGGGACAATTGCGTATTTCGTGGTTGTCGGAACCACACTCATAGTATGCCCAACCTTTCCTTCTCCTGCTTTCTGGGTCCCGACTGCGGCTACTATAGCTTCCAGAGCTGCTGCCTTCACATTTCCCTTAGTCTCCCGGTCCCGCATCCGCCGCCGGTCTATTTCACACGCCCAGGCTAATATTTCTCCATAATTATTTCCTACGGGGAGTCCAACGTCCAACACACTCTGATGCTGGGGGCTTAGCCCTTTTTTAAGCATTTTCAGAAAGACCTCGTCATCGCTCCTGGGCTGTGCTGCATCCAAATATTCCTCATGAGCTTTAAACTTCCATTTTGCATAATCTGTCAGCCCCCTCATCCGTGCCTTGGGTTACCCCCATAATACTTCCCCAATTGCTGCGTCCTTGTCCCAGCGCCTCTTTTACTGCTGTGCAGAAGTTCTGGATCTTCACATTCCGTGCCAGATCCCCATTGCCCCAGGTTCCATTATGGTTCGCGGCGGTCATAGTTTCCCACTTATTCCGCGGGCACTTAGCCTTTCACAAATGCATGCACATCTTTCTCATGCATTTGGTGGAACCCACCCATTCCCGCTAGTTTAGTCCAGAACTCGGTGTTCCCATGCGATGGTTTTAGCATGGGCAAACCTGCGAATATCATCTGTTTTTCGACTGGGGGTAAAAGGCTTGTGAACCTCTGTTCCTTTTGTCCTTTCTGCATCTTGGTCCGTGATAGGAATTTTCATCCTCCGGACAGTGACTGGGGCAAGTCTCATCAGTACTTTAGTTTTCTCGGGTCCTAATCCAACCCTGTTAGCGAGGGGTACAGATTTGGGCCAAGCTCCTCTGTCGATTCTCTTTTGTCATCTATATCTATTTTTATACTTACATCCTCTCCTCCTTTGTCACTTTCTCTGTCCATCTCACCTTCGGGTACCTTTCTGTTCATCTGTATGGCTGCTAAAATATATTTTCTTTTGCTCGCTTACCTTAGTGAGCTGGCTAACTTTATCTTCCAGCTCCTTGCATTTCCCCAGACATTTTATCAAATCCTTTGCTTGTTGTTTAGCGCAGTTCTGTTCCCCTCTGCGCCTATCCTTCCACTTCTTCCTCTTATCTCCTTGCAACTGTGAAACCTCTACACACACTATAACCACCTCCTTCTGTTTGTCTCCCTTCCTTTGCAACCACCAGTTGAGTTTCCAGAATATCTTTTTTCCTTCATCATACCCTTCTTTAATCATTTTCCTCTTAACCTTTTCATATTTATCTCTCAGAAACTCTTCTGCTAGTTTAAAGATCACATGGATGAGCTTCAACAATTGTACATCCCCGTCTGGAATAAAAATAAAACGGGGAAGGTGGCTCAACTGTGGCTAACAAGAGAAATTAAGGATAGTGTTAAATCCAAAGAAAGGGCATATAAATTGGCCAGAAAAAGGAGCAAACCTGAGGACTGGGAGAAATTTAGAATTCAGCAGAGGAGGACAGAGGCTTTAATTAGGAGGGGGAAAAGAGAGTATGACAGGAAGCTTGCTGGGAACATAAAAACTGACTGCAAAAGCTTCTATAGATATGTGAAGAGAAAAAGATTAGTGAAGACAAACGTGGGTCCCTTGCAGTCAGAATCAGGTGAATTTATAATGGGGAACAAAGAAATGGCAGAACATTTGAACAAATACTTTCATTCTGTCTTCACGAAGGAAGACACAAATAACCTTCTGGAAGTACTAGGGGACCGAAGATCTAGTGAGAAGGAGGAACTGAAGGAGATCTTTATTAGGCGGGAAATTTTGTTCGGGAAATTGATGGGATTGAAGGCCGATAAATCCCTGGGGCTTGATAGTCTGCATCCCAGAGTACTTAAGGAAGTGGCCCTAGAAATAGTGGATGCAACGATGATCATTTTCCAACAGTCTATCGATGCTGGATCAGTTCCTATGGACTGGAGGGTAGCTAATGTAACACCACTTTTTAAAAAAGGAGGGAGAGAAAAACGAGGAACTATAGACTGGTTAGCCTGACATCAGTAGTGGGGAAAATGTTGGAATCAATTATTAAAGATGAAATAGCAGCGCATTTTGAAAGCAGTGACAGGATCGGTCCAAGTCAGCATAGATTTATGAAAGGGAAATCATGCTTGACAAACCTTCCAGAATTTTTTGAGGATGTAACTAGTAGAGTGGACAAGGGAGAACCAGTGAATGTAATGTATTTGGACTTTCAAAAGACTTTTGACAAGTTCCCAGACAAGAGATTGGTGTGCAAAATTAAAGCACATGGTATTGGGGGTAATGTATTGATGTAGATAGAGAATTGGTTGGCAGACAGGAAGCAGAGAGTCAGGATAAACGGGTCCTTTTCAGAATGGCAGGCAGTGACTAGTGGGGTGCCGCAGGGCTCAGTGCTGGGACCCCAGCTATTTACAATTTACATTATTGATTTAGATGAAGGAATTGAGTGTAATATCTCCAAGTTTGCAGATGACGCTAAGCTGGTTGGTGGTGTGAGCTGTGAGGAGGATACTAAGAGGCTGCAGGGTGACTTGGACAGGTTAGGTGAGTCGGCAAATGCATGGTAGATGCAGTATACTGTGAATAAATGTGAGGTTATCCACTTTGGTGGCAAAAACATGAAAACAGAATATTATCTGAATGGCGGCAGATTAGAATATGGAAAGGTGCAATGAGACCTGGGTGTCATGGTACATCACTCATTGAAAGTTGGCACGCAGGTACAGCAGGCGGTGAAGAAGACAAATGGTATGTTGGCCTTCATAGCTAGGCGATTTGAGTATAGGAGCAGGGAGGTCTTACTGCAGTTGTACAGGGCCTTAGTGAGGCCTCACCTGGAATATTGTGTTCCGTTTTGGTCTCTTAATCTGAGGAAGGACGTTCTTGCTATTGAGGGAGTGCAGCGAAGGTTCACCAGACTGATTCCAGCGATGGCTGGACTGACATAGGAGGAGCGACTGGATCGACTGGGTCTGTATTCACTGGAGTTTAGAAGGATGAATGGGGATCTCATAGAAACATATAAAATTATGATGGGCCTGGACAGGTTAGATGCGGGAAGAATGTTCCCAATGTTGGGGAAGTCCAGAACCAGGGGACACAGTCTAAGGGTAAGCCATTTAGAACTGAGATGAGGAGAAACTTCTTCACTCAGAGAGTTGTTAACCTGTGGAATTCTCTACCGCAGAGAGTTGTTGATGCCAGTTCGTTGGATATATTCAAGAGATAGTTAGATATGGCCCTTATGGTTAAAGGGATCAAGGGTTATGGCAAGAAAGCAAGAAAGGGGTACTGAGGGAATGATCAGCCATGATCTTATTGAATGGCGGTGCAGGCCAAAACGCCTGCACCTATTTTCTATGTTTCTATGTTTCTAAACCTCACTCCTCCAAGGGCCTTGGCAGTTTCCTTTGTCATTTCTTACACCGGGACATTTTCCCCAGTTTCCATTTTTTCCCCTTTACTTACGCGGAGCTTTTCCGCATTTACTTTTGTGGAGCCTTGTTACTGGCTGGATAGCTAATCCGCCCTCACCGGGGATTACCCGATATCTCATATAAGTAGTTATTCTCCTGACACATGTATTTACTTACAGTGCCCTGATGTGCCCCACGACTGGATTTACTGGCTGCACAGACTCCGCTTCTGATTCGTTGGATCTCTGGCCGGGCCTCTGAGCAGAATTTTTCCAGGGTAATTCTCTACTCACTTCCTTTTAGGTTGGTTCGGCTTTTGAGTTGAATTATTCGCCCGTCCAGCAGATCCTGCCGACAACGCCAAACTGTAAGGGTTAACTTCCATCCACTACTTGGAGTCCGTTAGCCCTAAAGTAAATGCAGTTTATTAATACAAGTTTACAGGGGAGACACTCTTCCTTGGAGGACTGCTCAACGATGGTCCGATCTCTTAGTTCTTTATGCAGTTTCAACATGTCATTATGTAATTATGCAGGCTATAATGATTGATCAATAAATGATTGATTAATACAATGCCGACCAATCTGGCGTTTACATACCTTAAATGGTAATTTTGGATATAGGTTACCATGGGTCATTACTATTCTACTCTTATCTTGTTATTGTCGCTTATGTCTGTTGGTACAATTTGTTATCTGTCTGCTGCTACATCCCAAGAATGTTGGTCGATGAATGAAGGTTTGCTGGGGCCTGTGGAATGTTCCCACATCCCACTTATTATTTCTAGCCAATTTGTAATTTTCCCTTTTCAGATGCATAAAGATGTATAAAGTTGGATTGGAAAGTTTGCTTTGGGTGGTTTTTATTTCAGCATTGTGATGCTGTGATGGTCATTAACAGAGGGAAGGTAACGTGTGGTACAAATGTTGAAAGGGGAATTGGTGTTATGGCCACTGGTACTACAGGCAAATGATTCCATCCTGGATACCTGGGCCAGAAAGGGGCTGTCTGAGCTGCAACCTTCCTTCTGCTTCTGCTTTTTCCTTCTGTAAATCTGAAATAACAGCATAAAATGCTGGAAATAGTCAGCAGGTCAGGCAGCATCTTGACCTGAGATGTGAACCCTGTTTTTCTCTCTCCACTGATGTTGTCTGACCTGCTGAGTATGTCCAGCATGTTCTGTCTCCTCAGGCCTTCCTTTACCATTCCTTTACGCCTTGCAAGCAACCAGCAGCACTTTCTGCAACTTTATAAACTTTTAATATGTGTTGCACCAAACCACTACTTCAATAAAGTTTTAAAAAATATGAAAAATCCAGTCAAACGCTTAAATGCAAACTTACCTGAAAGATGTGCGTGTCAATTTGAAAAGTGCTGACAACGTCTCTGTCAGTCTGCTGCACACTTGCTTTTCAGAGTAAGTTTAGGACCCAGCGCTATGGTCCAAGTTTGCAAAGCGTGATGTTAAGTCGGCGTGATGTCACGCTCTCCTTATTTGCATCTCCAGGGCCAGCCAGCAACGCTAAGACCCTCAACAAAATGCCAGTCACTGAGTCCTGCGGGAAGTCTATAGCAGGACCTTTGGGAGCTGCAGACATAGTAATAAAGCAGGGAATGCTGAATAAGGGAGATAGTTGGATCGTGCCAGGGCAGTGCAGGGAAGAATTCTTGCAACTAGTGCATGGGGGTCCAGGAGCTGGACATCCCGGCCAGAAATGACGTGGAATAAAGTAGAAGCCATGGGATGGTGGCCTGGGCTTAGAAATGATGTAAGGGATTATTGCCAGAATTGTCTGGTATGTGCCGCAAACAATCCAGACTCCCATTGGAGAAAAGCTCCGTTGGGACACACAAGGAGGGTAGAGGGGCCATGGCAGTCTATACAGATAGATTTTATAGGGCCACTGCCCACTTCAGGCAGAGGCAATAAATATTGCTTGGTGTTAATAGATCTCTACAAAATGGGTAGACGCTTTTCTTGTACGGCGGCCGCCGCAGTAGACACAGCAAAGATTGTGGTGCAAGAAGTATTTTCTCGAATGGGACTGCTCTTGATAGTGGACTCAGATCAAGAGAGTCATTTCGCTGGAGTGGTAATGCAGGCCAGCCTAAAGGTGTTAGAAACATAGAAACATAGAAACATAGAAAATAGGTGCAGGAGTAGGCCATTCGGCCCTTCGAGCCTGCACCATCATTCAATGAGATCATGGCTGATCATTACTTCAGTAACCCTTTCCTGATTTCTCTCCATGCCCTTTCATCCCCTTAGCCATAAGTGCCATATCTAGCTCCCTCTTGAATCTATCCAATGACCTGGCATCAATAACTCTCTGCGGCAGGTAATTCCACAGGTTAACAACTCTCTGAGTGAAGAAGGTTCTCCTCATCTCAGTCCGAAATGGCCCGCCCCTTATTCTAAGACTGTGTCCCCTGGTTCTGGACATCCCCAACATCGGGAACATTCTTCCTGCATCTAACCTGTCCAGTCCCGTCAGAATCTTACATGTTTCTATGAGATCCCCTCTCATAATTAAATTAAAAAGTAGGACCTCAAAAGTAGTAATCTCGGGATTGCTACCAGTGCCACGTGATAGTCAGAGTAGGAATCACAGGATAGCACAGATGAATACGTGGCTTGAGCAGTGGTGCAGCAGGGAGGGATTCAAATTCCTGGGGCATTGGGACCGGTTCTGGGGGAGGTGGGACCAGTACAAACCGGACGGTCTGCACCTGGGCAGGACCGGAACCAATGTCTTAGGGGGAGTGTTTGCTAGTGCTGTTGGGGAGGATTTAAACTAATATGGCAGGGGGATGGGAACCAATGCAGGGAGACAGAGGGAAACAAAAAGGAGGCAAAAGCAAAAGACAGAAAGGAGATGAGGAAAAGTGGAGGGCAGAGAAACCCAAGGCAAAGAACAAAAAGAGCCACTGTACAGTAAAATTCTAAAAGGACAAAAGGTGTTAAAAAAACAAGCCTGAAGGCTTTGTGTCTTAATGCAAAGAGTATCCGCAATAAGATGGATGAATTAATTGTGCAAATAGATGTTAACAAATATGATGTGATTGGGATTACGGAGACGTGGCTCCAGGATGATCAGGGCTGGGAACTCAACATTCAGAGGTATTGAACATTCAGGAAGGATAGAATAAAAGGAAAAGGAGGTGGGGTAGCATTGCTGGTTAAAGAGGAGATTAATGCAATAGTTAGGAAAGACATTAGCTTGGATGATGTGGAATCTATATGGGTAGAGCTGCAGAACACCAAAGGGCAAAAAACGTTAGTAGGAGTTGTGTACAGACCTCCAAACAGTAATAGGGATGTTGGGGAGGGCATCAAACAGGAAATTAGGGGTGCATGCAATAAAGGTGTAGCAGTTATAATGGGTGACTTTAATATGCACATAGATTGGGCTAGCCAAACTGGAAGCAATACGGTGGAGGAGGATTTCCTGGAGTGCATAAGGGATGGTTTTCTAGACCAATATGTTGAGGAACCAACTAGGGGGGAGGCCATCTTAGACTGAGTGTTGTGTAATGAGAGAGGATTAATTAGCAATCTCATTGTGTGAGGCCCCTTGGGGAAGAGTGACCATAATATGGTGTAATTCTGCATTACGATGGAGAATGAAACAGTAAATTCTGAGACTATGGTCCAGAACTTAAAGAAAGGTAACTTTGAAGGTATGAGGCATGAATTGGCCAGGATAGATTGGCGAATGATACTTAGGGGGTTGACTGTGGATGGGCAATGGCAGACATTTAGAGACCGCATGGATGAATTACAACAATTGTACATTCCTGTCTGGCGTAAAAATAAAAAAAGGAAGGTGGCTCAACCGTGGCTATCTAGGGAAATCAGGGATAGTATTAAAGTCAAGGAAGTGGCATACAAATTGGCCAGAAATAGCAGCGAACCTGGGGACTGGGAGAAATTTAGAACTCAGCAGAGGAGGACAAAGGGTTTGATTAGGGCAGGGAAAATGGAGTACGAGAAGAAGCTTGCAGGGAACATTAAGGCGGATTGCAAAAGTTTCTATAGGTATGTAAAGAGAAAAAGGTTAGTAAAGACAAACGTAGGTCCCCTGCAGTCAGAATCAGGGGAAGTCATAACGGGGAACAAAGAAATGGCAGACCAATTGAACAAGTACTTTGGTTCGGTATTCACTAAGGAGGATACAAACAACCTTCCGGATGTAAAAGGGGTCAGAGGGTCTCGTAAGGAGGGGGAACTGAGGGAAATCTTTATTAGTCGGGAAATTGTGTTGGGGAAATTGATGGGATTGAAGGCCAATAAATCCCCAGGGCCTGATGGACTGCATCCCAGAGTACTTAAGGAAGTGGCCTTGGAAATAGCGGATGCATTGACAGTCATTTTCCAACATTCCATTGACTCTGGATCAGTTCCTATGGAGTGGAGGGTAGCCAATGTAACCCCACTTTTTAAAAAAGGAGGGAGAGAGAAAACAGGGAATTTTTGACCGGTCAGCCTGACCTCAGTAGTGGGTAAAATGATGGAATCAATTATTAAGGATGTCATAGCAGTGCATCTGGAAAATGGTGACATGATAGGTCCAAGTCAGCATGGATTTGTGAAAGGGAAATCATGCTTGACAAATCTTCTGGAATTTTTTGAGGATGTTTCCAGTAAAGTGGACAAAGGAGAACCAGTTGATGTGGTATATTTGGACTTTCAGAAGGCTTTCGACAAGGTCCCACACAAGAGATTAATGATTTAGACGAGGGGATTAAATGCAGTATCTCCAAATTTGCGGATGACACTAAGTTGGGTGGCAGTGTGAGCTGCGAGGAGGATGCTATGAGGCTGCAGAGTGACTTGGATAGGTTCGGTGAGTGGGCAAATGCATGGCAGATGAAGTATAATGTGGATAAATGTGAGGTTATCCACTTTGGTGGTAAAAACAGAGAGACAGACTATTATCTGAATGGTGACAGATTAGGAAAAGGGAAGGTGCAACGAGACCTGGGTGTCATGGTACATCAGTCATTGAAGGTTAGCATGCAGGTACAGCAGGCGGTTAAGAAAGCAAATGGCATGTTGGCCTTCATAGCGAGGGGATTTGAATACAGGGGCAGGGAGGTGTTGCTACAGTTGTACAGGGCCTTGGTGAGGCCACACCTGGAGTATTGTGTACAGTTTTGGTCTCCTAACTTGAGGAAGGACATTTTTGCTATTGAGGGAGTGCAGCGAAGATTCACCAGACTGATTCCCGGGATGGCGGGACTGACCTATCAAGAAAGACTGGATCAACTGGGCTTGTATTCACTGGAGTTCAGAAGAATGAGAGGGGACCTCATGGAAACGTTTAAAATTCTGATGGGTTGAGACAGGTTAGATGCAGGAAGAATGTTCCCAATGTTGGGGAAGTCCAGAACCAGGGGTCACAGTCTGAGGATAAGGGGTAAGCCATTTAGGACCGAGATGAGGAGAAACTTCTTCACCCAGAGAGTGGTGAACCTGTGGAATTCTCTACCACAGAAAGTAGTTGAGGCTAAATATATTCAAAAGGGAGTTAGATGAAGTCCTTACTACTCGGGGGATCAAGGGTTATGGCAAGAAAGCAGGAAGGGGGTACTGAAGTTTCATGTTCAGCCATGAACTCATTGAATGGCGGTGCAGGCTCGAAGGGCTGAATGGCCTGCTCCTGCACCTATTTTCTATGTTTCTATGTTTCTTTCCTTCTAAACTACAGTGTATAAAGGCCCAGTTGATCCATTCTCTCCTCATATGTCAGTCCAGCCATCGCTGGAATCAGTCTGGTGAACCTTCGCTGCACTCCCTCAATAGCAAGAACGTCCTTCCTCAGATTCGGAGACCAAAACGGAACACAATATTCAGGTAAGGCCTCACCAAGGCCCTGTACAACTGCAGTAAGACTTCCCTGCTCCTATATTCAAATCCCCTAGCTATGAAGGCCAACATATCATTTGCCTTCTTCACCGCCTGCTGTACCTGCATGCCAACTTTCAATGACTGATGAACCATAACACCCAGGTCTCACTGCACCGCCCCTTTTCCTAATCTGCCGCCATTCAGATAATATTCTGCATTCGTGTTTTTACCCACAAAGTGGATAACCTCACATTTATCCACATTATACTGCATCTGCCATGTATTTCCCCACTTGCCTAATCTGTTCGAGTCACCCTGAAGCCTCTTAGCGCCCTCCTCACCGCTCACACCGCCACCCAGTTTACTGTCATCTGCAAACTTGGAGCTATTACACTCAAGTCCATCATCTAAATCATTAATGTATATTGTAAAGAGCTGGGGTCCCAGCACTGAGCCCTGCGGCACTCCACTCGTCACTGCCTGCCATTCTGGAAAGGTCCTGTTTCTCCCAACTCTCCCTGTCTACCAACCAGTTCTCTATCCACGTCAGTACATTACCCCCAATACCATGTGCTTTGATTTTGCTTATCAATCTCTTGTGTGGGACGTTGTCAAATGCCTTTTGAAAGTCCAAATACACCACATCCACTGGTTCGCCCTTGTCCACTCTACTAGTTTCATCATCAAAAAATTCTAGAAGATTTGTCAAACATGATTTCCCTTTCATAAATCCATGCTGACTTGGACCGATCATGTCACTACTTTCCAAATGCGCTGCTATTTCATCCTTAATGATTGATTCCAACATTTTACCCATTACTGATGTCACGCTAACCAGTCTATAATTACCTGTTTTCTCTCTTTCTCCTTTTTTTAAAAGTGGTGTTACATTTGCTGCTCTCCAGTCCATAGGAACTGATCCAGAGTTGATAGACTGTTGGAAAATGATCACCAATGCATCCACTATTTCTAGGGCCACTTCCTTAAGTACTCTGGGATGTAGACTATCAGGCCCCAGAGATTTATCGGCCTTCAATCCCATTAATTTCCCTAACACAATTTCCCGCCTAATAATGATATCCTTCAGTTCCTCCTTCTCACTAGACCCTCGGTCCCCGAGTACTTCCGGAAAGTTATTTGTGTCTTCCTTCGTGAAGATAGAACCAAAGTATTTGTTCAACTGGTCTGCCATTTCTTTGTTCCCCATTATAAATTCACCTGATTCTGACTGCAAGGCACCTACGTTTGACTTCATTAATCTTTTTCTCCTCACATATCAAGAGATGCTTTTGCAGTCAGTTTTTATGTTCCCAGCAAGCTTCCTCTCATACTCTATTTCCCCCCTCCTAATTAAACACCACTTTTTGAAAAAGGAGGGAGAGAGAAAACTGGTAATTATAGACCGGTTAGTCTGACATCAGTAGTGGGGAAAATGTTGGAGTCAATTATTAAGGATGAAATAGCAACGCATTTGGAGAGCAGTGACAGGATCGGTCCAAGTCAGCATGGATTTGTGAAAGGGAAATCTTGCTTGACAAATCTTCTGGAATTTTTTGATGGTGTAGCCAGTAGAGTGGACAAGGGAGAACCAGTGGATGTGGTGTATTTGGATTTTCAAAAGGCATTTGACAAGGTTCCACGTACGAGATTGGTGTGCAAAATCAAAGCACATGATATTGGGGTTAATGTACTGACATGGATAGAGAATTGGTTGGCAGACAGGAAGCAGAGAATCGGGATAAACGGGTCCTTTTCAGAATGGGAGGCAGTGTCTAGTGGAGTGCCACAGGGCTCATTGCTGGGACCCCAGCTCTTTACATTATACATTAATGATTTGGATGAAGGAATTGAATGTAATATCTCCTAGTTTGCAGATGACACTAAACTGGGTGGTGGTGTGAGCTGTAAGGAGGATGCTAAGAGGCTGCAGGGTGATTTGGACAGGTTGGGTGAGTGGGCAAATACATTGCAGATGCAGTATAATGTGGATAAATGTGAGGTTATCCACTTTGGTGGGAGAAACACGAGGGCAGAGTATTATCTGAATGGTGGCAGATTCGGAAAAGGGGAGGTGCAACGAGACCTGGGTGTCATGGTTCATCAGTCATTGAAAGTTGGCATGCAGGTGCAGCAGGTAGTGAAGAAGGCAAATGGCATGTTGGCCTTCATAGCTAGGGGATTTGAGTATAGGAGCAGGGAGGTCTTACTACAATTGTACAGGGCCCTGGTAAGGCCTCACCTGGAATATTGTGTTCAGTTTTGTTCTCCTAATCTGAGGAAGGATGTTCTTGCTATTGAAGGAGTGTAGCAAAGGTTCACCAGACTGATTCCAGGGATGGCTGGACTGACATATAAGGAGAGTCTGAATCAACTGGGCCTTTATACACTGGAGTTTAGAAGGATGAGTGGGGATCTCAAAGAAACGTATAAGATTCTGACGGGACAGGTTAGATGCGGGAAGAATGCTCCCGATGTTGGGGAAGTCCAGAACCAGGGGACACAGTCTTAGAATAAGGGGTAGGCCATTAAGGACTGAGATGAGGAGGAACTTCTTCACTCAGAGAGTTGTTAACCTGTGGAATTCCCTACCTGTTGATGCCAGTTCATTGGATATATTCAAGAGGGAGTTAGATATAGCCCTTACAGCTAAAGGGATCAAGGGGTATGGAGAGAAAGCAGGAAAGGGTACTGAGGTGAATGATCAGCCATGATCATATTGAATGGTGGTGCAGGCTCGAAGGGCCGAATGGCCTACTCCTGCAACCATTTTCTATGTTTCTATGTTTCTATGTTTCTAAACCCTTTGTCCTCCTCTGCTGAATTCTAAATTTCTCCCAGTCCTCAGGTTTGCTGCTTTTTCTAGCCAATTTATGTGTCTCTTCCTTGGATTTGACACTATTCCCAATTTCCCTTGTTGGACACAGTTGAGCCACCTTCCCCATTTTATTTTTACGACAGAGAGGGATGTACAATTGTTGAAGTTCATCCATGTGATCTTAAAATGTTTGCCATTGCCTATCCACCGTCAACCCTTTAAGTATCATTCGCCAGTCTATTTTGGCCAATTCACGTCTCATACCTTCGTAGTTACCTTTTCTTAAGTTCAGGACCCTCGTCTTTGAATTAACTGTGTCACTCTCCATCTTAATAAAGAATTCTACCATACTATGGTCACTCTTCCCCAAGGGGCCTCGCACAACAAGATTGCTAATTAGTCCTTTCTCACTACACATCACCCAGTCTAGGATGGCCAGCCCTCTAGTTGGTTCCTCGACATATTGGTCTAGAAAACCATCCCTAATTCACTCCAGGAAATCCTCCTCCACTGTATTGCTACCAGTTTGGTTAGCCCATTCTATATGTAGATTAAAGTCACCCATGATAACTGCTGTATCTTTAGTGCACGCATCCCAAATTTCTTGTTTGATGCTGTCCCCAACCTCCCTACTATTGTTTGGTGGTCTGTCTACAACTTCCATTACGTTTACTGCCCTTTGATATTCTGCAGCTCTACGTAGAGAGATTCCACATCATCCAAGCTAATGTCCTTCCTTACGATTGTATTAATTTCCCCTTTAACCAGCAATGCTACCCCACCTCCCTTTCCTTTCTGTCTATCCTTCCTGAATGTTGAATACCCCTGGATGTTGAGTTCCCAGCCTTGGTCACCCTGGAGCCATGTCTCTGTAATCCCAATTATATCATATTCGTTAATAGCTGCCTGCACAGTTAATTCGTCCACCTTATTATGAATACTCCTCACATTGAGGCACAGAGCCTTCAGGCTTGTCTTTTTCACACAGTTTGCCTCTTGAGAATTTTGCTGTAATACGGTCCTTTTTGATTTTTGCCTTGGGTTTCTATGCCCTCCACTTTTACTTTTCTTCTTTCTGACTTTTGCTTCTGCCCCCATCTTACTTCCCTCTGCCTCCCTGCATAAGTTCCCATCCTCCTACCATATTAGTTTCACCCCTCCCCAACAGCACTAGCAAACACTACCCCAGGACATTGGTTCTGGTCCTGCCCAGGTGCAGACCGTCCGGTTTGTTCTGGTCCAAACTCCCCCAAAACCGGTTCCAATGTCCGATGAATTTGAATCTGTCCCTCCTGCACCACTCCTCAAGCCACGTATTCATCTTAGCTATCCTGCTATTTCTACTCTGACTAGCACGTGGCACTGGTAGCAATCCTGAGATTACTAACTTTGAGGTCCTGCTTTTTAATTTAACTCCTAGCTCCCTAAATTCAGCTTGTAGGACCTCATCCCATTTTTTACCTATATCGTTGGTACCTATATGCACCACGACAACTGGCTGTTCACCCTCCCCCTCCAAAATGTCCTACAGCTGCTCCGAGACATCCTTGACCCTTGCACCAGGGAGGCAATCTATCATTCTGGAGTCTTGATTGCGGCCGCAGAAACATCTATCTCTTCTCCTTAAAATAGAATCCCCTACCACTATAGCTTCCCCTTCTTTTTCCTGCCCTTCTGTGCAGCAGAGCCACCCATGGTGCCATGAATTTGGCTGCTGCTGCCCTCCCCTGATGAATCATCCCCCCCAACAGCACCTAAGGTGGTGTATCTGTACAGCAAAATTGTAAAGGGTCAAAGTGTAATAAAAAGGCAAGCATGAAAGCTTGGTGCCTCAATGCGAGGAGTATTCAGAACCCAGGAGAGGGCTCTGAGCTAGTTAGAGTGGGTGAGAGCTCAGATGAACAGGACCCCAAGAAAGAATGCAAAAGGCAGGAGGCAACAGAGCAGAGTAGCACTGGGGTAAGTGAAAACCACAAGGTGATAGGAAGGAACAATATGTATGAATATAAAGGGGCTGCAGGAGGGGTCAAAACTAAAAATCATTGTTTAAAAACTAGTATTAAAAGCACTCTACCTAAACGCACGCAGCTTTCAAAATAAAGTAAATGAGTTGACGGCACAAATCATTACAAATGGGTATGATTTGGTAGCCATTACAGAAACCTGGTTGCAGGGTGGCCAAGATTGGGAATTAAACATACAGGGGTATCTTACAATTCAGACAGATAGACATGAAGGGAAAGGAGATGGTGTAGCTCTGTTAATAAAGGATGATATCAGGGCAGTTGTGAGAGATGATATTGGCTCTAATGAACAAAAAGTTGAATCATTGTGGGTGGAGATTAGAGATAGTAAGGGGAAAAAGTCACTGGTTGGCGTAGTTTATAGGCCCCCAAATAATAACTTCACGGTGGGGCGGACAATAATCAAGGGAATAATGGAGGCATGTGAAAAAGGAACGGCAGTAATCATGGGGGATTTTAACCTACATATCGATTGGTCAAATCAAATTGCACGGGGTAGCCTTGAAGAGGAATTCATAGAATGCATACGGGATTTTTTCTTAGAACAGTATGTTACAGAACCTACAAGGGAACAAGCTATCTTAGATCTGGTCCTGTGTAATGAGACAGGAATAATAAATGATCTCCAAGTAAAAGATCCTCTCGGAATGAGTGATCACAGTATGGTTGAATTTGTAATACAGATTGAGGGTGAGGAAGTAGTCTCAAACGAGCGTACTATGCTTAAACAAAGGGGACTACAGTGGGGTGAGGAGAGAAAGCAGGAAGGGGGTACTGAGTTGAATGATCAGCCATGATCTTAAGGAAATAAAGGAGAGTATCAAATTAAAAACCAATGCGTATAAGGTGGCCAAAGTTAGTGGGATACTAGAAGATTGAGAACATTTTAAACGACAGCAAAGAATGACTAAGAAAGCAATAAAGAAAGGAATGATAGATTACGAAAGTAAACTTGCGCAAAACATAAAAACAGATATTAAAAGCTTTTACCGATATATAAAATGGAAAAGAGTGACTAAAGTAAATGTTGGTCCCTGAGAAGATGAGAAGGGGGATTTAATAATGGGAAATGTGGAAATGGCTGTGACCTCAAACAACTATTTTGCTTCGGTCTTCACAGTGGAAGACACAAAAACCATGCCAAAAATTGCTGGTCACGGGAATGTGGGAAGGGAGGACCTTGAGATAATCACTATCACTAGTGAGGTAGTGCTGGACAGGCTCATGGGACTCAAGGTAGACAAGTCCCCTGGTCCTGATGAAATGCATCCCAGGGTATTAAAAGAGATGGCGGAAGTTATAGCAGATGCATTCGTTATAATCTACCAAAAGTCTCTGGACTCTGGGAAAGTAGCTAATGTAACGCCTCTGTTTAAAAAAGGGGGCAGACAAAAGGCAGGTAACTATAGGCCGGTTAGTTTAACATCTGTAGTGGGGAAAATGCTTGAAGCTATCATTAAGGAAGAAATAGCGGGACATCTAGATAGGAATAGTGCAATCAAGCAGACGCAACATGGATTCATGAAGGGGAAATCATGTTTAACTAATTTACTGGAATTCTTTGAGAATATAATGAGCATGGTGGATAGAGGTGTACTGATGGATGTGGTGTATTTAGATTTCCAAAAGGCATTCGATAAGGTGCCACACAAAAGGTTACTGCAGAAGATAAAGGTACGCGGAGTCAGAGGAAATGTATTAGCATGGATTGAGAATTGGCTGGCTAACAGAAAGCAGAGAGTCGGGATAAATGGGTCCTTTTCGGGTTGGAAATCGGTGGTTAGTGGTGTGCCACAGGGATCGGTGCTGGGACCACAACTGTTTACAATATACATGGAAGAGGGGACAGAGTGTAGTGTAACAAAATTTGCAGATGACACAAAGATTAGTGGGAAAGCGGGTTGTGTAGAAGACACAGAGAGGCTGCAAAGAGATTTAGATAGGTTAAGCGAATGGGCTAAGGTTTGGCAGATGGGATACAATGTCGGGAAATGTGAGGTCATCCACCTTGGAAAAAAAAAACAGTAAAAGGGAATATTATTTGAATGGGGAGAAATTACAACATGCTGCGGTGCAGAGGGACCCTGGGGGTCCTTGTGCATGAATCCCAAAAAGTTAGTTTGCATGTGCAGCAGGTAATCAGGAAGGCGAATGAAAAAGAGCACCATTGGAATCCTGGAGTGATTCGTGGAGGGAGAAGTCTGAGAGGATTTTACAGATCGCCTCGACCAGTACTTCGTGGCTAACAAAATGGATGAAGACGCTGATGCAGTTAGGCGCAGGGCGGTTTTCCTCATGGTTTGTGGTCCAAAAATCTATGGCCTGATAAAGAATCTGCTTTCACCTGCACGTCAAATGGAAAAGACCTATGAGGAATTGTGTGCTCTGATTCGGGACCATCTTGAGATATCGCTTTTATGTTCATTCTGAGGGCCAGTACACGGTGGAATTTTTTGCCGACCTGAGACGTCTCGCTGGGCCATGTAAGTTGGGAGCCACGTTGGAAGATATACTGCGTGACGTCTTTGTAATAGGCATAAACCACAAGGTGATCCTGCGGAAGCTGCTGACTGTGGAGACGTTGGATCTGAGCAGGGCCATCACGATCACCCAGGCTTGCCTGACCACGGTCGATAGTACAAACCAGATATCCTTGCAGAGGCGGAACTCCACGGCAAGTACTGTGCACCAGATTGTGTCGTCAGTTGGCGGAGCTGCACCTGGCAGGGCCTACCCAACTATGTTTGCGAAACCTGTAGCTGCTCGAAGTTCGCCATTGGGCACGAATCTGATTTCACCCTGTGGGGACAATCATCGGCCTCATCAGTGCCGTTTCAGACAGTATATTTGTAGAGGCTGTGCGAAAATGGGGCACCTTCAGCGGATGTGTCCACAGCTCAGCAAGCTCAGTAATCCGGAGCGGATCCGGCAATGCAACTGAGATACCCGAGGAGGAAATGTAAAGTGTATATTCAGTCCTGACAAAGAGTCAACCGATAATGATTGAAGTAAAATTGAACAGCGTGCCGGTATCTATGGAATTAGACACAGGTGCGAGTCAGTCAATTATGAGGCAGAGGACTTTCGCAAAGCTGTTGGACATCAAGGCCGTGAAACCCAAGCTGAGTCCAATTGCGTACCTACACCAAAGAGCTCATACCAGTAATTGGCAGTGCAGCAGTCAAGGTGTCATACGATGGGGCGGTTCATGATGTATCACTGTGGATTGTTCCAGGCAATGGTCCAACGCTGTTCGGCAGGAGTTGGCTCGAAAAAAATAAAGTGGAACTGGAATGATATTAAAGCCTTGTCATCGGTGGATGATGCTTCGTGTGCTCAAGTGCTGAGCAAATTTCCCTCACTGTTTGAACTGGGCATCAGCAACTTCACGGGAGCCAAGGTGTAAATCCACCTGGACTCAGATGCAAGACCCGTCCATCACAAAGCCCGTGCGGTCCTGTACATGATGAGGGAGAAGGTCAAAATTGAACTGGACAGACTCCAACGTGAAGGGGTCAGTTCACCAGTCGAATTTAAAGAATGGGCGGGTTCCATTGTTCCTTTGCTGAAGAGTGATGGCACTGTCAGGATTTGTGGAGACTACAAGGTTACAATCAACTGAGTTTCTAAATAGGATCAGTACCTGTTACCAAAGGCTGATGACCTGTTTGCAACGCTAGCTGGGGGAAAGTCATTCACCAAATTGGATCTGACAGTGGCCTATATGGCAGGAGCTTGTCAAATCATTGAAGAAACGTATGTGCATCAATATGCATAAAGGGATGTTCATTTACAACAGGTGTCCTTTTGGAATTCGCTAGGCTGCAGCCATATTTTGGAGAAACATGGAGAGTTTACTGAAGTCCATCCCTAGAACTTTGGTGCTCCAAGACGACATTCTGGTCAGAGGTCGTGACATGGCCGAACACCTGCACAACCTGGAAGAGGTTCTATGTCATCTGGACAAAGTTGGGCTCAGGCTGAAACGTTCAAAGTGCATCTTTATGACACTGGAAGTTAAATTCCTGGGAAGGAAGATTGTTGCAGACGACATCAGGCCTATGGACTCGAAAACAGAGGCCATCAAAAATGCCCCCAGACCCAGAATGTGACGGAGCTGCGTTCATTCCTTGGTCTTCTCAACTACTTCGGTAATTTCTTACCTAAATTGAGCACATTATTAGAGCCACTGCTCATGTTGCTCAAAAAAGGCTTGGGGTGTATCTCAAGACAGGACCTTCGAGAAGGCTAGAAATCTGCTTTGTTCCAACAAATTGCTGGTACATTATGACCCGTGCAAGCATTTAGTATTTCCCTGCGTGCTCCAACAATCCAATGAGTCGGGCAAACTACAACCCGTTGCATACTAGTCAAGAAGCATGTCAAAGCAGAAAGAGCCTACAGCATGTAGAGACAGAAGCTTTAGCCTGCGTATATGGGGTGAAAAAGATGCACCAGTATCTGTTTGGGCTTCGTTTTGAGCTTGAAACTGATCACAAGCCGCTCATATCTTTGTTTTCAGTGCATAGAGGTATCAATACCAACGTGTCGTCCCGCATCCAGAGGTGGGCGCTGACATTATCTGCCTATGATTATATCATTCACCATAGAACTGGCACCAAAGAATTGTGACGATGCATTGAGCCGTTTACCATTGCCCACGCCGGAGGTGGAAACACCACAGCCCGTAGATCTACTGTTGGTCATGGATGCCTTTGAGAGTGAAGGGTCGCCTGTCACTGCTCAACAAGTTAGGACCTGAACCAGCCAGGATCCGATCTTATCGGTTGTAAAAACAGTGTCCTTAGTGGTGATTGGTCGGCCATTCCCAGGGAAGTGTGCAATGAGACCAAACCTTACAACCGTCGTAAAGACGAACTATCCATTCAATCTGATTGTTTGCTGTGGGGTAATCGTGTTGTTATGCCCAAGAACAACAGGGAGAGATTTGTACGGGATTTACACAGTACCCATCCTGGTTTTGTGATGATGAAGGCCATTGCCAGGTCTAACATTTGGTGGCCTGGCATTGACTTTGATTTAGAGTCATGTGTGCATCAGTGCAACACTTGCATGCAGTTAAGCAATGCCTCAGTGGAATCTGCGCTAATCCTGTGGTCGTGGCCATCCGAACCATGGTCGAGGATCCTAATATATCCTTACTATACAGTATAAATGCACACAAGGCCCATACTTGAAAGCAGATCACTCTGTGACCAGTTACCTTTATTACCAAGACCTCAAGAGACAGACGGTGGGTGGAGCTTCTCCTTTTATACCGGAAAGTCCAGGTTAGGAGTGTCTCCCATAAGTTCGCCCCCTGTGGTCAGTGTTCTCAAGGTGTACAACTTAGGGCAGCATACATGGGTTACAATGACAGTTGAATACATGACATCACCTCCCCCGCAAAGTCTTATTGAGATCACAGGTTAAGTCTCTCTGGTGGTTTGCGCTTCCTTGTAGAGCGCCTGAGTTGGGGCTCCGGTTGTTGGGCGCTGGCCTGAGTGTCTGCTGCTTGCGGTGCGTCAGGCCTGTCCGGACTGCCCACAGTTACTGGGCTCTCCTCCACTTGGTTCCGGTGTTCAGTCACCTATGGTGGAGTAAACTTACGTCGTATTCTTCCTCTTCTTCTTCTATGGGGTTGCTGAACCTCCTTTTGGTTTGATCCACATGTTTGTGGCAGATTTGTCCATTGGCAAGTTTAACTACCAAAACCCTATTCCCCTTTTTGGCAATCACAGTGCCTGCAAGCCATTTGGGCCCTGCAATGTAATTAAGGACAAAAACAGGGTCATTGACATCAATATATCGCGCCCTCGCATTCCTGTCATGGTAGTCACATTGTGACTGACACCTGTTCTCAACAATTTCTTTCATAGTAGGGTGTATAAGGGATAACCTGGTTTTGAGCATCCTTTTCATTAGCAGCTCTGCGGGTGGAACCCCTCTGAGCGAGTGTGGCCGGGATCTATTGGCCAACAGGAGGCGTGATAAGCGGCTTTGTAGGGAACCCCCTTGGATTCTGAGCATTCCCTGTTTGATTATCTGCACTGCTCATTCCGCCTGGCTGTTTGAGGCCGGCTTGAACGGTGCCGTTCTGACATGGTTGATTCCATTGCCTGCGATGAAGTCCTGGAATTCAGTGCTTGTGAAGCACGGGCCATTGTCGCTGACCAAGACGCCTGGTAGACCATGGGCGGCGAACATTGGACATTCTACCGTGGAGGAGGATGTGCTTGAATTTAAAATGGCACACTCAATCCATTTGGAGTAGGCGTCTACTACAACCAAAAACATTTTACCTATGAAAGGACCTTTGTAGTCCATATGGATGCATGACCATGGCTTGGCGGGACAGGACCAGGGGCTAAGGGGGGCTTCCCTGGGTGCGTTGTCCAGCTGAGCACACGTGTTGCACCTGCGAACACAAAGTTCCAGGTCTGCATCCATCCCTGGCCACCAAACGTGTGACCTGGCAATTGCCTTCATCATGACAATGCCCGGGTGCTCATTGTGAAGTTCTCTGATAAACACCTCTCTGCCCTTCGGGGGCATGACTACTCGGTTTCCCCATAGTAGGCAATCGGCCTGAATCGAGAGTTCATCCTTGCACCTATGAAATAGTTTAAATTCCTCAGTGCATGCTCCTAACATGGCTGCCCAGTCCCCATTCAGGACACATTTCTTAACTAAAGACAGTAGCCAGTCTTTATTTGTCCAGACTTTAATCTGACGGGCTGTCACAGGTGAGCCTTCGCTTTCGAAAGCTTCAACAGCCATGACCATCTCAGCATCATGCTCAGCTACCCCCTCAGTGCTGGCTGGTGGTTTTCAGTGCCCGGTCTGTGCAAAATTGTGTAGTCATAGGCGGCTAACGTAAGTGCCCACCTCTGTATGCGGGCCGATGCATCCGCATTTATGGCCTTGTTGTCGGCCAAAAGGGACGTTAGGGGTTTGTGATCTATCTCCAGCTCAAATTTCCTGCCAAACAGGTACTGGTGCATTTTTGTTACTGCATATACACATGCTAGCGCTTCCTTTTCTACCATCCCGTAGCCCCTTTCTGCCCGGGACAGACTTCTGGAGGCATAAGTTACTGGCTGTAACTGACCATTGGCATTCACATGCTGCAACACAAACGCGACCCCATAGTTAAAACTAGTTTCTTACATGGGTCATAGAACGTTAACAGTTTGTTGGAGCATAACAAATTGCGTGCTCTATCAATTACCCCCAGACCCAATTGTGACCTTTGCGTAGGAGCACGTGTAGCGGCTCTAACAGCGTACTCAATTTGGGAAGAAAGTTGCCAAAATAGTTCAGGAGCCCCAGGAATGAACGCAGCTCCGTCATGTTACGGGGTCTGGGTGCTCTCTGAATCGCTTCCGTTATGGAAGCAGTAGGTCTGATCCCGTCTGCAGTTACCCTCCTCCCCAGGAATTCTACCTCTGAAGCTAAGAAGATGCATTTTGCCTTTTCCAGTCGCAGCCCTACCCGTCCAGTCTGCGTAGCATCTCCTCCAGGTTGTGGAGGTGTTCTTCAGTATCACGACCCATGATGAGGATGTCGTCTTGAAAAACCACCGTCCTTGGAATTGACTTGAGGAGGCTTTCCATATTTTGCTGAAAGATCGCGGTGGCTGAACGAATCCCGAACGGACATCTGTTACACTCAAACAACCCCTTGTGTGTCGTGATTGTGGTCAGCTTCTTCGACTCACTCGCTAGCTCCTGGGTCATATAAGCTGAGGTCAGGTCCAATTTTGAAAAAAGTTTTCCACCGGATAGCGTCTGCTCTCGGAAGCGGGTACTGGTCTTGGAGTGACACCCGATTGATAGTGGCCTTGTAATCGCCACATATCCAGACTGACCCATCCACCTTGAACATCGGCACGATTGGGCTCGCCCAGTCACTGAATTCGACTGGCGAGATGATGCATTCCCTCAGTAAGTGGTCCAATTCGCATTCTTTCTTTTCCCGCATCACCGCTCTGGCCTTGTGGTGTACTGGCCTGGCGTCTGGGTTTATGTGAATCATTACCTTGGTCCCCATGAAAGTGCCAATGCCGGGTTGAAATAATGAGTCAAATTTGTCCAGGACCTATGAGCATGATACTCGTTCCACAGAATTGACATTGCCCCATTTCCAGTTCATGAAGCAAACCAACTCCTCCCCAGTAGTGCGGGACCGTCCCCCATGACAATCCAGAGGGGCAACCTGTTCTCCGAATCCTTGTGGGTCAGGACTACCGTGGCGCTGCCGAGCACCGGAATTATCTCCTTTTTATATGTCCGTAGCAGTGCATCAATCGGCAATAATTTTGGTCTCCTGCCCTTGGACACCCACAACCTTTCGAACTGTTTGATAGTCATCAGGGACTGGCTGGCCCACGTGTCCAGCTCCATTAATACTGGGATGCCATTGAGGAGCACTTTCACCATTATCAGTGGCGACCTGATATATGAATTGTATTTGTGCTCCACATGAACTTAGAAACAAAGAAAATAGGTGCAGGAGTAGGCCATTCGGCCCTTCAAGCCTGCACCACCATTCATGGCTGAACATGCAACTTCAATACCTGATTCCTGCTTTCTCGCCATGCCCCTTGATCCCCCTAGTAGTAAGGACTACATCTAACTCCTTTTTGAATATATTTAGTGAATTGGCCTCAATAGCTTTCTGTGGTAGAGAATTCCACAGGTTCACCACTCTCTGGGTGAAGAAGTTTCTCCTCATCTCGGTCCAAAATGGCTTACCCCTTATCCTTAGACTGTGGCCCCTGGTTCTGGACTTCCCCAACATTGGGAACATTCTTCCTGCATCTAGCCTGTCGAAACCTGTCAGAATTTTAAACGTTTCTCTGAGATTCCCTCTCATTCTTCTGAACTCCAGTGAATACAAGCCCAGATGATTCAGTCTTTCTTGGTATGTCAGTCCCGCCATCCCAGGAATCAGTCTGGTGAACCTTCGCTGCATTCCCTCAATCGCAAGAATGTCATTTCTCAAATTAGGAGACCAAAACTGTACACAATATTCCAGGTGTGGCCTCACCAAGGCCCTGTACAACTGTAGTAACACCTCCCTGCCCCTGTACTCAAATCCCCTCGCTATGAAGGCCAACATGCCATTTGCTTTCTTAACCGCCTGCTGTACCTGCATGCCAACCTTCAATGACTGATGTACCATGACACCCAGGTCTCGTTGCACCTCCCCTTTTCCTAATCTGTCACCATTCAGATAATAGTCTGTCTCTCTGTTTTTACCACCAAAGTGAATAACCTCACATTTATCCACATTATACTTCATCTGCCATGCATTTGCCCACTCACCTAACCTATCCAATTCACTCTGCAGCCTCATAGCATCCTCCTCGCAGCTCACACTGCCACCCAACTTAGTGTCATCCGCAAATTTGTAGATACGACATTCAATCCCCTCGTCTAAATCATTAATGTACAATGTAAACAGCTGGGGCCCCAGCACAGAACCTTGCGGTACCCCACTAGTCAATGCCTGCCATTCTGAAAAGTACCCATTTACTCCTCCTCTTTGCTTCCTGTCTGCCAACCAGTTCTCACTCCATGTCAGCACACTGCCCCCAATCCCATGTGCTTTAACTTTGCACATTAATCTCTTGTGTGGGACCTTGTCGAAAGCCTTCTGAAAGTCCAAATACACCACATCAACTGGTTCTCCCTCGTCCACTCTACTGGAAACATCCTCAAAAAATTCCAGAAGATTTGTCAAGCATGATTTCCCTTTCACAAATCCATGCTGGCTTGGACCTATCATGTCACCTCTTTCCCAATGCGCTGCTATGACATCCTTAATAATTGATTCCATCATTTTACCCACTACCGATGTCAGGCTGACTGGACTATAATTCCTTGTTTTCTCTGTCCCTCCTTTTTTAAAAAGTGGGGTTACATTGGCTACCCTCCACTCCACAGGAACTGATCCAGAGTCAATGGAATGTTGGAAAATGACTGTCAATGCATCCGCTATTTCCAAGGCTACCTCCTTAAGTACTCTGGGATGCAGACCATCAGGCCCTGGGGATTTATAGGCTTTCAATCCCATCAATTTCCCCAACACAATTTCCCGACTAATAAGATTTCCCTCAGTTCCTCCTTCTTACTAGACCCTCTGACCCCTTTTATATCTGGAAGGTTGTTTGTGTCCTCCTTAGTGAACCAAAGTACTTGTTCAATTGGTCTGCCATTTCTTTGTTCCCCGTTATGACTTCCCCTGATTCTGACTGCAGGGTTCCTACGTTTGTCTTGACTAACCTTTTTCTCTTTACATATCTATAGAAGCTTTTGCAGTCTGTCTTATTGCTCCCTGCAAGCTTCCTCTCGTACTCTATTTTCCCTGCCCTAATCAAACCCTTTGTCCTCCTCTGCAGAGTTCTAAATTTCTCCCAGTTCCCCGGTTCGCTGCTATTTCTGGCCAATTTGTATGCTACTTCCTTGGCTTTAATACTATCCCTGATTTCCCTTGATTGCCACGGTTGAGCCACCTTCCCTTTTTTATTTTTACGCCAGACAGGGATGTACAATTGTTGTAGTTCATCCATGCGGTGTCTAAATGTCTGCCATTGCCCATCCACTGTCAACTCCTTAAGTATCATTTGCCAATCTATCCCAGCCAATTCACGCCTCATACCTTCAAAGTTACCCTTCTTTAAGTTCTGGACCATGGTCTCTGAATTAACTGTTTCATTCTCCATCCTAATGTAGAATTCCACCATATTATGGTCACTCTTCCCCAAGGGGCCTCGCACAACGAGATTGCTAATTAATCCTCTCTCATTACACAACACTCAGTCTAAGATGGCCTCCCCCCTAGTTGGTTCCTTGACATATTGGTCTAGAAAACCATCCCTTGTGCACTCCAGGAAATCCTCCTCCACCGTATTGCTTACAGTTTGGTTAGCCCAATCTATTTGCTGAACTTCAGCTTCCAGCAATTTCCCCCAGTATTCATTTGGCCTCGTAGGGTTTACATCAGGCCCATCCTCCTCGTACATCAACCTGGCTGCAGGCTTCCTGCACATACCCGCCAAGTGACCGCTGACGTTGCAGTTTCTGCAGGTATATTGCTGATAACTGCAAGCTCTGGCTGGGTGTTTGCCTCCAGACCTCCAGCATGAGCTAGAGGCCCCATTGTTGGAAACAAAAGGTCCATTACCAGTCGAACATCTCTGACTGTCTCTGTAACTGTCCTTAAGCGCACCATTAACAGGTGCTGATGGCCCCATTACTGGCCGCATTGTCCATTGCGATGGCATGAATCGCCGTTCAGCTAGCCATTTTCTCTGTTGAATTCCCCCTTTGGGTTCGACTGCATGCTGGGACATGTCCGAGTGCCCTTGTCTGCCCAGAGTACTGTGTGCCACATTAACAATGTTGACTCCCTGGTCGTTTGCCGGAATTTGAGCCAAGATTTTTGCCATAAATCATTCTGGTCTCTTCCTCCCCTGAAATTATTGTCTGGGCTATCAGAGCCACTGCTTCCAAGGTCAAGTCTTTGGTCTCAATCAGTTTCCTGAAAACCCCAGCATGCCCGATGCCCTCAATAAAAAAGTCTCGCAGCATCTCCACTCTGCATGCATCTGAGAACTTACATTGGCTCGCCAGTCGCCGGAGATTTGCCCTTCACGCCGCTGGTGCGTGTAAAACCGGTGTCTAGCCATGTGCATGCTGCTTGCTGTTTTAAGGTGTTCCCCGATCAACTTACTGAACTCTTCGAACATCTTGTCCACCGGCTTCTCTGGCGCTAGAAGGTCCTTCATCAGGGAATACGTTCTGGATCCACAAACCATCAGGAGATGAGCCCTGCGTTTGTCGGCCGAATCCTGTCCCAACCATTCCTTAGTGATAAAACTATGCTTTGCTGTAGTCTCTCAATAAAGTCATCCCAATCATCACCAGTCCCTCTCTTCTGTGCTGCTAGTGGCCATGCTCGCGTGGTTTAAATCCCAGTTTCTCGTCGTCAATAATATGTCCTTACTATACAGTATAAATACACACGAGGCCCATACTTGAGAGAAGATCACTCTGTGACCAGTTACCTTTATTACCAAGACCTCAAGAGACAGACAGTGGGTGGAGCTTCCCCTTTTATACCGGAAAGTCCAGGTTAGGAGTGTCTCCCACAAGTTCGGCTCCTGTGGTCAGTGTTCTCAAGGTGTACAACTTAGGTCAGCTTATACATGGGTTACAATGACAGTTGAATACATGACAGATCCACATCGACTATGCGGGTCCTTTCCTGGGCAAAATGTTTTTGGTGGTCGTTGATGTGTATTCCAAATGGATAGAATGTGTAATCATGTCATCCAGCACATCCACAGCCACCATTGAGAGCCTTCATGCCACGTTCGCCACTTATGGTCTGCCTGACATTGTTGCGAGCAACAACGGATCGTGCTTCACGAGTTTGGAGTTTCAAGAGTTTATGAGACTCAATGGTATCAAGCACGTAAGGTCAGCACCATTCAAACCCGCGTCAAATGGTCAAGCGGAGCGGGCCGTCGAAACCATCAAACAGAGCCTGAAAGGCGTAACTCATGGTTCTTTGCAGACTTGCTTGTCACGCATACTGCTTAGTTACAGGACGAGACCTCACACACTTACCGGAGTCCCCCCTGCTGAACATGTTGATGAAGAGAGGTCTCAAGACCAGGCTCTCGCTTGTCCACCCTGATCTTACCGACCATGTCAAAAACGACGTCAACATCAGCAGTGGTATCATGATCACACTGCTGTGTCACGTGACATCTCTATTAATGATCCTGTGTATGTGTTAAGTTATGGTCAAGGCCCCAAGTGGGTCACTGGCAAGGAGGGTAACAGGGTGCTTATTGTCAGGTTCACTAATGGAGAAACATGCAGGAGGCACATTGATCAGATGAAATTGCGGCACACAGATGAACCGGAGCAGATTGAAGAAGACACCATCAATGACCAACCGATTCATATTCAGCCATCAGAAGACCCTGCTGTTGTCAATGAATCTGGACCTTCAATCCCCGACATGGACACTGCCACTCCCATTGGATCGGCGACCCAGCCTCAAGTCATGAATGACTCGGAGAGCTCAACCAGATCTGGAATTGAACTGAGATGATCAACTAGGGAGCGGAAAGCCCCGGACCATCTCAATTTGTAAGTCGGACTGATACCAAGATCTTGGGAGGGAATGATGTCATGTATGTATGCCTGGGTTTACCTGCCACCAGGGGGAGTGACCGTCAGAGGTCATTGGACCACAGACACACACGTACAGCCCTTATATATAAAGAAAGCCTCCATGTTTAATCCTCACTTTGAGATCTAATAAAGTAGAGTCAGGTCGCACCTGATTGAGTTCACGGTACTAAGCCTATTGAGTTATTGCATATGCAATACCCTCCCTCCTCTCTCGCTCTCTCTCTCCCCCCTCTCTCCCACCCACCCCCTCTCTCTCTTCCCCATCTCTTTATCTCTCTCCCCCCTCCTGCTCCTCTCCCTCTCTCTCTCCCCTCCCACTCTTCTCTCTCTCTCTCTCTCTCTCCCCCCACACTTCTCTCTCTCCCTCCCCTCCATTCTCTATCTCTCCCCCACCCCATTCTCCCCTCCTCCCTCCCCCTCTCTCCCTTTCCCCCTGCTCTCTCTCTCCCTCACCCTCTCCCTTCCCCACTTCTCTCTATCCCTCCCTCGCCCTCTCTCCCCTCCTCCCCACTCCCTCTCCCTTCACTCTCTCTTCCTCCCTCTCCCTCTCTCCCCTCCTGCACTCACTCTCCCACCACACTCTCTCCCTATTTCTCTCCCTCCTCTCTGTCCCTCCCTCCACCCCTCTCTCTCCCTCCCTCCCCCCTTCTCTCTCTCTCCCTCCCACCCCCTCTCTCCCCCTATCTCCCCCCCCTCTCTCTCTACCCCTTTCACTCTCTTTCTCCTTCCCTCCTTCTTACTCTATTCCTCTCAACCCTCTCCCTCCACTCTCTCCCTTCCGCCCCTTCTGTCTCTTTCCCTCCCTTCCCCTTCTCTCCCCTCCCCCTCTCTCTCACCCCCTTCTCTCTCGTTCCCTCATTCTCTCTCTCTCTCACTCCCCTTTCTCTGCCCCATCGTTCTCTCTACCCCCCTCATTTCTTTCTCCCCACCCCCCCCCCCATCCTCGTCTCTCTCTCCCCCTCCCCAGTCTCTTTCACTTTATCTCCCTCTCCCATCCCCTCCTTTCTCTCTCTCTTCACCCCCCTCCTCTCTCTCTCCCCACCCTCTCTGTCTCTCTCTCCCACTCTTTCTCTCCCCCATCTCTCTCTCTCTGCTCTCTTACTCCCCCCTCTCTCTTCCCACCCTCTCTTTACTTCCTTCCCTCTGTCCCCTCCCTCTCTACCACCCTCTCTCTCTCTCTTCCTCTGACCTTTTCTATCTCTGTCTCTTCCCCTCTCTCTCTCCCCCTTCTCTCTCCCCCCCACTCTGTCTCTCCCACTCTCTCTCTCTCTCTTCCCCTCCCTCTCTCTCTCCCTCTCTCTTACCCCCACCCTCCTCTCTCTCTCCCTCTTCTCTCTCTCACCCTCTCTCTTTCTCCCCCTCTCTCTCTCCCCCTTTTCTCTCTCACACCTCACTCTCTCCCACTCTCCCCCTCTCTCTACCCCTCTCTCTCGGGCTCTCTCTCCACCTCTCTCTCTTCCCCTTCTCTCTCTCTCCTCACTCTCCTTCCCCCCTGTCTCTCCCCCCACTCTCTCTCTCCCCCTCTCTCTCTCACCTCCATCCTCTCTCTCTCTTTTCACCCCCTCCCTCCGATCTCTCTCTCTCTTGCTCTCTCTCTCTCTTCCCTCTCACCTGACCCCCTCTCTCTCTCCCCCTCTCTCCTCCACCCTCCTGCTCCTCTCCTCTCTCTCCCCTCACACCCTTCTTTCTTTCTCACTCCCCCTTCTCTCTCTTCCTCCCCTCCGTTTTCTCTCTCTCTCCCTTACCCTCTGCCCTCCCCCCTCACCCTCTCCCTCTCTCTCTTCCCCCTACTATCTCTCTCTCTCCCTCCTTCCTCTCCCTCTCTCTCCCTCCCACCACCTCTCTCCCCTCCTGCACTCACTCTCCCCCACCCTCACTCTCTCCCTTCCCTCGTGCTCTCCCTCCCTCCACCCCTCTCTCCCCCTCCCTCCTTCCGCTTTCCACCTCTCTCCATTATACCTTCTCTCTCTCTCCCTCCCCCTTCTCTGTCTCCCCCTCCCTCCCCCTCACCCCAACTCTCCCTTCCCTCTTCTCTCTCTCCTCATCCACCCCTCTCCCTCCCTCGTCTCTATCTCTCTCCCCCCCCTCTCTCTCCTCCTCTCTCTTTCTATCCCCCCACGTTCTGTTTTGATTAACAGTTACAAATCCAAGGTAAATTACAAGCACACTTATTTGATCTGCCAGAGTCCAGATTGCCACGCCTATGGGAATAATTGGGCATTTGGGCATTTCAACGGGACCGTGAAAGTTTTGGAGCCTATGTGGAGCGGCTAGAAATCTTTTTCACTGAAAATAATAACATCGAAGTCCCCAGTGATGAAAACCCTAACCGGGTGGTGTTGGAAAGACAACAGGTAATTTTCTTAACTGAAGCAGGGCCCGAGGTGTATGAAACCCTGAAAAATGTGCTTGTGCCTGTCAACTCAAAGGACTTAACTCTTAAGAAGAATAGCACTACAGTCCTGAGCCCCTGGAAATTGCTGAAAGTTATCATTTCAGAATACGAGATCAGTTAACTGAAGAAAATATCAGCGAGTATATTGTAGCATTAAAAAAGCTATCTATTCACAGCAATTTCGGAAACTTTCAGGATCGAGCAGAGCGTGACTGCTTAGTTTGTTGGATGAAAAATTATGCAATCAAAAGAAAGTTATTGACAACTCCTAACTTGACTATTGATTTAGCTTGTTAGAAAGCTATGTCAATGAACATGGCCGACCAATATTCCCGAGAATGTCATATTATTTCCAATCATCAGACAACCGCAGGTTAAAAGTAAAAGGCAGTTGGGCCCCAAGGTCTCAGAAACTAGCCTTGGTAACAGAGCATTGAAGTCCTGCTATCAGTGCCTGGGACAATACATTGCTCAAAGTTGTCCATATGTGAAGGCAGAGTGTTTCATCTGCTGGAAAACGGGGCATCTTGTGAAGGCATGCTGACTAAAGGATAAACCAGCTATAAGTAGAGACCCAGAGACTATATAGCATGGAAGAAAAACAACAGGACAAGGAGGTTTTAGAACTACACATCATCAGGAGCACGAAGTTAACTAACAGCGATTCAAATAATATCATCATCCACATTGATGTTGCAGGAACCAAGATAACCATAGAAATCGACACTGGTGCATCCACGAGTGTAGTACTGGAGTTGCTATACCTCGGCAAATTGCGTAATTATGCACAAATCGAAAGGCAAGCTTTGGCATTAATTTTTGGGGTCAAGAAGTTCCACAAATACTTGTATGGTCATAAGTTTACCATCAGTATGGAGCATAAGCCCCTGACAGCAATCCTCCACCCAAAGTCCTCAGTTCCAACATTAGCTGCAGCCCGAATGCAGAGATGGGATTTGATTTTGTCAGCATATACATATGGTATTGAATAAAGACGATCAACTGATCACAGTAATGCTGATGTTATGTCTAGATTGCCTTCCCCATCACGTTACACCCGATAGGGAAGAAGTGTTCTATTTTTCATACATTGAAGAACTGCCAGTCACAGCTGAAGAGATTGGTGGAGCAACCAAACATGACCCAGTTATGTCAAAGGTGTATGATTATATTGCAAATGGATGGCCAAACCAGGTAACAGACAAAGATATTCATCCATTCTTCATTCATAGGAATGAATTGTCAGTCGATAAAGATTGTATTATGTGGGGTGCAAGAGTGGTTATACCAAATAAATTCAGGTCCAAATTATTAGGAGACCTCCATGACCAAAACCTGGGAATGTGCTTGATCAAGAGTTTTGCATGCAATTACTTATGGTGACCAGGTCCAGATAAAGAAATAGGGCTAGAGCCTCCACTTTTGAGCTTGTCGCCCAAAAATGGGCATTATTTCCAGCATGGGCGGTGAAAAAGGGTTTTCAGATTGCCGGTTTCTCGCCCATTCTGAAAACAGTTTACATTTTTGAAAATGGGCATTACCGTGAGCGTTATCAAATGGGCGATAGCGTTAAATCTTTTTGACCTTCTGCCATAAAGTGTGGCCATCCTTAGCAATGGCATGGCAATGCTCAATTCCCACGATTCAGGACGTCAAAGGTCATCATGATATGAGCAGGAGAGGAGACACAGAGAGAGAGGGAGCTCAGAGGGACTGAAGGCGAGGCTGGGTGTGGTGTGGCTGCTTTGCGAGGAAGGAGGGAGACTTTAGAGCTTCACAGCAAGTAGGCAAACAAAAAGTACCTGTTAACAGCCACATATTTGACTCAATTTGCCCTATAATGGAGAGGCATCACAGCACGCTGTGGAGACTGATGCTGGAGTGAGCAGGGAAAGGAGCACATTGGAGGCTACAAAAGATCCAGGAGATTCTCGGATGAAGCAAATGGCTCCCTCCTGTCGGAGGTTGAGTCACGCTGAGGTGATTTGACACAGGGAGGGAGTGGGAAACCCACCACAAAGGCATACCGGAGGATATGGACCGAGATAGCAGAGGTGGTCTCGTCGACGCCCAACGAGGTGCGTGAGGGCAACTAATGCTGCAAACGATGGAACGACCTTGTGGGATCCGCAAGAGTGATACTTATGTATTTGTTACTTATATATATGTATTTATATAATTTGATTTGTAACAGGCATGAGTGACTGTCAGCAGACGTGAGGTCTTGCATTTTTACCGGGAATGTTTTACTCAAAGCCTGCGGCCACGGTGTACATCTTTAGGTAAAGAATGATCATAATCATAATCGGTTATGTGTTGTATCAGTGTCTGTGACAGTACCTAGCAATGATATCATGCAATGATCTCATTCCATGTTGTCCTGGTACCTTTTACAGAAGAAGCTATCGACAATGAGGTCCATGCAGAGGCGAATGGGTGGGGGGCCACCAGTCCCCAGCGATATCATTGACATGGAGGACCGAGTGCTAGCACTCATGGGGAATCACTCTCGGACAACCACGAATGCATCTGCAGACCCTGAAGTGATGCCACGTGAATAAAGCTTACACCATTGCGTGATGTAAAGTCAATAGATGCCACACCAACTCATATCTGACCAATCATATATGATCAATGATTTCTAAAAGTATCTGTAGAGGGATTTTTTTGGCTATTCATGCTATGAACCTAATATGGTCAAGCAGAATTCGCCTGCACGACAGGAAAACATATTTAGACTCCAACATCTGCTTACCCTGAGTCATGAAGATAAGGGAAGCAAGACAAAGGAAGGGGGCACACAGCTACATGTTTGTTCTTACTGTTATCTGCTTGTTTTTCTGCTAATAAATGGGAACTGAATGTTTAAACAATGGCCTCAGGGTCTCATGTATCTTGTTGCGGAATGTGTCTATTCTTCTGTGTAACCTTGATGACACACACAGTTGTGGTTTGTGAGCTTAAATATGGGGCACTCTGGACCAATCGGGGAGTTTCTGGGGTTATGGGTTGCAGAATCTGAGCACAGATCTCCGACGTAGCCACGTCTACAAATACGTAAATTAAACTTGTGTGTTTTCCCACTTAAAGCAGACGGATATCTCGAGTCTTGTTCTTGAACATAGATTTGTACCCCAACATTTGGAATAGTTGGCAGGATATTGTGGCACGGGTGAGACCACGGCGGAGGGGTCACAGCAAGAGTGAGTAACTTTTAAATACCACTCACAAATTCGGTGGCCCGGAAGTCGACGGTCAAACTCGGGCACAGATCTGAATCAAGTGAGATCTGCTGAGCGGGTAAGACACAATTTTAAGAACTGGTACCATAAAGTAATTATAAGTTGTTGTTGCAACAAAGGACCGGTTTAGTAATTGTAAGTAAGAAGTTAGACGAACAGGGAAATCTTGGGGCAGGATTAAAGTTGCATGAAGAGGCCAGTGCGGTGGGACCGCCCGTAGTCAGATCATAGCATGGCGTCGGGAAAGAATTAAACTGGGGTGAAGAAGGCACCCTTACTAGATTCTATGCAGGCGACTGGAAGGGCTTAATCGACAAGATGCTTAAGGATGGATGAGATCCAGAGAAGGATTTCACCGACCAAAAAACCTGGTGGTAAAAGCAGAAAAACAAATGTGCTCAGAAAGTGGGAGTAATAATAGTATGTCAATTTCTGCAATCCAGTAGCAAATTGAAACCAAAAATCGAGGAATTAAAATAGGCAAGGGCAGAAATAAAGAAGCTAAGGGAAATGGAAAATTAATAAAAGAAAAGAGAAATGCTGGAAAAACACATCAAAAGATAAAAATGCGACCTTGAAAGCTGCAGCTGCTAGAAAGAGAAACAAAGATCTTTAGGAAAAATGGACTAGAGGAAGATCTTCAAAATACAAAACCAAATTTGAAGAAAGGAGATTTAAATTGGCTGTGAAAAAAGATATTAGTTTAAATATAAAAGCTTACGAGTTAAACCCGACACAGAAGTTTTATGCTGAGAAAGAGAAACAAAGATGTTTACCTATGGAAAAGAGGAAGGTCATCCAAAAAAATTATTACGTTCGTATTCAAAAGGGGAATAAATCTAAGTTATGCGAACTCAGCAAAGGAAGAAAAAAAATACTGGGAAGTAGAGAATTCTTAAAAAAGCTGGAACTGGCACGGAAGTTTAGATTTTGAGCGGAGAGAAATAAAACACAAGATTTGCTTGGTGAACGGGACCGTAAAAACGGAATGCTGGAATGTATATAGCTTGTGGGAAAATTGGATTTCAGTAAACAAAGTAACTATTAAAAATGTGTGGTCTCGTTTTAAATCAATGAAAAAAAATCTTTGGCAAATATTTGAATTGGAAGTTTAAAGAAATTGGAGTTTAATCTACAATGCTGTCTTTCCCGATGAGAAGGTTTTATTATAACAACTTTACTAATGATTTTTGCTGTTTTAACGGATTCCTAATTTCTAAGCAAGTTTTGAAAGCACAAAGACTTGGAAAAAATTTTTCGGATGAATACGCGAAGTCACGTAATGACGTCAGGCCTTCTTACAAACCTGTAAAGGAGTTAACCCTTTCCATTGACAGCTGTTTTATACTGGACATTATTAATTTGGATTTCTTAATAAAAGAAAGAAGACTCACCTGACAGACAGAGGAAATGGTGGGATAGTCAGAATAAAAATAAAATGAAAAAAGTCTACGTAATAATTGTAATAATATTCGCCTGTTACAGAGGACAGATAGATACTCAAACAAAACAAAGTCAAGCGTTAGAAGCTAAGATAAATAAGCTGGAAGAGATAAAGTTGGCTCTGTCAAAAGCTATCTGGACAGGCTTGGACGGAGTTGCTACCGGCTATCCTGATAAGACTAAGGGCAACTCCTAACCGAATGACAGGATTAACCCCATATGAGCTTATGGCTGGGCGAGCAATGCAATTACCAGAAGGAATAATTACGGGAGGATCCAATGTGGGCCCTCTGCGGGATCAGATTAGGAGGTATGTGATGGAGTTAAGCAAACAGCTTAAGGGAATGCGGCGGGAGGTGAGAGAACGTCAGGCACGTTGAGACGAACAAGAGGAGTGGGAGTCCACGGTGGATCTCCCTCAAGTAGGGGACAGAGTAATGGTTAAGGGCCTGCCAGGAAGAATGGGATTCGCGTCGCGGTGATCAGGACCCTACGAGGTATTCAGTGGGGATATGTGTGCTTATGTAGATATGCACGGGATAGGACGGTGGAAAATTGGTCCCAACTAAAACCTTATTCAGTTTAACTAGATCATGGAGAACCTGCTAGTACTCCTCGTTGGGACGTTGGTTTTGGGACCTCTCGTTTCTACCCTGCGTGGCAAGGAACACGGCCCAAATGGATGTGACGATCACAGAAACACCACCGCACCAGACGATTGTGCTGTTATAATACAATCAAATGAAACAATGCTCAACGACAGCTCCTGCGGACGATGCGACGAAAACAGGAACACTCGCACGATACAACTATTGACCATCGTAACCCCCTCGAGGGGGGGTAAGACAACAAGGAAGGTTTTGTGGAACTACATGGGTTGATGATAACGGGGGGAGAGGAAAGGGTTGTGATGGGAATAATCAAAAGGTCATTTCTGTGGAAACCGAAGTGCAGACGGTCTGTTTAAATAATTCTAAAATAAGGTGGCAAACAGAACGCTTTAATGGAACACAGTCCGGTGAGGGGGAAATAGTACGGTTAAAATGGACTGATGATAAGCTAGAAATAAAGGTACATACGAGCTCGCACTGGCAAATTACATTCTGGAAATGCAGAGAACGAGGTTAAGATATCGTGCACCGACAAGGTAGTAGTGTCAGCAGTATGCTGCAGAGATATTGGAAGACTATTGGGATGCCTCAGGGGCATCCAGGTCTCGAGACCCTTTCAAGACAAGCCAGACACGTAGGCGTAAAAGGGGCTTGGGCAATGATATCCTGACAGGAGTAAACACAGGAACGTCCTTTGTTAACGCCTTAGATATACAAATTGTAGAGGAACAAACAGAGCGCGTCAAAGACACAGTCAGGGTTCTGCTATCGAAAGGGACAGGAAACACCGAGGACCTCGCTAGAGAAGGAGATGAGACAGCGGGGAGCTTAGTTAAAGGGATTACAGTCCTGGAGGGCCACGCTGCCACCGTTAATCATCTGATTGACCGAGAATTTAATACAGAAAAGGAAGAGGTTCAGCGAGACCTCTGCAACGCTTATGGGGGATGGATGATTGGGCAGGTCAGGAAAAACCTGGACCAAATACACAGGGGAGTAAGGACGAGTGTGGATTTAATAAGACAAAGGGATGTATCTTAGAAATAAACCCATCAGAGTCAGAACCCACTCACTCAGCCTACTGTGGAAAAGGGGAATACTGTGTGGTAACCAACCAACTAACTTATGACTATGGTATTTATCAGTGTAACATCCCTAACCCCAACTTCTACTTCACCCCGAGGCTACCGGTAACGATTGGATGAGCACGAATGACGTATATCCATGCTCGAGAAACTATTACCCTGAACCTGACTGATGAAATTAAGCAAGATTTATACCAATACGAAAGTAAACTAGTTGCCCCAATACCTCACCTGCCTGAGGACCTGAAATATATAAAAGACCCCCTGCTGGCAAGCATAAAATGATACCACATTATCGAACAGGAGCTACGAATATTGGACAAAGAAATTGCACAAAGCCTTCAATATACGCCTTGGTATGAGAAGGCGTGGAACTGGGGACTAAATGTTAATATACACCCATGGATACGAATAATCTCACACATATTAGCGGCTGTACAATTGGTTTTGGCATTGGGATACTTGTTTATGTGTTGTACTTCTTATAAACGCCGCAGGGCAAAGAAGCGAGTGTGGACTACTGCATTGGAGGTAAAGAAATTATTGATTACAGGAATCTAATTCGGAAACTTCTGGATCTCAGTTCTCCCCAACCTAGCGGCTGATCACCGCAGCAGGGGCGGAGGAAATGAGAACAGGAGTGACAAAAGTGATTAATTGGGCTAGCCATGGATCAAAAGGAGGGATGTTGTAGAGGGATTTTTTTGGCTCTCCCTGCTATGAACCTAATATGGTCAAGCAGAATTCGCCTGACTGGCAGGAAAACATATTTAGACTCCAACATCCGCTTACCCTGAGTCATGAAGATAGGGGAAGCAAGACAAGGGAAGGGGGCACACAGCGACATGTTTGTTCTGACTGATATCTGCTTGTTTTTCTGCTGATAAAGGGGAACTAAATGTTTAAACAATGACCTCAGGGTTTCATGTACCTTGTTGTGGAATGTGTCTATTCTTCTGTGTAACCTTGATGACACACACAGTTGTAGTTTGTGAGCTTAAATATGGGGCACTCTGGACCAGTCGGGGAGTTTCTGGGGTTATGGGGTGCGGAACCTGAGCACAGATCTCCGACATGGCCACGTCTACAAATACATAGAAACATAGAAAATAGGTGCAGGAGTAGGCCATTCGGCCCTTCTAGCCTGCACCGCCATTCAATGAGTTCATGGCTGAACATGCAACTTCAGTACCCCATTCCTGCTTTCTCACCATACCCCTTGATTCCCCTAGTAGTAAGGACTTCATCTAACTCCCTTTTGAATATATTTAGTGAATTGGCCTGAACAACTTTCTGTGGTCGAGAATTCCACAGGTTCACCACTCTCTGGGTGAAGAAATTCCTCCTCATCTCGGTCCTAAATGGCTTCCCCCTTATCCTTAGACTGTGTCCCCTGGTTCTGGACTGCCCCAACATTAGGAACATTCTTCCTGCATCTAACCTGTCTAACCTCATCAGAATTTTAAACGTTTCTATGAGGTCCCCTCTCATTCTTCTGAACTCCAGTGAATACAAGCCCAGTTGATCCAGTCTTTCTTGATAGGTCAGTCCCGCCATCCCGGGAATCAGTCTGGTGAACCTTCGCTGCACTCCCTCAATAGCAAGAATGTCCTTCCTCAGGTTAGGAGACCAAAACTGTACACAATACTCCAGGTGTGGCCTCACCAAGGCCCTGTACAATTGTAGCAACACCTCCCTGCCCCTGTACTCAAATCCCCTCGCTATGAAGGCGAACATGCCATTTGCTTTCTTAACCACCTGCTGTACCTGCATGCCAACCTTCAATGACTGATGTACCATGACACCCAGGTCTCTTTGCACCTCCCCTTTTCCTAATCTGTCACCTTTCAGATAATAGTCTGTCTCTCTGTTTTTACCACCAAAGTGGATAACCTCACATTTATCCACATTATACTTCATCTGCCATGCATTTGCCCACTCACCGAACCTATCCAAGTCACTCTGCAGCCTCATAGCATCCTCCTCGCAGCTCACACTGCCACCCAACTTAGTGTCATTCGCAAATTTGGAGATACTACATTTAATCCCCTCGTCTAAATCATTAATGTACAGTGTAAACAGCTGGGGCCCCAGCACAGAACCTTGCGGTACCCCACTAGTCACTACCTGCCATTCTGAAAAGTCCACATTTACTCCTACTCTTTGCTTCCTGTCTGACAACCAGTTCTCAATCCATGTCAGCACACTACCCCCAATCCCATGTGCTTTAACTTTGAACATTAATCTCTTGTGTGGGACCTTGTCGAAAGCCTTCTGAAAGTCCAAATATACCACATCTACTGGTTCTCCATTGTCCACTCTACTGGAAACATCCTCAAAAAATTCCAGAAGATTTGTCAAGCATGATTTCCCTTTCACAAATCCATGCCGACTTGGACCTATCATATTACCTCTTTCCAAATGCACTGCTATGACATCCTTAACAATTGATTCCATCATTTTACCCACTACCGATGTCAGGCTGACCGGTCGAAATTCCCTGTTTTCTCTCTCCCTCCTTTCTTAAAAAGTGGGGTTACATTGGCTACCCTCCACTCCATAGGAACTGATCCAGAGTCAATGGAATGTTGGAAAATGACTGTCAATGCATCCACTATTTCCAAGGCCACCTCCTTAAGTGCTCTGGGATGCAGTCCATCAGGCCCTGGGGATTTATCGGCCTTCAATCCCATCAATTTCCCCAACACAATTTCCCGACTAATAAGGATTTCCCTCAGTTCCTCCTCCTTACGAGACCCTCCGACCCCTTTTATATCCGGAAGGTTGTTTGTGTCCTCCTCAGTGAATACCGAACCAAAGTACTTGTTCAATTGGTCCGCCATTTCTTTGCTCCCTGTTATGACTTCCCCTGATTCTGACTGCAGGGGACCTACGTTTGTCTTTACTAACCTTTTTCTCTTTACATATCTATAGAAACTTTTGCAATCCGTCTTAATGTTCCCTGCAAGCTTCTTCTCGTACTCCATTTTCCCTGCCCTAATCAAACTCTTTGTCCTCCTCTGCTGAGTTCTAAATTTCTCCCAGTCCCCGGGTTCGCTGCTATTTCTGGCCAATTTGTATGCCACTTCCTTGGCTTTAATGCTATCCCTGATTTCCCTTGATTGCCACGGTTGAGCCACCTTCCCTTTTTTATTTTTACGCCAGACAGGAATGTACAATTGTTGTAGTTCATCCATGCGGTCTCTAAATGTCTGCCATTGCCCATCCACAGTCAACCCCTTCAGTATCATTCGCCAATCTATCCTAGCCAATTCACGCCTCATACCTTCAAAGTTACCCTTCTTTAAGTTCTGGACCATGGTCTCTGAATTAACTGTTTCATTCTCCATCTTAATGCAGAATTCCACCATATTATGGTCACTCTTCCCCAAGGAGCCTCGCACAACGAGATTGCTAATTAATCCTCTCTCATTACACAACACCCAGTCTAAGATGGCCTCCCCCCTAGTTGGTTCCTCGACATATTGGTCTAAAAAAACATCCCTTATGCACTCCAGGAAATCCTCCTCCACCGTATTGCTTCCAGTTTGGTTAACCCAATCTATGTGCATATTAAAGTCACCCATTATAACTGCTGCACCTTTATTGCACGCACCCCTAATTTCATGTTTGATGCCCTCCCCAACATCACTACTACTGTTTGGAGGTCTGTACACAACTCCCACTAACGTTTTTTGCTCTTTGGTATTCTGCAGCTCTACCCATATAGATTCCACATCATCCAAGCTAATGTCCTTCCGAACTATTGCCTTAATTTGCTCCTTAACCAGCAATGCTACCCCACCTCCTTTTCCTTTTATTCTATCTTTCCTGAATGTTGAATACCCCTGGATGTATATTAAACGTGTGTTTTCCCACTTAAAGGAGACGGGTGTCTCGAGCCTTGTTCTTGAACATAGATTTGCACCCCAACAGTATCATAGAAATAATTCTGACCGAATGAAAATCATTGCAATCCACAATGTGTTGATGGTCATGAAATGTGATGTCTGCGATGATTTTGAGAGTGGTGGAGCTTTTGTCGTGCATATGCTGTGGGTAGCGCTGGACTCACCATCTCACCCTAGAACCCCCTTCTCCTCTAACAACCTCATTTGTGTCTTGCAGCTCAGCCAGCAGCTTGGCCCCAGGCAAGGCCACAGAGGCCAGAAGGTGGGGGCGCGGGGCAGGAGTCGACGGACGGTCCTATTGCATCTGGTGCTGAGGAGCTCCGCTTGTCGTCCATCAATCCGCTGGGTCTGTTCTCGACGGATGAGAGTGCGGACTTCGAAGAAGCTGTATCGCCACGCTCCAGAACCCATTCCACCCCAATGCCATCTATTGGTCCTTTGGTCATTCTCGCCACCACTCTGGAGGTGCCGGTCCCAAGCACCTCTCCACAGTACACTCCATTTATCCCCAGGATGGTGCCGACCCCACGGAGGCCTCGTGGACGCAGAAGGTCTGTTCCATGAGCGCGACATGACAGGGGAGAGATGGTTCGGTTGTCCAGGAGGACTATAGACATTGGTGACCAGCTCATCGAAGCTTTGGGGGGCATATCCCAACACCTGGCCACCATGTCCAAGTGCATTCCATGCATGGCGGAGTCCCTGGATGTGATAGCCAGGAACACTGCTGCCACAGCCCTTTCAGTGGTCCCAGAGTGCTGCACTCCACCCCTAGGTTCCCCACCACCACTGCAAACGACAGACCCAAGTAAGGACCAAGATCCTGCTTCTGCATCAGAGAATGTTGCCTCCTCGGCACCCCCTGCTCCCGTGCCCGTCCAACCAACGCATCTGTTTTCATCCCCCGTAATGAGGCACCGCCTAAGGAGCTCCTTGCCAGGCATCGTGGAGCGAGGAGGGGAAGGGATAGAGGTGGGGACAAGAAAGAGAGAGGGGAAGGAAAGTGAGGTGCATGTCCGCAGGTGATGGCTGTGTTATATCTCCATCTGGGTGAATGCAATTTGTTGCAATGTATGGGGGCTGGGGACCATGCTCCTGCTTTGCCTTTGTATTCTGTGTTGCTGGACATGTTGACCATGTGATTTATGTCAATGGTGGAAAAAGTGGGATGTGGGCGGGGGTTGGGTGTTATTAGCTGTGTTACTTATGATTTCAGACCAATGTTGGTATTAAACTTTTGTTATTGAACATAACCTTGTTGCGCATTGTCTCAGATAGCTGTACCATTACACACTGGTGATTCCTTACCGTGAAAGGGTGAAATACAACTTAACATCAATCAACGTAAACTTTAATTGACACCAAGGTGATGGACACCATTGATGTCTGAGCTGCACACACATAGCAGTGTGTCAGCGTTGTTACTCACATCAGCACCTCTTTCAGGCAAATCTTTCCGATATCAGCTCCTCACATAAGAGTTGGATTTAACAAATGACAGCCACACCACTGGCATCCATCCTGGTTAGTTGCACATTTTGTGGGCGGTTTTTTGAGCGGGCGATATTCTGGCCGATATGTATGCGAGATGGTGAAATTGACGGTGAGCGATCTCCATGGTCGCTAGTTTGGGTAAAAATGCTCTTTACGAACAAAAACAATCGCCGGGCATTATTATTGAATCTCGGCATTAAATCAGTGTGGAAAGTAATGCTGGGAAATAATATGGGCATTGAAATCGCCCATTCTGCTGATTCCGCCCAATAAATGTAGGCGGGCGGTAATATTTTTTTCTCAGCGTTAAGCACATGGGGAAAATAACGCTCGCCGATAAGTCTCCTAAAAAAGCCCATCAGTTTCCATTTTGTTCCAAAATGGGTGATATTTGGGCGTTCTACGTCATTTCAGCAGTTAAATGGCCATTAAGTGGGTGTTAAGCAGGCCAAAAAAGTGAAGGTTCTAGCCCCATAGAGTACATCGTCTGTCAGTGTACAACATGTCAATCAGTAAGCAAGAAACCACCATCAGCACCATTACAGCCATGGAAATGGCCTCCCAGGGTGTGGCAAAGGCTACATATCGATTGAGCTAGAAGGACAACAATTGTTCATTGTGATCGATAGCCATGGTGTTTCCAATGGGGAAAATAACAACAAGTATTTTACGGAGGTTATTTTCTTCATTTGGTCTCCCAGAAAAAATTGTTTCTGATAATGAATTACAATTTCGTTCAGAAGAATTTGCACAGTTCACGAGCAAAACAGGTGTGAAACATACAAAGGTTCCACCGTACCACCCTGCTTCAAATGGTGCAGCAGAGTGCAAAGTACAAATTGTAAAACATGCCCTCATCAAACAGATGTTGGATCCAAATCCAAAGAAACGACAACTGCCATTGGACCTCAAATTGGCTAATTTTCTAATTACGTATTGTAATACTCCTCATACAATTACTGGTAGAACACCAGCAGAGTTGTTTCTCAAACAACAGCCACAAACCAGATTCTCGTTGTTAAAACCAAATTTGGCACAGTCCGTAGAAGAGAAACAATTAAGACAGAAAGAGAATTATGATAGAGGTAGAGTAAAAGAGAGAAGTGTGAAATTAAATCAAAAGGTGAGAGTGAAGAACCATCGCCATAAATACTTAAAGTGAAGATATGTGGTCCTCGCACATACTTGGTCAAGATGTTTGATCATGGATAGATTTGGTTTATTCACATTGATCATATTTTACCTACAGATGTGAAAGTAGTTGAAGGTGGGAATGTTTCAATTATTTCTGACTCATCAGATAATTTTGATACAAGTAAAGTACCAGTAGCATATCTAACATCCAATGTACTGGAATCAAATCCAAGAGAAAGTCAGAATTTAAGTCTGAGCCTTGAATGAGTTTAAATTCAACACCATGTTTGGAAGGTTCTGTTTGAGAGCGAAGGTATCCTCTTTGAAACAGAAAACAAGTGGTTAAGCTTGATTTGTAAACATGGCAAAATAAGTCCTTGGGCTAGATTTTACACTTTTGTGCAGATCACCCAAAAATGGCCGTTATTTCTGTCGTGGGTGGTAAAAATGTGTTTTCAGATTGCCGGCTTCTTGCACATTCTCAAAGCCCCTAGTCTCCACTTTTGAAATTGGGCGTTGCCACGAGCGATATGAAATGAGCGGTAGCGTTAAATCTCTCTGACCTTCTGCTGTAAAGTGTCGCCGTCCTTAGCAACGGCATGTCAACGTTCGATTCCCACGATTCAGGAGCTCAAGGGTCATCATGCCATATGCAGAAGAGGAGACAGAGAGAGAGGGAGCTGAGAGGGACTGGAGGCGTGTGTGGGTGTGGTGTGGCTGCTTTGGGAGGAAGGAGGGAGAGTTTAGAGCTTTAGAACAAATAGGGAAACAAAAATTAGCTGTTACCAACCACATATTTGCCCAAATTTGGCCTATAATGGAGGGAGAGGAGGACGCGACACAGCATGCTGTGGAGACTGATGCTGGCGAGAGCAGTGAGTTGGGAGAGGAGCACATTGGAGGGCGAAAAAGAGTGAGGAGGTTCTTGAACGAGGCAATGCCTCCCTCCTGCAGGAGGTCGAGTTACGCTGGGGTGATTTGATCCAGGGAGGGCATGGGAAGCTCACCCTAAAGGCCTACCAGAAGATATGGGCCGATATAGCAGAGATGGTCTCGTCGGCGATCAATGAGGTGCATGAGGGCAACCAATGCCACAAACGATGGAACGGCCTTGTGAAATCCGCAAGAGTAAGTATTACATTTATTTATATGTACTTATGTATTTATATAATTTGATTTGCAACCGTCATGAGTGACAATCAGCAGATGTGAGGTCTTTCACTTTTACCGGGAATGTAATCAAAGCCTGCGGTCACGGTGCACGTCTTTAGGTAAAGAATGATAATAGTCATAATAATCATGATTACATCTGTCGGTTATGTGTTGTATCAGTCTCTGTGACAGTACCTAGCCATGATATCATGCAACGATCTCATGCCATATCGTCCTGTCATCATTTACAGAAGAAGCTATCGACGATGAGGTCCATGCAGAGGCGAATGGGTGGGGGCCATCAGTTGTCAGCAGGTGCTCATACTCGTGGGGAAGCACCCCCGGAAAGCCACGGAAGCATCTGCAGACCCTAAAGTGAAGCAACGTGAGTAAAGTTGACACCATTGCGTGATGTAAAGTGATAGAGAATTCAAACAGATTAGACAGATTGTGAAAATTCACAGACCCTCAAATCAAGGCTGCTATGTGCAGTTCAGCATGTTGCATTAAGTCATCAATCAACTTGACATTTTAGGACTTTGGGTAGCGAGCCAATTAAAAGGTTAAAAGACTATTAATTGAGCCAATAAGGTCAAAGAAGGCGAGTTCTTTTCTGTAAGTTGATCCAGGTATAAGTATAGCCATTTTGACCATGTGGTCTCAGAAGGACAAAGACCTGGCTTAAAGCCAAGAGCTGTCTGTCAGAAATAAAGTTACATTAAAACTACAATCGGAGTTCATATTTCATTGGAAATTAAGAGATCTAACAATTTTGGTGTCACGAACACGATTGCTGAGGAAAGAAACTGAATTTTGGACATTGGACCTACGTACTGAGGTAAGGAGTCCTCTTTATAAAAGTCCTCGGTCAAATCTAAATTCGCCTCTCCTTCTACGCGATTCCGAAAGCCTCCGGTTTGCGAACCCTCCGGTTGGTAGTCGGCTCGAGGTCTCATAGATGTCTAAACTTCGGCGGTGTGTTAGTTAATTAATCACCGACCTATTGATCGGCTAGAAAGCCCACGACTCAAGACCCCAATAAAGAAATCAGTATTATGGCAGCAGGAGATAAGAGCAAAGAATTGCCTACAACTGTTAAAGGTGGGCAAGCACCACCTGAAGTTTCGCTAGATTTAATTCTCGAACAGTTGAAAGAATACATAGAGCAACAATTCAGCTTATCTAAAACCTGTATTAAGATCGAACAAAAATACGGAACCTCCAATGGACAATGGTCCTTGGATGAGATTAAAAGGGTCTGGGGAAAAATGACCCGTATGAAAAATAAAGAGCGAACTAGATGGTCCCGAGCGGTTATGGGACAGATTCGAAAGCGGAATGAAATTATAATGCGTTCCCAACATGATCGAGAACTGACCAGTACAAAGGATCAATTGCAAGCAGTTTGTGCACAGCTGCGACAGAAAAAACTTGAACTTGAAAAGCTGGAAGCGGAAGTTAAAGATCTTAAAGGTGAAATTAAAGAATGGAAAAAATGATTAGGTCAAGAGACAGTAATAGGAAAAGGAAAATGTATCGGTCAATTCCTAGGGTACCCATGTTTGGATAAATTAAAAGCGCAAACCCGAAGACACAACCGAGGAATAGATACGGATTCTGAATCCTCCGACGATACGGGGTCGGAGGATGAAAAATTAGGGGTGCGCTTTGCCCCGTTTAAAAAAAGACGAGTTGTAATCAAATCAGAAGAGACTGCGGATGAGGGCGGAACCAAAAAAATGAGGAAAAGGATGTATGGAGAATACTTCGTTCATGATCCAGAGAAAATTGATAAATGGTCCAAGGAATTTCCCAATCCAAAGAAAGGGGGAGTGAAAATGTGGGACCAATTGGACCGCTTAAGAAATATATATCAACTTCATCCCTGGGACGGAGTGTAAATTTTGACCATAATGGTGCCAAAAACACAGGGAAGAAAATTGCACGACAAGGTAGAAGAAGCTTTGGGGCAGGATGAGCAAGAATTAGATGCAGGATGGGAGGTGATTAAACACTGGCTGCAAGTCTTCAGTCCAGCTAAGACAGACTGGGGAAAAATTGCAGCCTGCCAACAGAAAGGAACAGAGGAGGTCCTGGGGTATGACGAGCGGTTTAGATGCGCGTGGCTAGAACATTCGGGTATGAATAATACGGATGAGGAAGTGGATGAACAAGTGTTTGGACCCGTGAAAGCAGCTTTCGTGGCAGGTCTAAAGCCAGAACTGTCCAAAATGCTTAAGGTAGTGTTACCAGACTGGGAAGGTAGAGGGACTATCTTTGCAGCATTGGTGGATCGATGTAACCAATTAGATCGGGATATGTGAGCTAAAGTCCGAGCTGCACAGGCTATGGGATGGAAATCCCAGGATTCCGATAAACAGTTATGAGGAACATTACCCGGAAAATGTCATTATTGTGGGAAAGAAGGTCACTGGGCCAAGACGTGCAGGCAAAACAGCAAGGTCGTGGCTGGGGAAGAGGACGCAGCCAGAGATATAATTCAGCCAACAAACCAGGCTTGTCACAAGCTAACGACCTCATAGAAGCATTTAAGCGACTGACAATACAACAACAGAAGGAATTACTTGGGAAAGCAAAAAACGGTAAGAGCCCACCCTGGTCCCCTTCCTCGCACTAATACAACAGAGGGGAGATGGGCTATATATAAATGTGAGGGTGGGCGATAAGGATGTGGACTGTCTTTTAGACACAGGGGCGGAATTAACATGCTTACCCCTACAATATGGAGACTTTTTGCCGTTGGATGGTACAGCCTATGGAGTTGGGGGCCATAAAATGGAAATTAAAAGAACAACACCGGTACTTATAGGGCTGGGTCCACATGAACTAACCACGCCAGTCTGGATAGGTCCAGTAGATCAACCCCTTTTGGGAATGGACGTTCTAATCTAATTAGATTCATCGTTTCATTTTGAGGATGGTCGGGTGACATGGTCAATTAGAACTTTGAAGAAAGAAGAATTGAAGGAACACCCAATATGGGCTAAAGATAAGAACGATTGTGGCCGACTCCAGATGGAGCCTGCGTCATTTACCGGGACCAAGCCTCCATGCACTAAACAGTATCCCATCAGTCCAACTGCCATCGTAGGAATCTTATCGGTTATTCAGCAATTGGAGAAACAAGGGGTGCTTATTAAAACGCATAGCTCCTCCAATAGCCCCATGCGGCCGGTACAGAAATCTAATGAGACTTGGCATTTGACTGTCGATTATAGGAAAGCTAACCAGTGTATTGATCAAAAAGCTCCTTTGGTCGCAGATTCCTCCACCATTTTTAATTCCCTCAAACCAGAACATAAATATTTCTCGGTTATAGATATGGCCAACGGATTTTGGTCGGTGCCTCTGGCACCGGAGGTTCGACAGTGGTTTGTTTTCACGGTCCAAGGACAACAGTATACTTGGACCCGGTTACCGCAGGGTTTCCACAACAGCCCTACGGTATTCCACATGGCTTTACAAAGCCATTTACGAGAATTACCTCCCCTGTCATCCACAGTCATCCAATATGTAGACGATATCTTGCTAGCTTCAAACACGGAAGAACAGCATGAACAAGATTTACGAGCTTTGCTGGACCACCTTCGGCTGAAAGGACATAAAGCCAGCATCGACAAAGCACAAATTTCCCAAGAAGAGGTTGTATACCTGGGACAAAAGATTTCACAAGGAAAGAGAGAACTTACCCAGGATACAACTGCAGCCATTCGGGCTGCTAAAAAACCCACCACTATTCAGGAACTAAGGTCTTTTTTGGGATTGTGTAACTTTAACAGAAATTGGATTGACTCCTTCACACAGCTTGCTCAGCATTTGAATAATATTTTAAAGGGGAAACGTGCCTCTAAAGAAGCCAGCACCCTCACTAAGGAACAGCAAGAGGCCTTCCTGAGTTTGAAAAAGGCTTTGTGTTCAGCACCGGTTCTGGGAATCCCTGACAGTGGTAAGCCATTTACCCTGTTAGTCCATGAGAAAGAAGGATATATGACAGCTATACTGACACAAGAACATGGGGATCGGCAAAGACCTATTGGCTATTATTCGGCAAAACTGGATACGGTAGCCCTTGGATGGGGAAGTTGCATAAGGGCCATGGAAGCTACATGTCGAGCAGTACTGATCACTGCGGGTCTAGTCCTCGACCAAAAACTGATTGTCAAGTGTCCCCACACCGTACATGCTTTGCTGTCTCTGACTAAAATGTCTCAGGTGACGGCAGCTAGATGGACCCGCTGGACAGCAGTTTTGGAAGCTCCTAATCTCCATATCGTCCGGGCCAGCCCGGTTAATCCCGCAACTATTCTCCCGATGTCAGAATCAAGGGAGCAAGAGGGGGGAGAATGTGAAGAGCATGACTGCGTGGAGATTTTAAAAGAAACAGAAGAAGCAGCCTTAGCAGCAGAGGAGCCTCTGCACAACCCAGACCTCATCCTGTTTACAGATGGTTCCTCCTTTGTTGACAATGGTACCACAAAAGCAGGATTGGCAGTTACAACCTTATATGAGATAGTGGCAAAAGGATGTTTACCCTCAAGAACGTCAGCACAACAGGCCGAGTTACAGGGCCTGTCAGAAGCATGTGGAATAGCAGAAGGACTGACAGCTAATGTCTACACAGATTCGCATTATGCTTTTGGAGTCGCTCACGACTTTGGTCTGTTATGGCGGAAAAGAGGATTCCTCACTGCTGCTGCTACACCTATCCGAAATGGAAAAGAAGTCCGAGACTTACTGGAGGCCGTACAATTACCTCAGGAAGTGTCCATCCTTAAGTGTAAGACCCATACCAAGGAAAATACCACAGAAGCACAGGGAAATGCCCTACCCGACCAGGCAGCTAAAATGCCGCCTCACAGGGCGTTCCTCCAGAAGAACCAACACAGATGTGCAGATTGAAAGCACTCAGGACTCTGACATGAGAGCTTCAAACAATGCAAGGCGAGTGCTCCGGAGAGGAAAAATGGACATGGATTGAGGTAGGAATTAAACTATGTGAAGATGGTGTCTGGAGACAAAGAGTTACCGACAAGCCAGTCGCGCCACAAGCGCTTCTGCCTTTTTTAGCCCAACAGATCCACTCGTGGGGACACTTGGCCTCACAACAGATGACGGCATGGTTCCAGAAAAGCTGGTGGGGTCGGGGATTTAAAAAACATGCCCAGCTGGTAACAGACCGCTGTGTGGTCTGCCAGAAAAATAATTCAGGACCCATCACGGTAATGCCCCAACTGAGGCCCCCTGCCCCTGTCGGACCATTCCAGCATCTGCAGGTTGTTTATATATCTCTTCCTTCATGCCATGGATACACAAACATTCTTGTCATGGTCGACAGATTCTCTAGATGGGTAGAAGCTGTCCCAACTAAAAGAGCCACAGCCAATCACACTGCAAAGGTCTTGTGTAAGGATTACATTCCCCGATGGGGAGTCCCGAGTAGCATTGACTCAGATCAGGGAACACACTTCACAGGTGCTGTCTGCCAAGAAGTCTGTAGGTTGCTGAACATTACGTGGGATTTACACTGTCCTTATCATCCACAATCATCAGGACAAGTAGAACGAATGAATCGAACTCTGAAACAACGGCTTGCCAAATATCACCAAGAAGGAACACCATGGCCCCAGGCACTACCAATAGTGCTATGTTGCTTTAGGGCAACCCCGAACAGAACTACAGGTCTAAGCCCATTTGAAATAATAACAGGAAGACCCATGTCGCTGCCAGGATCTATCGATTTACGGAAAGCTGATGTTCACTTAATGAGTGACACTTTGTTATCATACTGTCAGAACTTAACCAATGCTATGAGTTCTGTTTCCCGACAGGTATCGGCAGCTTGGGGTAATCCACCCGAAGGAGGACATGACATCATCCCGGGAGTCTGGGTGTATGTGAAAAAGTTGCATAAAAAACCTTTGGGTGACAAGTGGGAGGGACCTTATCAAGTGTTATTGACCACCCAGGCAGCTGTTAAAGTCCAAGGAAAGAAAGCCTGCATCCACACTTCACACATTAAACGAGCACCCGTAACTGAAGCTGAAATTTATTAAGGACAATTACATTTTGCGAAAATGTATAAATTTACTGTATTATTGACTGTAGATAATCTAGGCATAGGCCTACTTCTTACTAGCTGAACCTCTGCACCAAAGGGAAATAGTAGGGTAGCAAGGGATTTACATGTAAATACCTTTTTATATATGTCATACATTTATGCCAACCAAGGTAACATTTCTAGTTGTTGGGTGTGTGGCTACCCTTGGCTGCCCCAGAATTGGACGGGATCCTGCTATTTAGCCTACATTATGCCTTTTATGTATCATATAAAGTCACTGTCGGAACATTTACACCATCCTAAGAGAGCTATCACAGAAACAGAGAGGTTCTTTGCCATTCTGGTCCCCAGGTATGGGACCGCCAGACTGGCAAGGGAATCCATTAACATGGCATCCGTTGTGGAACGGATAGCCAATGATACCTCAGAGGCCCTAGTTAAAATCAATGCAGAAATGGTAGCAATCCGCACAGTAGCCCTACAGAATCGACTGGCCCTTGATTACATCCTGGCTGAAAAGGGAGGTACTTGCGCCCTCCTCGGAACTGAGCATTGCACATATATCCCAGATAGCTCCGAAGAAATTACCCACTTAGCGGAGCATATCCAAAAGGAGGTAGAAAAACTTAAGCAACCCCCATCATTCACTTTGTGGAGTGGAGCCACTGAATGGCTAGGTTCAATAGGAAATTCATTGGTGGAAGGTTTAATTCTATTTGTTGTAATTATTTTACTTTTATATTGTTTGTTTATGTTGATTAAATGTTGTTGTGACCAGGCGGCTGTAGCTGCTATCCCGCAGGTGAGACACCTTGCAGGTCCCAGCAGACCGTCTGTACATGGCACAGGGGTATGTTATGCTTAAGGAAAGGTGGTTTACTGGTTGAATTAAGATATTGATTTGGAATAAATTGGAATAAGGTTAATTAACCTACTAAAACCAGACTTCCATTGTGGCCACGATGGAACTCGGGTTGGTGTAAATTTGTGTGGAAGCTACTCGTCCGGACATGTGGCGAAACACATCAACAAATTTTAGAAGGAAACTCTATTAACATGTTTGAAATAATTTTGTAGAATGTTTAACCAGTGATATCTGATGTTATATGATTCAGTTTGTGAAATAATCAAAGGGGGGATTGATAGAGAATTCAAACAGGCTGCATTTAGACAGACTGTGAAAATTCACAGACCCCCAAGTCAAGGCTGCTATGTGCAGTTCAGCATGTTGCATTAAGTCATCAATCAACTTGACATTTTAGGACTTTGGGTAGCGAGCTAATTAAAAGGTTAAAAGACTATTAATTGAGCCAATAAGGTCAAAGAAGGCGAGTTCTTTTCTGTAAATTGATCCAGTTATAAGTACAGCCATTTTGACCATGTGGTCTCAGAAGGACAAAGACCTGGCTTAAAGCCAAGAGCTTGTTACTGCTGTCTGCCAGAAATAAAGTTACATTAAAACTACAATCGGAGTTCGTATTTCATTGGAAATTAAGAGATCTAACATAAAGTCAATACAATCATATATGATCGATGATTTCTAAAATTGGCCTACATATAATGCTGGCCGAATGAAAATCATTGCAATGCACCAAGTGTTGATAGTCAGGAAATGTGATGTCTGTGATGATCTTGATAGCGGTGATGCTTTTGTCGTGCTTATGCTGTGTGTAGCGCTGGAATCACCTTGTGACCCTAGCACCCCCTTCTCCTCTAATAATCTCATTTGTGTTTTGCAGCTCAGCCAGCAGCGCAGCCCCAGGCAAGAGGCCTGAAGGGGACGCAGGGCCAGACTCGCTGGGCAATCTTACATCTGCTGAAGAGCTCTGATTCTTGCCCGTCAATCCGCTGGGTCTGTTCTCTACGAATTCGAGGAACCTGCATCGCCACGCTCCAGAAGCCATTTCACCCCAAGGCCATCTAATGCTCCTCCAGTCATTTCTGCCTCCACTCTGGAGGTACTCGCCCAAGCACATCACCACAGGGCACTCCATTTCTCTGCAGGACGGTGCCGACCCCGCAGAGGTCTCGTGGACGCAGAAGGTCTCGTTCACGAGTGCAACATGAGAGCAGAAAGATGGTATGGTTGTCCAGGAGGACTATAGACATTGGTGACCAGATCCTCAAAGCATTTGGGGGCATATCCCGACAGCTGGCCACCATGACTGAGTACCTTCCGCAGGTGGCAGAGGCCTTGGAGGCGATAGCCAGGAACACTGCTGGCACAGGCCTCCCAGTGGTCCCGGAGCACGGCACTCAACCCCTAGGTTCCGCACCACCACTGTGAACATCAGATGAGAGGCGGGACCAAGATCTTGCTTCTCCATCAGAGAATGTTCCCCCCTCGGCAACCCCCTGCTCCCATATCAGTGCAACCACCGCCTCTGCCTCCATTCCCCCCCCCCAATGAGGCATCGCCTTAGGAGCTCTTCTGCCAGGCGCCGTGGAGCGAGGAGGGGAAGAGGTAGAGGTGGGGAGAAGAAGGAGAGGGGGGAAGGAAAGTGAGGTGCATGACCGCAGGTGTATGCATCTGGGTGTATGCAATTTGTTGTAATGTATGGGGGGAGAGGACCACCCTCCTGCTTTGCATTTGTATTCTGCGTTGCTGGACATGTTGAGCATTTGGTTGATGCCAATGGTGGAAAAAGTGGGGTGTGGGCAGGAGTTGGGTGTGTTTGCTCGTGATACTTATGATTTCAGACCAATGTTTTTAAACTTTTAAACTTTTAAACAACTCGGAGATTTCTTCCTTTGAAACCTCTGGAGAAAGTTTAAATAACTTTTGAAAACTTTGGAAGAAACTTTTAAAGCATCCCTATGAGCTCCAGCGGACAGCTGACCTTCCTAATGCCTGCCCCCAACCAAGCCTCAGGCCACCTACCATCCAGGGTGCTACTCGGCACCGAGCTTGCGGCCAACATCTCGCCATAGGCAATTAGGCTCATACAGCAGTTCTTGGTCTCCAGTCGTCTTGGACCCCCTTGCCACTGGATCAAGACCTTCCTCAGCTAAGCTCGTGTGGTTGTCGGTGTGCAGTGGCCCTCCCACGTTAAAAGAACTCATGCACAGGCATGAAGTTCAGGACGTGGAACTTCAGGATCCTCATGGACAACTCCAACAGCGACAGGCCGGAACGCCGCACTACCATAGTTGCCCGGGAACTTAGACGCTTTGACATCGATATTGCCGCCCTAAACGAGACCCAGCGGGCAGGGGAAGGACAACTCAAGGAACAAGTTGGAGGTTACACCTTTTTCTGGAAAGGAAAACCAGAAGAAGCACGTCACCTTCACGGAGTCAGCTTCACCATCAAAGATGAGCTGGTCGACCATCTCAAAGACTCCCCCTGCAAGGTTAACAAACGCCTCATGACTTTTCGATTCACCCTGTCCTGGCGCCACAGTCATCATTGCGTACGCCCCACACTCGATGCAACGGATGCAACTAAACAGGGTTTTTAGTCCAACCTCGAAACATTTCTGTCCCACTTCTCCATGGGCGAGAAATTGATCCTCCTAGGTGACTTCAACGCCAGGGTCGACAAAGCCACAGCCCTCTGGGGAGGCGTGATTGGCAGAGAGGGGGTAGAGAAAGCCAACTCCAGCGGGACCCTACTCCTGACAAAATATCGAGAACATGAACTCCTCATCACCAACACCCTGTTCTGCCAGAGAGACAAATACAAGGCATCGTGGCAACACCCTCACTCCAAACACTGGCACCTGCTCAACTATGTCATCATCTGAGCCAGCAATCGCAAGGATATGCGCATCACCCGTGTCATGACAGGAGGTGACGACCGCCTAATCCGATCCATCATCGCTATTAACATAGCCCCAAAGCAGAGGGGGCAGCAGAAGCAGTGCTGCAAAAAAGTCAATACCGGGGCACCTAAAGACCAAGCTAAGAGAGCACTGTACAGTCAGTGCCTCACAGCTAACCTGGCGTGCCTTGATGATCCTGAGATGCTGAATGCCCACAGTGCTTGGTCTGCCCTCCAGGCCTCTATAACCAGTGCCTGTGAAGAGACATTTGGTCACTCAACCAGAACACACCAGGACTGGTTTGATGAAAATGATCAGGAGATCCAAGAACTAATAGATCACAAGCACAGAGCATTTCTGAGCCTCAAACAACAACCCAACTCGGGAGCAGCAAAGCAACATTACAGACGGCTCAAGGCTCAGGTCCAACATAAAACCCGGGACCTAAAGAACAGGTGGTGGATGGAGAAAGCACAGGAGATACAACAACTGGCCGACAGCCATGATATGCGGTATTTTTCATCGCAGTTAAGGCCATCTACAGTCCAAACTCGCAAGGCCCCACCCCACTGCTGGCCAACAACGGGGAAACACTCATCAAGGACACCGAGGCTGTCAAGGCCCGATGGAAGGAACACTTCGAAGATCTCCTCAATCAAGACTATGCCTATGACTCGAGTGTTCTCAACTCCATCCCGCAGCATGCGACCCTCCAACACCTCAGTGAAATCCCAAAATTGCAAGAGGTTGGAAAAGCCATAAAACAGCTCAAGAACAACAAGGCTACGGGTGCAGATGGAATCCCTGCTGAGGCGCTAAAGTATGGCGGAGAGGCGCTGTTGGCACGGATACATGACCTCATCTCTCTCATCTGGAGGGTGGAGAACATGCCGGGTGATCTCAGAGATGCAGCGATCGTGACCATCTTTAAAAAAGTGGACAAGTCCGACTGCGGCAACTACAGAGGAATCTCCCTGCTATCAGCCACTGAGAAAGTTGTCGCTAGAGTTCTCCTCAACTGTCTTCTCCCTGTGGCCAAGGAGCTCCTCCCGGAGTCACAGTGCAGATTTTGTACACTACAGGGCACAATGTACATGATCTTTGCAGCATGACAGCTGCAGGAAAAATGCAGGGAGCGGCGCCAGCCCTTATACATGGCCTGTTTCAACCTTACAAAGGCCTTTTACACTGTTAACTGTGAGCGTCTATGGAGCGCCCTCCTCCGTTTCGGATGCCCCCAAAAGTTTGTCAACATCCTTCGCCTGCTCGATGAAAACATGCAGGCTGTGGTCCTTACCAACGGATCCATTACAGACCCAATCCACATCCGGACCGGGGTCAAACAGGGCTGCATCATCGCTCCAACCCTCTTATCAATCTTCCTCGTCACCATGCTCCACCTCACAATCAACAAGCTCCCCGCTGGAGTGGAACTAAACTACAGAACCAGTGGGAAGCTGTTTAACCTATGCCGCCTCCAGGCCAGGTCCAAGATCACCCCAACCTCTGTCATTGAGCTACGGTACGGGGACGACGCCTGTATCTGCGCACATCCTGAGGCTGAACTCCAGGATATAGTCGATGTATTTACTGAGGCATATGAAAGCATGGGCCTTACGCTAAACATCCGTAAGAAAAAGGTCCTTCACCAGCCTGTCCTCACCATGCAGCACTGCCCCCGCTGCACAGCACTGCCCCTAGGTCATCAAGATCCACGGCGCAGCCCTTGACAACGTGGACCATTTTCCATACCTCGGGAACCTCATCAACAAAAGCAGACATTGATGCGGAGATTCAACACCGCCGCAAGTGCGCCAGTGCAGCCTTCGGCTGTCTGAGGAAAAGAGTGTTTGAAGACCAGGCCCTCAAATCTACCACCAAACTCATGGTCTACAGGGCTGTAGTAATACCCACCCTCCTGTATGGCTCAGAGGCATGGACGATGTACAGAAGACACCTGAAGTCGCTGGAGATATATCACCAACGATGTCTGCGCAAGATCCTGCAAATCCCCTGGGAGGACAGGTGCACTAACATCAGTGACCTCGTCCAGGCTAACATCCCCAGCGTTGAAGCACTTACCACACTCGATCAGCTTCGCTGGGCAGGCCACATAGTTCGCATGCCTGATACGAGACTCCTAAAATAAGTGCTCTGTGCGGAGCTCCTTGATCAAGTGCAACATCACCACTGATACCTGGGAGTCGCTGGCCAAAGACCGTCCTAAGTGGAGAAAGTGCATCCGGGAGGGTGTTGAGCACTTCGAGTCTCAACGCCGAGAGCGTGAAGAGGTCAAGCGCAGACAGCAGGGGGAGCGTACCGCAAACCAGTCAAGCCCACCTCTTCCCTCAATGACTATCTGTCCCACCTGTGATAGAATCTGGACTCTCATATTGGACTGTTCAGCCACCAGAGAATTCACTTCATGAGTGGAAGCAAGTCTTCCTCGATTCCGAGGGACTGCCTATGATGATGAGGCATAAAAAATGTTTTATTCAACACAACTTTGTTGTGCATTGTCTCAGATCGTTGGACCATTACACACTGGTGATCCCTTAACATGAAAGGATTAAATAAAACTTAACTTCAATCAACATAAACTTTAACTGGCACCAAGATGATGGGGACCATTGATGTCTGAGCTTCACACACACAGCAGTGTGTCAGCATTGTCACCCACAGCAACGTTCTTTCAGGCAAATTGTTCAGATATTTGCTCACGTAAGAGTCTTGCAGCTATGTAGTCATTCCTGTGGTCTGGAAGGGGTCGTGGGCATGGTTGCATACCCAGCCTGATTGTCTGGCCCTAGGTCAGCATCCAGCCCCTCGTCATTCTCTTCCTCTCTCTCCTGAGGTTGGAGCATCAGTCCCTTCTGGAAATTCTTGGCCTCTCCTGATAGCCAGGTTGTGCAGCATCGAGCACACAACCACAAATTTACCTACTTGCTCAGGGTTGTATTGTAGCTCCCCACCTGAGTGGTCCAGACATCTGAAGCGCTGCTTAAGCAGTTATTGTTTGCTGGACCACATTGCGTGTGTCTCTGTGGCTTTGGTTGTATCGCTTCTCGGCCTCGGCATGGTGTCACGCAGGGGGGTCATTAGCCAGGTGGCTAGGCCATATCGGTTATCACCAAGCATCCAGCATTGTCCTTGTGGCTGACTCTTAAAGATGTCGCAGACAGCGCTCTCACGCAGGATGTGAGCCTCATCTAAGCTGCCTGGACATTTGTCATTCACTGCCATTATGATCTGGTCATGGTCGACAACTAGTTGGACCTTCAGGGAGTGAAATCCTTTTCTGTTACGAAAAAGCTCTGGGTCCTAAGAAGGTGCTCCCTGCACCCTGGGGAACTTAGCAATGTGGTAGAATTCTCCAGCCCTGTAAGATTGAGCCTCCGTGGTCGTGGAGAAGCTGATAAAGTCCATCCTTCTCGCATACAGGGCTTCCATAACCTGTCTAATGCAGTGATGTATGGAATGGTGAGACAGAGGGGAAATCTCGACCGCAGAGGCCCGAAAGAAGCCGGATACGTAGAAAGACAGTGCCATGGTGACCTTGACCTCGACCGACACTGATGTCCTAATGGCAGGCTGCCTGATGAGCTCATATTGATCACCACCTTGTGGAAGCGCAGTCTCCGAAGGCAGGTGTGCTCGGACACGTCGAGGTAAGATCTCTTTTCCCTGTAAGTGCGGGGTGTGTATGGTCTGGCCCTCCTCCTCATGCTTGCGTGTCTTAAATTGGACACATAACAATGTGCATCACACAGTGCGCCATCTGCACTCTGCAGCATCTGGGTATTAATCGATGCAGGCTGAGAAATGGCTGGCCCCATTGCAATGAAAGTATAATAGCGATTGATCAGAAGGAATAATTTCCTCACTAAAATACACCTGGAGTAAACCCCCAATAGTCCAGAGTCTAAAAATATGTCTGTTGAGATGGTCACTTCACCTGAGAAGAATTCCAGAGTCAATCCAAACTCTCCTGAAGTTGAAGCAGCTTTTTGAATGAAGCGACCTGCGATTTTAAAAATGGCAGCCACACCGCTGGCTTCAATTCAGAGCAGTTCCGCTTTTTCCGGGCGGTATTTTTGGGCAAGCGATATTGTGGCCGATATGTGTGCAAATGACGCTGGGCGATCTCCTAAGCATTAGTTTCGGCAAATGTGATTTTACAACAAAAAAAAGTGGGCGGGAGGTATTATTGAATTTCGCCGTTAATTCTGTGTGGAAACTAACGCTGGCCGATATTATGGCCATGGATTTCGCCCATTTTGATGATTCCGCCCCAAAAAATGGCGGGTGGTATTATTTTTTACCGGCGTTATGCACACGGAGAAAGTATCGCTCGGTGATAAGTTTCCGAAAAATGCCCGTCAGTTTTCATTTTGTGGCTAAGTGGGCGATATTTGGGCATTATACGTCATTTAAGTGGCAAAATGGACGTTAAGTGAGCGTTAAGCATGCAAAAAATTTGGAAAATCGAGCCCCATATCTTTTGTTATGTATAAATATGCAAGTATGTATGATGATTATTTTGTTATAATCACTTCTTCATTGAGGGAGAAGTCTAATATATATAGCTCCATCTGTGGACTACTGTGGCACTGCAGCCAGTGCTGTGCACCAATAAAGAGGGAACAGGTCACCTACTTCGAGTTCCGGAGTGTTCTGCCATCTTCAGGCTTGTGTCTGTTTATAAGTTGTACTGAAGATTTAACAAACCCGTTCTCTCTCTCTCCCTCCCCCTCTCTCCCTTCCCCATCTCTCCGTCCCTTCTCCTCCCTCCGCACCCTCTCTCACTCTACCCTCCCCTTTCTCTGCTTCCCCCCTTCTCACTCTCTTCCTCCCAACCATCTCCCTCCCCTCTCTCCCTCCCCCTTTCCCTTCTGTGTCTCTTCCTCCCTCCCCGTATCTCGTCTCCCTCTCCCTCTCCCACTCCATCACCCCCTTCTCTCTCTCTCACCATCCTCTCTCTCTCTCCCCTTCTCTCGCTCTCACTCCCCCCTCTCTCTCTACCCCCGTCTCTCTCTCACTCTACCCTCCTCGTTTCTCTCTCTTCCCCCCCAACCCCCATCTCTCTCCCCCATCCCCAGTCTCCCTCTCTTTATCTTCCTCTCCCCTCCCCTCCTCTCTCTCTTCCCCCTCCCTCTCTTCTCACTCCCTCTTCTATCTCTCCCTCGCCCCCTCTCTCTCCCCCCCTCTTCCCCCTCTCTCTCCCACCCTCTCTCTCTCTCTCCCCCCCTCTCTCTCTCCCCCTCTCTCTGCCCCCTCTCCCTTACCCTTCTCTGTCTCCCCCCACCCTCACTCACTCAACCCCCTCCTCCCTCTCTCTTCTCTCCTCCCTCCTCTCTCTCTCCCCCCTCTTTCACCCCCTCTTTCTCTCTCCCCATCTTCTCTCTCTCCCCCACCCTCTGTCGCTCTCTTCCCCCCCACCCCGCCCCTGTCTCTCTCTCAACCTCACTCTTCCCCATCTTTCTCTCTCCCCTCTCTCACTCCCCCCTCTCTCTCTTACCCATCTCTCTCTCCCTCCCTCTCTCACCCTCTCTCTCTCAAACCCTATCTCTTTCTCTCTCTTTTCCCCCTCTCTCTCCCCCTTCTTTCTCTCTCCCTCTGTCTCTCACCCTCTCTCTCTCCATCCCTCTCTCTCCCTATCTCTCTTCCTCATCTCTCTCTCCCTCCCCTCTCACTCTCACTCTCCTCCACCCTCTCCACTCTCTCCCCCTTCTCTCTCTCTCCCTCCACCACTCTCCCTCCCCCACTTCCCTATCTCTCCCTCCCCCTCTCTCCCTGTCTCTCCCCTCTCTCTCTCTCTCTCTCTCTCTCATCCTCTCCTCTCTTTCTCTCACCCCTCACTCTCTCTCTCTCTTTACCCCCTCCCTCCTCTCTGTCACGCTCTCCCCTCTCAGCCAACCCACTCTGTCTTCCCCCCGCTCTCTCTCTCCCCCTGCTCCTCTCCGTCTCTCTCTCCTCCCACCCTTCTCTCTCTCTCCCTCCCCCTCTCTCCTCTCCTGCACACTCTCTCCCCCAACCTTGATGTCTCCCTCCACCCCTAATTCTCCCTCCCTCCCCTTCCCAACTTTGTCCCTTCCCACCTTTTCTCTCTCCTTCCCCCTTCTCTATCTCTCCCCTCCCTCCCCCTCAACCCCTCTCTCCCTTCCCCCTTCTCTCTCTCTCCATCCATTCATTGCCCTCCCCTTCTCTATCTCTAACTCTCCCCTCTTTCTTTCTCTCCCCCACTTCTCTTTCTTACTCTCCCCCTCTCTCTCTCTTCCTCCCCCCTTCTCTCTACCTCCAAACTGTCTCCCTGCCCCCTCTCCCTTCCCCTTCTCTCTCCCTCCATCCTCCCTGTTATATATGTGTAAACCTGTATAGAACTTGTGTAGCCACCAGAGGGTTCATCTCCTGGATTCCCAAGGGATACCACAATCCCTTGGGAGCACCTGTACTTAAGGAGGCCTCACAGGCTAGAGAGGCACACTGGAGACCTGCAATTAAATACTAAGGTCACACTTTACTTTGAGCTCACAGTTTCTAGTCAGACTCTTTATTCATACATAACACTCTCCCTTCCCCTTCTCTCTCTCTCCCTCCCTCACTCCCCTCCAGGCCTCAATCTCCCCCACCATCTCTCTCCCTCCCTCCAACCCTCTCTCTTCTCTCCCCCCTTCTCTTGCTCTCCCTCCCCTCCCTACTCTTTATCCCCCGCTCCGCTCTCTCCCGTCCCCCTCTCTCCCTTACAGCACACTCTTTACCCCCCCCGCACTCTCTCTATCTCCACCGCTCTCACTCTCTTTCTCCCAACCCTTTCCCTCCCCCTCTCCCTTCGCCCCCTTCTGTCTCTTCCCATCCCTCCCCCTCTCCCCCTTCTCTCTCTCCCTCAACCCCTTCTCTCTCTCCCCCATCCTCTCTCACTCTCCCCCTTCTCTCTCTCACTCACCCCCTCTCTCTCTGCTCCCTGATTCTCTCTCTCACTTTACACTCCCCCTCGTTTCTCTCGCCCACTCACTCCCCCTCCTACCTACTCTCCCTCTCTTTCTCTCCCCTCCCCTCCACTCTCTCTTTCTCCTCCCCTTCCCTCCTCTCTCTCTCCCCCTTCTCTTTCTCTTGCACCCCCCCCTTGTCTACCTCCTCCCTTGTCTCTCTCCCACTTCTCTCTCTCTCTCCCCTCTCTCTTTTCCCCATCTCTCTCCCCTCTCTCCCTCCCGTTCTCTCACCCCCTACCCCCTCTCACTCACCCCCCTCCTCTCTCTCCCCACCCCTCTCTCTCCCCTTCCCTCTCTCCCTGTTCCACTCTCCCACCCTTTCTCTCTCTCCCACCCTCCCTCTCTCTCCCCCTTCTCTCCCCCCCTCCCTACCTCTCTCTCTCTCTTCCCCATCTCTGTCTCTCCCTCCCCTCTCACTCTCCCCCCTTTCTCTCGCCCCCTCACTCCTTCTCCCTCCCCCTCCCCCCTTGCTTTTCTCTCCCTCCCCCTCTCCCTCTCCCCTCTCACCCTACCCCTTCTCTCTATCACTCACTCTCACCCTCTCCTCTCTCTCTCTCTCAGCTCCCACCTCTCTCTCTTGACCCCCACCCTTCTACTCTCTCTCTCTCCCACCCTCTCCCTCCCCTCCATTCTCTCTCTCTCTCCCTCTCCCCTTCTCCCTACACTCTCTCCCTCCCCTCCCTACACCGTCTCCCTCCCCTCCCCTTTATACCTTCCCCCCTTCTCTCTCTTTCACTCCCCCCATCTGCCTCACCCACTTCTCTATATATCCCTCTCTTCCCCCATCTCTCCCCTCCTGCACTCACTCTCCCCCCACCCTCTCTCTCTCCCACCTCCTCTCTCTCCCTCCCTCCCCCCCCTCTCTCTCCCCACTCTCTCTCTCACCCCCTCCTCCTCTCTCTCTTCCCCTCTCCTCTCTCTTTCTCTCTTCACCCCCTCCCTCCCCTCTCTCTCTCTCTCTCTCTCCCCTCTCTCTCTCTCTCCCCACTCCTGTCCCTCTCCCTCTCTCTCTCCCCTCCCACCATTCTCTCTCTCTTGCTCTTCCCCCTTTCTCTCCCTCCCTCCCTTTCATTCTCTCGCTCTTTCCCTCCCCCTCACCCTCCCCCTCTCTCCCTTTCCCCTGCTATCCCCCTCCCTCCCCCATGCTCTCTCCATCCATCCACCCCTCTCTCCCTCCCCTTCCCACCTCTCTCCCTTCCGAACTTCTCTCTCTCTCCCTCCCCTTCTCTATCTCCCCCTCCCTCCCCCTCACCCTCACCCCATCTCTCCCTTCCCCCCTTCTCTCTTTCTCCATCCACCCCTCTCCCTCCCCTTCTCTATCTCTCCCTCCCCCCCCCCACTCTCTCTCCCCTCTCTCTTTCTTACTCTCCCTCCTCTCTCTTTCCCATCTCTGTCTCTCCCCACCCCCTCTCACTCAACCCCCACCTCTCTCTCCCCTCCTCTTTCTCTCCCTCCTCTCTCCCCATTTCCTCTCTTCCCCTCCCTCTCTCCCACCCTCTCTCTCTCTCCCACCTCACTCTCCCACCCTCTCACTTCCCCTCCCTCTCTCTTTCCCTCTCTCTCCCTATCTCTCATCCCCATCTCTCTCTCTCCCACCCCTCTCACTCGCCCCCCTTTCTCTCGCCCTCTCACTCCTTCTTCCTCCCCCTAGCTCCCACTTCTCTCTCCCTCCCCACTCTCCCTCTCCCCCTCTTACCCTACCCCCTCTCTCTATCACTCACTCTCACCCCCTCCTCTCTCTCTCAGCCCCCCACTTCTCTCTCTTGACCCCCACCCTTCTACTCTCTCTCTCCCCCCCTCTTCCTCCCCTCCATTCTCTCTCGCTCTCCCTCTCCCCTTCTCCATACACTCTCTCCCTCCCCTCCCCTCTATCCCTTCCCCTTCTCTCTCTTTCACACCCTCCATCTGACTCCCAACATCTCCCTCCCTCCCCCCATCTCTCCGTTTCTGCCCTCACTCTCCCCCTGTGATGTATTTGCAGCCATACCCTGCACCATGCATTGTACCATGTAATTACATGTAGCAGCCAACAGATGGGGAAAGCCCGGGAGGCACACATTACTGCACCTCGTGCTGCCTCCCTATATAAAGCAGGCTCCCTCTCAGGTTTCACTTTTGGAGTTTACATTAAACCTAAAGGTCACAAAGTGATCAGCTCCAGCAATGGGCCACGTGTGATCATTACAGTGATAAGCATATGTATCAATTGGCGACGAGGATGGGATACTAACATGCAGTTATGGCCACCATTGATTACATCGAACGATATTGTGTCGGGGAAGACTGGGATGACTTCATTGACCGGCTGAATCAATGCTTTGTCGCCAAAGACTAAGAGGGAGACGCGAATGCCAGCAAACGCAGGGCCGTCCTCCTCATGGTCTGCGGATCAGACATACGCATTGATCAGGGACCTACTGGCCCCGACGAAACCTGCTGAGAAAAGTTACGAAGAACTGTGCGAGCTAGTTCGAAACCACCTAAAGCCGAAACGCAGTGCGCTCATGGCGAGGTACCGTTTCTACACCCACCGGTGCGGAGTAGGCCAAGACGTGGCAGCGTTCATTGCTGAGCTACGATGTCTTGCTGGGCCGTGCAAATTCGGGACAGTTCTCGAAGAAATGTTAAGAGACTTCTTTATTTTGGGAATTGGGCATGAAGGGATTTTCCGCAAATTGCTAGCGGAGGAAGACTTAGACTTAGCCAAAGCCACCCTAATTGCTCAGGCATACATGGCCAGAGAGGAAGAAACAAAGCTACTCTACTCACAACTTCGGAATCACCCAGGACCAAACACCGTGAATAAGCTAGATTCATCAGCAGACAGGAGAACTGCCCTCAGCTGGGTTAACGAGACCTCTGCTCGAGCTGAGATGACTCACTCAACACAACAATGGACTAATGCGAAGAGATCAATACCTGTGAATGCAAGTCCATCAGCAAGCTGTTGGCGCTGTGGAGGGGCTCATCGAGCAAACCAGTGCAGGTTCAAACAATATTTCTGCAAGAATTGCTCAATGATGGGGCACCTCCAACGAATGGGTAAATGTGCCACAACTCGATACGTAGCGGAGGATGGGAGGTCAAGCGTAGATCCTGAGGATCGCACAGAGTTGACCGAGGAGGAAGAGGTACACGGGGTGCACATGCATGAAGTGCACACCTTTACCAACAAGAGTCCCCCCGATTATGATGACCATTAAACTGAATGGCATACCGGTACCGATGGAACTGGACACGGGTGCTAGCCAATCGATCATGAGCCAGAAGGCCTTCGAGAAGTTATGGGCAAACAAGGCTCACAGGCCCAAGCTGAGCCCGATCGACGCGAAGCTGCGCACCTACACTAAAGAGATTATCCCGGTCCTCGGAAGTGCAATGGTTCAGGTGCTGTATGATGGTTCTGTGCATAAATTGCCACTATGGATTGTTCCTGGTATAACGGGCCCACGCTGCTTAGCAGAAGCTGGCTATGGAATTTTAACTGGAAATGGAGCGATGTAAAAGCATTATTGTCAGTGGAGAAAGCCATGTGTGCGCAGGTCTTAGACAAGTTTCCATCACTGTTCCAGCTTGGCATCGGCAGCTTCACAGGGGCCAAGGTGACAATTCAGCTCATCCCAGACGTGAGACCCAGTCACCACAAGGTCCCTTACATGATGCGGGAGAAAGTAGAAGTCGAGCTAGATCGGCTTCAGCGCAAAGACATGACTGGGCCAGTCCCATTGTCCCCATTCTTAAAAGTGATGGGACAATTAGAATCTGTGGGGATTATAAAGTAACCATAAACTGAGTATCGTTACAGGACCAGTACCCGCTACCCAAGGTGGAGGATTTGTTCGCGACCCTGTCGGGCGGAAAGCTGTTTTCGGAATTGGACCTCACCTCGGCGTGACCCAGGAGCTGGCGGAATTGTCCAAGAAGCTGACGTGCGTGAACACACACAAGGGTCTGTTCGTATACAACCGGTGCCCCTTCGGGATCCATTCAGCGGCTGCAATCTTCCAAAGAAACATGGAAAGCCTGCAGAAATCTGTACCAGGAACAGTCATCTTCCAAGACGACATCTTGATCACCGGACACGACACCGGTGAACACCTCCATAAGCTACACTGACTAAATCGAGTTGGTCTAAGATTGAAACAAACCAAATGCATCTTCTTGGCACCAGAGGTGGAATTCCTGGGAAGTAGAATCACAGCAGATGGCATCAGACCCTCAGACTCCAAGACGGAGGTGATCCGGAAGGCCCTGAGACCACGCAACACAACGGAGCTGCGCTCGTTCCTCGGAAGACTGAACTACTTTGGTAACTTTCTGCCTGGGCTGAGCACTTTGCTTGAACCATTATATGTACTGCTCCATAAGGATGATGACTGGGTCTGGGGTAAAAATCAAGAAACAGTCTTCGACAAGGCCAGAAACTTATTGTGTTCAAACATACTACTGCCGCTGTATGATCCCTGAAGGCATCTTGTTTTAGCGTGCGATGCATCATCCTACGGGATCAGGTGTGTGCTTCAGCAAGCGAATGTGTCGGGTAAGCTCCAGCCTGTAGTGTATGTGTCCCGCAGCCTTTCCAAGGCCGAAAGGGGGTACAGCATGGTCGAAAAGGAGGCCGTAGCTTGTGTGTACGCATTAAAAAAGATGCACCAGTACCTATTTGGCCGGCGGTTCGAACTCGAAACCGAACACAAGCCGCTCACATCGTTATCCTCTGAGAGCAAAGGCATTAATACCAACACCTCAGCTCGCATTCAGAGGTGGGCATTATCGCTGTCCGCTTACGACTACACGATCCGCCACAGACCAGGCACCAATAACTGCACAGATGCGCTCAGCCGGCTCCCACTCGCCACCACCGAGGGTGAAGCAGAGCAGCCCATGGAACTGGTCATGGCCATGGAAGCCTTTGAGGGCGAAGGGTCACCTGTCACGGCGTGCCAGATAAGAATCTGGACCAGCCAAGACCCACTGCTGTCCCAGGTGAAAAACTGTATATTAAGTGGAAACTGTGCAACCACGTATGGAGAGATACATGGCGATTTTAAGCCGTTTCACCGGCGCAAGGATGAGTTATCCGTCCAGGCCAACTGCATTTTGTGGGGAAATTGCATAGTTCTGCCCAAAAAGGGCAGAGATTTATTTGTCAAGGATCTCCACAGCACACACCTCGGCATCGTAATGATGAAAGCCATTGCGGGATCACACGTGTGGTGGCCCGGCATTGACGCAGACTTAGAGTCGTGCGTACGCCGGTGCAACACGTGCGCGCAACTCAGCAACGCACCCAGGGAAGCCTCCCTGAGCCTGTGGGCCTGGCCCTCCAAACCCTGGTCCCGCATCCATATAAACTACGCGGGTCCCTTTCTCGGAAAAATGTTCCTGGTTGTAATTGATGCTTATTCTAAATGGATCGAATGTGTTATAATGTCGTCCAGCACATCCACTGCCACAATCGAGAGCCTTCGGACAATGATCGCCACCCATGGCCTGCCCAACGTCCTTGTTAGTGACAATGGACCATGCTTCACGAGTTCCGAATTTCGCGAATTTATGTGCTGTAACGGCAATAAGCATGTCAGGTCGGCCCCGTTCAAACCAGCCTCCAATGGCCAAGCTGAACAGGCAGTACAGATTATAAAGCAGGGCATGCAGCGAGTGACGGAAAGTCCCTTGCAGACCCATCTGTCTCACGTGCTGCTTGCATATCAGACGAGGCCCCACTCACTCACAGAGGTTCCACCTGCCGAACTCCTCATGAAGAGGACCTCAAAACAAGGTTGTCCCTCGTGCACCCGGTTTTAAGTGAGATTGTCGAAAACCAGTGTCTTAAGCAATGTACATATCATGACCCCAACTCTATAACGCGTTGCATCAATGTCAATGACCCTGTTTTCGTGCTGAACTTAGGTACGGGCCCCAAGTGGCTCGCAGGCACTGTTGTAGCTAAAGAGGGGAGTAGGGTATTTGTGGTAAGACTCACTCATGGCCAAACCCGCAAGAAGCACATCGATCAAACCAAATTGAGGTTTACCAATGATCCAGAACTGCTGGATGACTACAGTGACATCAACTTCCAACAACAAGCAACAGAACCAGTGGTTCACCAAGAGACAGAACCCATCGCACCGGACAGTCCGACCAGAGCTGGAGCACCACAAGGCAGCGACACTCCGGTCAGGCCACCCGCACACAGCATCCAACTCAGACGCTCAACCAGAGAGTGCAGACCCCCGGTCAGGCTCGACCTGTAAATCGCATCTAAATGTAAATGTTGTGATGTATATGCAGCCATACCCTGTACCATGCATTGTACCATGTAATTACATGTAATAGCCAACAGATGGGGAAAGCCCGGGAGGCACACATTACTGCACCTCGTGCTGCCTCCCTATATAAAGCAGGCTCCCTCTCAGGTTTCACTTTTGGAGTTTACATTAAACCTGAAGGTCACAAGGTGATCAGCTCCAGCAATGGGACATGTGTGATCATTACAGTGATAAGCATATGTATCACCCACCCACCCACTCGCACTCTCCTCTCTCTCCCCCCTTTTCTCCCTTCATCCCCTCCATTCTCTCTCTCTCTCTCCCTCCCCACTTCTCCCTCACCCTCACCCTTCCCCCCTTTCCCCTGCTCTCTCCCTCCTTTCCCCCTTCTCTCTCTTACCCTCCCTACCCCCGCTTTCCCCTCCCCACTCTCCCTCTCTCCCTCCCCCCCGCCCTCACTCTCCCACCACCCTCTCTCTCCTCTTTCTCCCTCCCTCCACCACTCTCTCTCCCTCCACCCTTCTCTCTCCCTCCCTCCCCTTCATACTCTCTCTCCCCCTGCCCCCACTCTCTCTTCCCCCCTTTCCCCACTCTCTCCCCTTCCCTCTCTCTCTCTCTCTTTCAACACCCCTTCACTCACTCTCCACCCCTCTCTCTCTCCTTCCCCCTTCTCACTCTCTTCATCCCAACCCTCTCCCTTCCCCTCTGCCTCCCCCCTCTCTCTTGCCCCCTTCCGTCTCTCTCCCTCACCCATTCCTCCCCTCCCCCCTCTCCCTCACCCCCTTCTCTCTCTCTGCACATCCTCTCTCCCTCTCCCAATAATCTCTCTCTTACTCACCCCCCTCTCTCTGCCCCCCCGACTCTCTCTCTCACTCTATCCCCCTCGTTTCTCTCTCTACCCCCCTCCCCACCCCGTCTCTCTCTCTCTCTCCCCTATTTCCCAATTGCCATGTAACCTCTATGTAACATCACTGCAATACTGTATATACTTAAGCAATGTACACCTTGACCACAGGGGGTGAACTTGTGGGAGACCCTCCTTATCTGGTCATCCAGGTATATAAAGGGAGGTCCCACGCAGGGTCATCACTACTTGGTCCTGTGAATAAAGGTTCAGGTCATAGAGTGACCTTGTCCATAGAATGTGCCTCATGTGGGTTTTGTGCCATTGAGTAAGGACTTTACATTGGCGACGAGAAACGGGAATCAACGACCCACGAGAATGGCCACCGGTAACACAGAGGAACAGTACTGTGTTGGTGAGGACTGGGACGATTTCATTGAGAGGCTCCAGCAAAGCTTTGTCACAAAAGAATGGCTGGGAGATGCAGCGGCCGACAAGCAAAGGGAAAATCTGCTGACCAGCTGCGGACCTAAGACTTACGCGCTCATGAAGGACCTACTAGCACCCGAAAAGCCAGCGGGCAAAACCTTTGAAGAGCTCAGCAAACTAATCGGTGAGCACCTCAAACTGGCGAGCAGCATACACATGGCCCGACAGAGATTTTGTACCCACCGATGACGTGAAGGACAGGGCATACCAGACTTCATTGCGGACCTCCGCCGTTTGGCCAGCCTCTGTAAGTTCACAGACGCCTGCAGGGGAGAGATGTTAAGGGATTTCTTTATTGAGGGCATCGGTCATGCGGGGATTTTCCGAAAGTTAATTGAGACCAAGGACTTGACTTTGGAAGCGGCGCCGTTGATGGCTCAGACTTTCATGGCGGGGGAGGAGGAAACCAAAATAATATACACGTGCAATGCTGCCTTCAATGCGGTGGGGGATCAGGGAGTCAATATCATAAATGTGACTCAGAGCCCTGCAGGCAGACAAGGGCAGTTCGACGCACCCCAGGCAGCAATAGACCCCAGAGCAGGTTTTCAACAGAGACAATGGCAGACTGAACGGACATTTACGCCATCATGGTGGACAATGCAGTCCGGGATGGGGCCATTGACACCCACTAACAGGGTACTCAAGGGCAGTCAAAGGGACAATCAGCGAGGAATGCCGGGTCATAGCTCCTTTGTTCACAACAATGGGAATCTCAGCTCATGCTGGAGGTGTGGGGGCAAACACTCTGCCAGGACTTGCAGGTTTCAACAATTCGTCTGCAGAAATTGCAACCTCAGTGGCCATTTAGCTCCAATGTGCAGGAAGCCTGTAACCAGCTAATTTACGAGGCAGATGGACCAGAAGAGGGGTCTGTGATGCAGGATGACTCTTGGGGCAAATCAATGGACGCTGAAGTTCAGCGGATTCATGTGGCAAACATTCACAGCTCGTATACCAAAACACCACCAATGATGATGAAGGTTTAATTAAACGGCATCCCTGTACGCATGGAGCTGCACACGGGGGCCAGCCAGTCACTCATGAGCGTTCAACAATTCGAAAAGCTATGGCCACACAAAGCCAATAGACACAAACTAGAACGCATTGAGACACAACTACGGACGTATACCAAAGAAATCATTCCAGTACTAGGCTGCCACTCTGGATTGTCCCGGGCAATAGTCCCGCATTGTTGAGAAGGAGCTGGTTAGCTGAGGTGAAATGGAAATGGGGGGATGTGCACACAATGTCATCTGTGGAGCGAAGTTCGTGCTCACAAGTCTTACAACAATTTGAGTTACTATTCCAACCCGGCGTCGGGACGTTCAAATGTACCAAAGTAGTGATACGCATCATCCTGGACGCCAGACCAGTGCACCACAAAGCCAGAGCGGTGCCATATGTGAAACGGGAGAAAATTGAGAGCGAATTGGACCGTTTGCTGAGCGAGGGAGTCATCTCGCCCATTGAATTCAGCGACTGGGCGAGCCCCATCGTTCCTGTCCTAAAAGCGGATGGTTCTGTCAGGAACTGTGGCGACTACAAGGCCATTATCAATCGGGTGTCCCTACAAGACCAATACCCGCTCCCGAGAGCGGAGGATCTTTTCGCCACACTGGCAGGTGGCAAGCTGTTTACTTCAGCCTACATGATCCAAGAACTGGCCGACGAATCTAAACTACTGACCACCTTCACTACGCACAAGGGACTGTTCGTTTACAACAGGTGCCCGTTTGGCATTCGATCAGCGGCCGCGATTTTTCAAAGAAACATGGAAAACCTGCTTAAATCCATTCCTGGAACAAACGTATTTCAGGACGACATTCTCATCACGGGTCGTGACACCGAGGAACACCTCCACAACCTGGAGGAGGTGCTACGCTGACTGGACCGGGTAGGCCTGCGACTCAAGAAGTCTAAATGTGTGTTTTTGGCTCCTGAGGTTGAGTTCCTGGGCAGGAGGGTTGCTGCAGATGGGATTCGGCCCACCGAATCCAAAACAGAGGTGATTCGACGAGCGCCCAGGCCCGGCAACACATTGGATTTGCGTTCATTTCTGGGACTCTTGAACTATTTCGGGAACTTTCTGCTGAACTTAAGCACGTTGTTGGAGCCGCTTCACGTGCTCCTGCGTAAGGGTTGTGATTGGTTTTGGAGGGACTGTCAAGAACGGGCTTTCAATCGGGCGCAGAACCTACTTTGTTCAAATAAGTTATTGACCCTGTACGACCCCTGTAAGAAATTGGTTCTGACATGTGATGCATCGTCCTATGGAGTCGGGTGTGTGTTGCAACAGAGTAATGCTGAGGGCCAACTCCAACCTGTGGCTTATGCTTCCAGGTCGCTCTCTCAAGCAGAACGGGGATATGCGATGGTTGAGAAGGGCAGTCGCGTGTGTCTATGGTGTAAAAAAAATGCATCAGTACCTTTTTGGCAAGAGTTCGAATTAGAAACGGACCACAAGCCGTTAACATCCCTGTTGTCAGACAGCAAGGCTGTCAATGCCAACGCGTCAGCCCGCATACAGCGATGGGCTCTCATGCTGGCTGCTTATGACTACTCCATCCGGCATCGGCCAGGCACCAAAAATTGTGCTGATGCCGAGGGGGCAGCGGAATAAAGCGTTGAGATGGTCATGGCTGTTGATGCCTTTGACAGCACAGGCTCCCCCATCATAGCCCGCCAGATCAAAATCTGGACAAACAGAGATCCCCTCTTATCTCTGATTAAGAAATGTGTCCTGACTGGGGATTGGGCGCCCGCACATGGAGCATGCACTGAGGAGGTCAGACTGTTTCACAGGCAGATGGATGAGCTCTCCATCCAAGCTGACTGCCTACTATGGGGCAGCCGGGTAGTCATGCCCCAGAAGAGCAGAGAGGCATTCATTAGGGAACTCCACAGTGAGCATCCTGGCATCGTTCTGATGAAGGCCATTGCCCGGTCACATGTTTGGTGGCTGGGAATTGATAGAGACCTGGAACACTGTGTTCGCAGGTGCACGACGTGTGCCCAGCTGGGTAATGCCCCCAGGGAGGCCCTGCTCAGCCCGTGGCCCACAAGGCCATGGTCACATATTCATGTAGACAATGCGGGCCCGTTCATGGGAAAAATGTTTCTCATTGTGGTAGATGCGTACTCAAAATGGACCGATTGCATCATTTTGAATTTGTGCACGACATCCACCACTGTGGAGAGTCTACGTGTGGTCTTTGCAACCCACGGCTTGCCGGACATCCTTGTTGGCGATAATGGCCCATGTTTCACGAGCTACGAATTCCGGAAGTTTATGTCGGGCAATGGCATCAACCATGTCAGGACAGCACCATTCAAGCCGGCCTCCAATGGCCAGGTGGAATGTGCGGTCCAAATCATTAAACAAGGCATGCTCAGGATTCAAGGACCCTCCCTTCAATGCCGCATATAGCGCGTCCTGCTGGCCTATAGGTCCCGACCGCACTCGCTCACGGGAGTCCCACCCGCTGAGCTACTTATGAAACGAACACTCAAAACTCGATTGTCCCTCATTCACCCAGTCCTGACCGACATAGTTGAGGGCAAGCGCCAGTCCCAAAACGAGTACTATGACCGAAACTCAAGGGAGAGATGTAGAGAAATAAATGACCCCGTATTTGTCCTGAATCACGCCATGGGGCCCAAATGGCTTGAGGGTACTGTAGTCGACAAAGAGGGGAACAGGGTCATCATGGTTAAACTTAACAATGGGCAGATATGCCGTAAGCATCTAGACCAAGAAAAAAAAAGGTTCAGCCTAGACACTGAGGAACCCGAGGAAGATCATGAGATGGTGCTCACACCACCGCCAGTGAACGAGCAACAAGAACATTCAGGAGCAGCACAGTCCCTGCGGTCAGCCTGGACAGGCCGGAATCACCACAGGTGACAGACACTCACGCCAAGGCTCAACAACCAGAGCCCCAACTGCAGCGCTCCACGAGGGAGTGTAGACCGCCTGAAAGACTTAACCTATGATCCCAATAAGACTTTGCGGGGGAGGTGATGTCATGTATTTAACCTCTTTGTAACACCACTGCAATACTGTATATACTTAAGCAATGCACATCTTGACCACAGTGGGTGAGCTTGTGGGAGACACTCCTTACCTGGTCATCCAGGTATATAAAGGGAGGTCCCACGCAGGGTCATCACTTCTTGGTCCTGTGAATAAAGGTTCAGGTCATAGAGTGACCTTATCCATAGAATGTGCCTCGTGTGGGTTTTGTGCCATTGAGTAAGGACTTTACACCAATCTCCCTCTCTTTATTACCCTCTCCCCTCCTCTCTCTCTTTCTCTTCCCCTCTCACTCCTCTCTCTCCCCTTTCTCTCTCTCTCTCCCCATTCTCTCTCTCCCTCCCTCTCTCTCTCTCTCTCCCCTCTCTCTCTCTTTCTCTCTCCCCCTCTCTCTCTTCCCTATCTCTCTCTCCCCCCTCTCCACCCCCTCTCTCTGCCCCCTCTCTCTTCCCCCCCACCCTCTCTCACACACCCCCTCCTCTCTCCATCTTCTCTCCTCTCTCTCTTTTCCCCTTCTCTGCCACTTCTCTCTCTCCCCCTCTCTCCCCCACCCTCTCGCTCTCCCTCCCGCTCTCTCTATCTCGCTCTCTCTCCCCCTATCTCTCTTCCCCATTTCGCTCCCTCCCTCCCCTCTCTCCTCTCCTTTCTCTCTCCCCCTCACTCCCCCTCCCTCCCCAGTTCTCTCTCCCTCTCTCACACTACCCCCTCTCTCTATCACTCTCTCTCACCCCCTCCTGTCTCTCTTTCAGCCCCACCTCTCTCTCTTTCTCTTTTCAACCCCACCCTCCTCTCTTTCTCCCCCTCCGGTCCTCTCCATCTCTCTCTCTCTCCCCTCGCACCCTTCTCTCTCTCCCCCCCCCCCCTCCTGCCTGTTCTGTCTCTCTCTCTCTCTCTCTCTCTCTCTTTCCCTCCTCACTACCTCTCCCCATCCTCTTCCCTCTATCCCTTCCTCCCTTCTCTCTCTTTCACTCCCTCATTGCCTCCCCCATTTCTCTATATCTCCCTCCCTCCCCCCATCTCTCCCTTCCCGCCCTCACTCTCCCCTCCCCCTCTCTCCCCCTCTCACCCCCCCCTCTCTCGCCCCCTCCTCTCTCTCTCTCTATCTTCCCCATGCTCTCTCTCTCTTCAATCCCTCTCTTCTCTCTCTCTCTCTCTTCCCTCTCCCTGTCTCTTACCACTCCTGCTTCTCTCCCTGTCTCTATCCCCTCCCATCCTTCTCTCTCTCTCTCCCCCACCTTCTCTCCCTCCCTCCCCTCCATTCTCTCTCACTCCCCCTTCTCCCTCCCCCTCACCCTTCACCTCTCTCCCTTTCTCCTGCTCTCTCCTTCCCTCCCCCCTTCTCTCTCTCCCCCTATCTCTCTCTCACCCTCCAGCTCCTCTCTATCTCTCTCTCCCCTCCCACCCTTCTCTCTCTCTCTCCCCATCTCCCTACACCCCGTTCACTCTCTCTCTCCCTCCCTCCATTCTCCTGACACTCTCTACTTCCCCTCTATCCCTCCTGGTGTGCAGGTGACCTCTAGGTCTCCACCTGTTGCAGCCTCTGGTGGTACAGGTATATTGTATACAGTGTAAAGATACATTCAGTGGTCTTATGTAACTGTACATTACTCCCCCCTAAGTCTTGTGCCACTGGGTGCTCTGGCCCTCGACTTGAGTGCCCAAAGTGCTTGCACTCTGTCTGTTCTTAGGAATGACTCTCTCCCTGTGGACCCCCAAGTACTTATTGCCACACCATTGGGGACTGGTTAGCAGTGGACGGTTGGAGGTTGAAGTGGGGGTTTGAGAGGGTTCTGAGTGTGATCCATGTGTCCATGGCTACATACCCTCATTCTCCCCACTCCCCCCCACCTATACATAGACCATGTGTGTAGCTCGACAGTTGCATTTACATACATGTACAAAAAATAGGATTGGTTACATGACTATTTGGGTTTAACAGTCGTGGAACAAGTACATTTTATCGGTAAGGTACACACGGTATTACAGTCTCGCCCCTTGGGTGTAGGTGCAGGCGGGTGAAGATGCTAGTTCCAGAGTAACCGGACTGTGTCCAGGTTGTCTGATGGCAGCGCTGCGCACCCTGCCAACTGGGTGGGCTCGAGTCGCTCCCTTGGCTGGGTCTCAGGGCCTTTGCTGTTGCCTAGTAGTGGGCAGAGCCACAGGAATGTGTGGCCTCGCTGTCCTCCTTTGAGGGCTGCAGAGCTTCCTTGCTGCCCTTCAGCGGTAGTGGGAGCCTGTCATCCTAGGTACCATCAGGAGGGCTGGAGGTTGCTGGCCTCTTGCTCCGGGTGCTGGCCCTAGTGGCCATAGGGGTAGGGCTGATCTGGGGCAGGGTGCCAGTCGTGGTGCCTGTGCCGTCTGCTGATCGCTGGCCCTGCAGTGGGTAAGCTGCCATTGTGTGTGGCCACACTCCTTGGGGCATCATCTTGGTCCCGGAGGCGCAGGCTACATGATTGGGTGAGCTTCAAATGGGGGGTTGCCCTTGGTTTTGTCGGCGTGCATCTTGAACCTGGCATCACACATTATTCCATCGTTTACATTCATGATATATTGGCTCCGATTGCTCTCAGGTACGAGTTCACATTTGTCAATTACATCTTTACCCTCAATTACATATTTTCCCTGTATATTACCAGCATCGCTGTACAATGTTACATTTAGATACTTATGTTCATCAATTACACCCTTTCCACGTATCCTACTGGCGTCGCTGTTCAACGGTACAGTTAAATACTTGCATTTGTTAATTACATGTCTCACATTAGTATCACCGGCATCACTGTACAAAAAGTGGAACTGTCCCTTTAATTGTTCTGGGTTGCCGGTCTCCTTTAAGAGGGCCTTGCAATCTTTACCCCAATCCAGTTCGCTGCTCGGCATCACGCGTTGCTCCCTCAACGCTGCCCCTCGTGGCCTGGTCGCAGCCATTTTGATTTCAGGCAATTCGCCTCGTGGTGCGGGCGCCATCTTTTCACTCTCCTTGAGGTAGGTTGCTGTGATCCTTCTTTCCCCAAGTTCTGCCACTGAAGCCGGGGAAATACCTTCTGCGTTGATCTTCTCCCTTCTGAGTCCTGACACGGCCCAGAAAGTGTGTTCTTTCCGTTTGGGTTGGATCATCTCACCATTGGGTAGTGCGTTCTGTGTCATCGCCGCGCAGTTGAGCTGGACGGTAAGATCTGCAGGTGCTGCAATGGATCCAAATTTGGGGCCACCTAGGACGTCGATCGCCGGGGCCTGGAGGCTTTCCCAGCTCCAACAGATTTGGATTTGTTTCATCCAACTTTTTCCGAGCAACGTTGGACCATCATCAGCAATGATCCACAAAGATAGCTTGTGCATCGCGCTGCCGAAGGACACTTGGACATTCACGCTGCCAACGACTGAGATGGTGTCGTTTGTGTAAGTGAGCAGCTTCGCCTGGATTGGTAGCTTTTTAGGTTGTTCGACAAGGTTGTCCCAGAGTTTCTCGAAGGCCACCTGGTTCATCAGTGATTGGCTCGCCCCTGTGTTGACTTCCATCAAGACTGGAACACCGTTGATTTCAACTTCTATCTTCAACGGGGAACTCTCGATGGAGCAGGTATACACTCCGTACACCTCTTCCTGGGGCTGAGCTGCCTCCTGGACTCTCTCTTCATCTTCATCAGCGCTGGAGCCCGGGTGATCAGCCAACACTTCAGCGACTCGGTGAGTAAAATTTCTTTTACACATTGGCTGTAGATGGCCTTTAGTGTTACAGCCCTTGCAAGTATAGTCTCTGTATTGGCATTGGTGGGCTCTGTGATTTCCTCCACAGCGCCAGCATGGGGCTGGCCAGTTGGCCCTCTGCGGTGAACTCAGGGTTGCGGGGCTCGGGGTCACAGTCTTGCCCCTGAAAGGCAGCCTTCGATTCACTGTACTTGCCATGTTTGAGTCCTGGGGTTGAGTCATTATCCTTCTGGAATCGCAGGCCGAGGCCATGAACGCTTGGCTCACGTTAATTGCTTTCTGTAGGGTGATGGTGGTGTCCGCAGACAGCAGCCTGTGGAGGAGGTCTTTGTGGCCAATTCCAATAACAAAGATGTCCCTCAGTGCGTCGGTGAGGTGGTCGCCAAAATCACACGGTGCAGCCAATCGTCTCAGGTCTGCAGCATATTTTGCGATTTCTTGGCCTTTGGGCCGACAGTGTGTGTAGAACCGATGTGTGGCTGTTAGTATGCTCTCCTTTGGCTTAAGCTGTTCCTGTATCAGGGTTACGAGCTCCAGGATCATTTTCATTGTCGTATTCTCTGGGGCTAGCAAGTCCCTGACAAGGCCATGAACGGTGGGCCCACAACTGCTGAGCAGGATGGCTTGGCGCTTATCAGCCAGCCAGGTCAGTGTGTTTCCAGTCATGTCATTCGCGATGAAGTCAGTCAGTCAGTCAGTCAGTCAGTCAGTCATAGGCAGTCCCTCGGAATCAAGGAAGACTTGTTTCCACTCCCTAAGTGAGTTCTTTGATGGCTGAACAATCCGATACGAGAGCCACAGACCCTGTTACGGGTGGGACAGACAGTCGTCGAGGGAAGGATCGGTGGGGTTAGTTTGCCGCACGCTCCATCCACTGCCTATGCTTGGCCTCTTCACGCTCTTTGCGTTGAGACTCGAAGAGCTCAACGCCGTCCCGGATGGACTTTCTCCACCTCAGGCGGTCTTCGGCCAGGGTCTCCCAGGTGTCAGTGGTGATGTCACACTTTACCAGGGAGGCTTTGAGGGTGTCCTTATAACGTTTCCGCTGTCCTCCTTTGGCTCGTTTACCATGAAGGAGCTCTGCATCAAGCATTTGCTTAGGGAGTCTTGTATCTGCCATGCAAACTATGTGGCCTGCCCAGCAAAGTTGATCGAGTGTGGTCAGTGCTTCAATACTGGGGATGTTAGCCTGGTCGAGGACACTGATGTTGGTCCGCCTGTCCTCCCAGGGGGTTTGCAGGATCTTGCGGAGACATCGTTGGTGATATATCTCCAGCGACTTGAGGTGCCTTCTATACATCTTCCATGCCTCTGATCCATACAGGAGGGAGGGTATTAGTACAGCCCTGTAGACCATGAGCTTGGTGGTAGATTTGAGGTGTTGGTCTTCAAACACTCTTTTCCTCAGACGACCGAAGGCAGCACTGGTGCACTGGAGGCGATGTTGAATCTCCGCATCAATGACTGTCTTTGCTGGTAAGAGGCTCCCGAGATATGGGAAATGATCCACGTTGTCGAGTGCCGCACCGTGAATCTTGATGAATGTGGGGCTGTGCTGTGCAGCGGTGACAGGCTGGTGGAGGACCGTTGTCTTACGGATGTTAAGTGTAAGACCCATGTTTTCATATGCCTCAGTGAATACATCGACTATATCCTGGAGTTCAGCCTCAGGATGTGCGCAGACACAGGCGTCGTCCGCGTACTGTAGCTCAACGACAGAGGTTGGGGTGATCTTGAACCTGGCCTGGAGGCAGCGTAGGTTAAACAGCTTCCCACTGGTTCTGTAGTTTAGTTCCACTCCAGCGGGGAGCTTGTTGATTGTGAGGTGGAGCATGGTGACGAGGAAGATTGATAAGAGGGTTGGAGCGATGACGCAGCCCTGTTTGACCCTGGACCGGATGTGAATTTGGTCTGTAATGGATCCATTGGTAAGGACGACGGCCTGCATGTCGTCGTGAAGCAGGCGAAGGATGTTGACAAACTTTTGGGGACATCCAAAACGGAGGAGGGCGCTCCATAGACCCTCATGGTTGACAGTGTCAAAGACCTTTGTAAGATTGAAAAAGACCATGTATAAGGGCCGGCGCTGCTCCCTGCATTTCTCCTGCAACTGTCGCGCTGCAAAGATTATGTCTGTTGTGCCCCGTAGGGGACGAAATCCGCATTGTGATTCCGGGAGGAGCTCCTCGGCCACAGGGAGAAGAGAGTTGAAGAGAACTCTAGTGACAACCTTCCCAGTGGCTGATAACGGAGATTTCCCCTGTAGTTGCCGCAGTCGGACGTGTCGCCTTTTAAAAGATGGTCACAATCACTGCATCTCTGAGATCTCCCTGCATGCTCTCCTCCCTCCAGATGAGAGAGATGAGGTCATGTATCCGCACCAACAGCGCCTCTCCGCCATACTTTAGCGCCTCAGCAGGGATTCCATCCGCACCCATAGCCTTGTTATTCTTCAGCTGTTTTATGGCTTTGCTTACCTCGTGCAACAAGGAATTTCACTGAGTTGGTGGCGGGTCGCATGCTGCGTGATGGAGTCGAGAACACTCAAGTCAAAGGCAGAGCCTCGATTGAGGAGATCTTCAAAGTGTTCCTTCCATCGGGCTCTGACAGCCTCGGTGTCCTTGATGAGTGTTTCCCCATTCTTGGCCATGAGTGGGGTGGGGCCTTGCGAGTTTGGACCGTAGGTGGCCTTGATGGCAGTGAAGATTCCTCACATATCGTGGCTGTCGGCCAGTTGTTGTATCTCCTGTGCTTTCTCCATCCACCACCTGTTCTTTTGGCCCCAAGTTTTTTGTTGGACCTGAGCCTTGAGCCGTCTGTAATGTTGTTTTGCAGCTCCCGAATTGGATTGTTGCTAGAGGGTCAGAAATGCTTTGCACTTGCGATCTATTAGTTCTTCGATCTCCTGATCATTTTCATCAAACCAGTCCTGATGTTTTCTGGTTGAGTGACCAAGTGTCTCTTCACAGACACTGGTTATAGAGACCTGGAGGGCAGACCAAGCACTGTGGGCATTCAGCATCTCAGGGTCATCAAGGCACGCCAGATTGGCTGTGAGGCGCTGGCTGTATAGGGCTCTCTCAGCTGGGTTTTTAAGTGCCCCCGCATTAACTTTTTTGCGGAATTGCTTCTGCTGTCCCCTCTGCTTTGGGGCAATGTTAATGTTGATGATGGATCGGATTAGGCGGTGGTCTGTCCAGCAGTCGTTGGCTCCTGTCATGGCGCGTGATGCACACCTCCTTGCGATCCCTGGCTCAGACGATGACATAGTCAAGCAGGTTCCAGTGTTTGGAGCGAGGGTGTTGCCACGATGCCTTGTATTTGTCCCTCTGGCGGAACAGGGTGTTGGTGATGAGGAGTTCATGTTCTAGACATTTTGTCAGAAGTAGGGTACCGCTGGAGTTGGCTTTCCCTGCCCCCTCTCTGCCAATCACGCCTCCCCAGAGGGCTGTGTCTTTGTCGACCCTAGCATTAAAATCACCCAGGAGGATCAATTTGTCACCCGTAGGGACACGGGACAAAGATGTCTTGAGATTGGAATAAAAGCCGTCTTTAGCCTCATCTGTTGCATCGAGTGTAGGGGCGTACGCACTGATGACTGTGGCGCATTGGTTCCGGGATAGGGTAAAACGAAGAGTCATGAGGTTCATTAACCCCACAGGGGGAGTCTTTGAGGTGGTCGACCAGCTCATTTTTGACGCAAAGCCGACTGCATGAAGGCAGCGTCTGCCTCTGGTTTCCCTTTCTAGAAGAAGGTGTAACCTCCACCATGTTCCTTCAACTGGCCTTCCCCTGCCCGCCGGGTCTCGCTTAGGGCGGCGTGTCAATGTCAAAACGTCTGAGTTCCCGGGCAACTATCGCGGTGCGGCATTCCAGCCTGTTGCTGTTGGGATTGTCCATGAGGGCCCTGATGTTCCAGGTCAGCAACTTCACACTGACGAAGTGGAAGATACCTGTGCATGAGTTCTTTTAACATGGGGTGGCCATTGCACACCGGCAACCACACGGGCTTAGCTGAGCAAGGTCTTGGTCCAGTGGCAAGGGGGTCCAAGACAACTGGAGACCAGGCACAGCTCTATTAGCCTAATTGCCTACGGCGAAGTGTTGGCCGCAAGCTCGGTGCCGAGTAGCGCCATTGATGGTAGATGGCCCGAGGCTTGGTTGGGGGGCAGGCATTAGGAAGGTGACTTCCAAAGTTATTTTAAAAGTTAAAAGTTGATAAAGATTCTCAATTTGTTTAAAGAGTTTCTAAGAGTTGTTAGAAAGTCTAAGATGTAAATCAATAATAGATTATAAAAGTTTACCCAATTTAAAAAGTTTCTAAAAGTTGTTAAAAAGTCAAAGATGTAAATTAATAATAGATATTTAAAAGTATTTCGATGAAGTAGTGTTCTAGCCTTTCCACAAAGACATCTCAATCTTCCCCATCAGCAAATTGTTGAAAGTTGCCAAGGTTAGCCAATTTTCGCATGGAATTCGTATTCTCGTCGCCAATTGTAGTGTTTGCAGGCACTCTAGTAATGACTCCACGAGGTAAGGTATTGCACTTGAACTGTTGTGACCTTAGTCCATTTAAACAGCTCCTGAATGAGGTTACAGTAAGGTGAGCTCCCTTTTATACCTGGTTACCTGCGGTGTGCAGGTGACCTCTAGGTCTTCACCAGTTGCACCCTCTGTGGTACAGACATATTGTATACAGTGTAAAGATACATTCATTGGTCTTATGTAACTGTACATTGAATGTACAGGGTATATACATACACAACACCCCCCATCTCTCCCCTTCCGCCCTCACTCTCTCCCCACCCTCTCTATTTCCCTCCCACTCTCTCCCCTCTCTCTCTCGCTCCTCTCTCTCTCTCCCCACTCCTGCTTCTCTCCCTCTATCTCTCCCCTCCCACACTTCTCTCTCTCACCCCCCCCCAATTTTCTCCCTTCCACCCCTCCATTCTCTCTCTCTCCCTTCCCACTTTTACCTCACCCTCACCCTCTCCTCTCTCCCTTTCCTCTGCTCTCTCCATCCCTCCCCCCTTCTCTCTCTCTCCCTCCACCCCTCTCTCCCCTTCTGTCCTTATTCTCTCCCCAACCCCTCTCTCCTCTCTTTCCCTCCCTCCACCCCTCTCTCTTCCTCCCTCTCCCCTTCTCTCTCTCCCTCCCTTCCATACTCTCTCTCCCCTGCCCCTCTCTCCCTTCCCCCCTCCCTTCCCCCTCTCTCTTCCCCCTCCCTTCCCCCCTCCCCCTCTCTCTCTCTCTCTCTCTACCCTTCTTCACTCTCTCTCCACCATCTCTCTCTTTCCTTCCCCCCTTTTCACTCTCTTCATCCCAACCCTCTCCCTCCCCCTCTCCTTCCCCTTTCTTCCTTCCCTCCTTCTGTCTCTCTCCCTCCCTCCCGCCTTTCTCCCATCTCTGCCCTCACTCTCCCCCCACCCTCTCTCTCTCCTCGCCCTCCCTCCCCCCTTCTCTCTCTCTCTCCCTTCCATACCCCCTTCCCCCCTCCCTTTCCCCCTCTCTCTCCTTCCTTCCTCTCTCTCTCTCTCTATACCCCCCCTTCACTCTCTCTCCACCCCTCTCTCTCTCTCTCTCTCTCCTTCCCTTCTTCTCACTGTTATGTCTTTAATACTCTTCGAATGACTCCACGAGGTCTGATATTGCACTTGAGCTGTTGTGACCTTAGTCCCGTTTAATGTAACTCCAGGATGAGGCACAAGCATGGTGAGCAGCCTTTTATACTGGGCCCTGCACACCTATGCAGGTGACCCTCAGGTCTCCCACCGCAGCGCCCTCTGGTGGCACACCTTATGTGACTATACAGTTAGTATACATGGTCTACACACATGACATCACTTCCCCCCAGTTCTTTAATGCAAATTAACTTGTATATTGATGGTTTAAAACAAGGCTCTCCCTTGTCCACCCTGATCTACATGATCATGTGGAGGACAAGCGGCATCAACAAAGTGTGCATCATGACTGCGCAAATTTGTCATGCGATATTGAGATCAATGATCCTGTGTTTGTGCTCAATTATGGACATGGTCCCAAATGGCTCACTGACACGGTCATAGCCAAAGAGGAGAGTAGGGTATTTCAGGTCAAACTGACCAATGGACAAACGCACAGAAAACACTTGGACCAAATCAAATTGTGGTTCACCAACAGCTACGAACAACCTGAAGAGGACACCACCAACTTTGACCCTCCAGCACACACACAAGTGGCAACTGACATCACAGTTCACCATGAATCCGAACTTATCATCCCCAGCAGCCCGGCAAAGCTTCCTCCCCAGGAATCCTGCCACTGAAACCGGGAAGGTGCATTCGGGTCATCTCAGCCGGATCATCCCCACGCAGTCGTGATGAGCGGGCTGTGCCTCGGGGGCTGCGTGGATCTGCTCTCCGGTGCCTCGTCCAACCGAAGGTGGTGGTTTGCTCTGCCTCTGAGCATGGAGGATGCGATCGCTGGAGGGATGAAGTCTTCCCAGTTCCAATGAATCTTCCCCATCCATCTTTTTCCAAGTAGCATTGGTCCATCACCTGAAACAATCCACAGTGGTAAATTGTGCACCACGCCATCATGGGATACACTTACATCCGCACTACCAACAACTGATATCAGTTCCTTGGTGTAGGTATGCAGCTTTGCCTGAACCAGGACCAGCTTGGGTCATTCAGCTTGATTGTTCCATAGCCTCTCAAAGGCTTCCTGGCTCATTACTGACTGATTCGACCCCGTGTCCACTTCCATGAAGACTGGAACGCCATTTATCTCGATTTCCATTATCACTGGTGGACAATCTGTGGTGCAGGTATATACTCCTTACACTTCGTCCTACATAAGAATTAGGAACAGGAGTAGGCCATCTAGCCCCTCGAGCCTGCTCCGCCACTCAACAAGATCATGGCTGATCTTGCCATGGACTCAGCTCCACTTACCCGCCCGCTCCCCTCAGTCCTGAGACTGAGCTGCCTCTCTAGCCATCTCCTCGTAATCCGCACTGGATTCACAGCCATCTGCTGACTCCTCTTCCACGTGGTGAGTCATAGCTCTTTTGCACATTTGCTGGAGATGGCCCTTTGTGCTGCAGCCTTTGCACACATAGTTTCTGAACCGACACTGATGAGCCCTGTGATTACCTCCGCAACGCCAGCATGATGCTACTCGACTTATGTTTGCATCCCTCGGCGGACTCTGAGTTAAAGGACTTGGGGGCCTGTACGCTCTGCCCTGGGCAGATTCATGTTCAACAGTTCTGTCTGTGAAAGGCGCCATTCTATTTACAGTACTTGCCGGGTTTGAGTCCTGAGGGTGAGTCATCATCTGCTTGGAGCTGCAGCTTGAGGTCATGAATGCCTGGCTGATGCTGATGGCCTTTCGCAGAGTGGTTTCGGCAGACAGTAGCCTGTGAAGAAGGGCCTTATGACCTTCGCCGATTACGAAGACGTCTCGCAATGCATCGGCAAGGGATTTGCCAAATTCACACGGTCCTGCCAGCCTCCTCAGGTCGGCAGCATACTTCGCGATTTCCTGGCCCTCGGGTCGGCAGTGTGTATAAAATCGATGCCTGGCCGTGAGGATGCTCTCCTTCGGTTTGAGTTGGTCCCGAATTAGCACTTGCAGCTCCTCGTATGACTTGGTCGTTGTTTTCTCTGGTGCAAGCAAGTTCCTGACGAGGCTGTAGCCCACGGGCCCACAACTGGTCAACAGGATAGCTCTGCGCTTATCTGCCAGCGAGACCTGATCATTGCCTACCACATTGTTTGCTACGAAATATTGGTCAAGCCGCTCCAGAAAGGCTTCCCAATCTTTACCCTCTGAGAACTTTTCTAATGCACCAACGTTAATCGCTTTTGCGTGAAAGTTCGTAATCTCGTCGCCAGTTGTTATGTCTTTAATACTCTTATGAATGACCCCACGAGGTCTAGTATTGTACTTGAGCTGTTGTGACCTTAGTCCCATTTATTCTAACTCCAGACTGAGGCACAGGCATGGTGGGAAGCATTTTATACTGGGCCCTGCACACCGATGCAGGTGACCCTCATGTCTCCCACCGCAGTGCCCTCTGGTGGAACACCTTATGTGACTATCCAGTTAGTATACATGACCTACATGAATGGCACTCACTCTCTTCATCCCAACCCTCTCCCTCCCCCTCTCCCTCCCCCTCTCCCTCCCCCCTCTCCCTTCCCCCATTCTGTCTCTCCCTCCCTTCCCCATTTCTCCCCTTCTGCCCTCAATTGAGGGAGTGCAGCGAAGGTTCACCAGACTGATTCCCGGGATGGCGGGACTGACCTATCAAGAAAGACTGGATCAACTGGGCTTGTATTCACTGGAGTTCAGAAGAATGAGAGGGGACCTCATAGAAACATTTAAAATTCTGACGGGGTTAGACAGGTTAGATGCAGGAAGAATGTTCCCAATGTTGGGGAAGTCCAGAACCAGAGGTCACAGTCTAAGGATAAGGGGGAAGCCATTTAGGACCGAGATGCGGAGGAACTTCTTCACCCAGAGAGTGGTGAACCTGTGGAATTCTCTACCACAGAAAGTTGTTGAGGCCAATTCACTAAATATATTCAAAAAGGAGTTAGATGAGGTCCTTACTACTAGGGGGATCAAGGGGTATGGCGAGAAAGCAGGAATGGGGTACTGAAGTTGAATGTTCAGCCATGAACTCATCGAATGGCGGTGCACCTATTTTCTATGTTTCTATCTTCCCACCACCCTCTCTCTCTCTCCTCTCTCTCCCTCCACCCCTCTCTCCCTCCCTCACCCCTTCTCTCTCTCTCCCTCCCCTCCATACTCTCTCTCCCCCTGCCCTCTCTCTCCCTTCCCCCCTCTCTATCTCTCCCCGCCCTTCACTCTCTCTCTCCACCCCCTCTCTCTCCTACCCCCCTTCTTACTCTCTTCATCCCAACCCTCTCCCTCCCCCTCTCCCTTCCCCCTTTCTCCCCTCCCCCTCTCCCTCATCCCCTTCTCTCTCTGCCCATCCTCTCTCCCTCTCCCACTTCTCTCTCTCTCATTCACCCTCTCTCACTCAACTCCTCCTCTCTCTCTCTTCTCTCCTCTCTCTCTCCCCCTTTCTCCCCCTTCCCTCTCTTCTCCTCCCTCTCTCCCACCCTCTTTCTCTCTCCTACCCTCTCTATCTCTCTCTCTCCCCTTCTCTCTCTCCTCCTCTCTCTCTCCCATCCCCTCGCTCTCCCTCCCTCTCTCTCTATCTATCTCTCTCTCCCGCTATCTCTCTTTCCCATCTCTCTCTCCCTCCCCTCGCTCTCCTCCTTTCTTGATCCTCCTCACTCCCTCTTCTTCCCCGGTTCTCTCTCCCTCTCTCAAACTACCCCCTCTCTCTATAACTCTCACTCACCCCCTGCTCACTCTTTCTTGCCCCCCCCCAACTTTTCTCTCTGATACGTCCTTACTACACAGTATAAATGCACACGAGGCCCATGCTTGAGAGAAGGTCAGTCTGTGACCTGTCCTTTATTCCTGAGCACTCAAGTGATAAAGGTGGGTGGAGCTTCCCCTTTTACACCTGAAGGTCCAGGTTAGGAGTGTCTCCCACCTAGTGGTCAGTGTTCTCACGGTGTACAACTTAGGTCAGTTTATACATGGGTTACAATGCTGGTTGAATACATGACATCACCTCCCCCCCAAAGTCTTATTGGGATCACAGGTTTAGTCTCTCTGGTGGTTTACGCTCCCTTGTAGAGCGCCTGAGTTGGGGCTCCGGTTGTTGGGTGCTGGCCTGAGTGTCTGCTGTTTGCAGTGCCTCAGGCCTGTCCGGACTGCCCACAGTGACTGGGCTCTCCTCCATTTGGTTCCGGTGTTCGGTCACCTGTGGTGGCGTGAACTCTATATCGTGTTCTTCCTCTGCTTCTTCTATGGGGTTGCTGAACCTCCTTTTTGTTTGATCCACATGTTTGTGGCAGATTTGTCCATTGGTAAGTTTAACTACCAGAATCCTAATTCCCTCTTTGGCAACCACAGTGCCTGCGAGCCATTTGGGCCCTGCAGCGTAGTTGAGGACAAAAACAGGGTCATTTACATCAATACATCGCGCCCTCGCATTCCTGTCATGGTAGTGATATTGTGACTGGCGCTTGCTCGCGACAATTTCTTTCATGGTTGGGTGTATAAGGGATAATCGGGTTTTGAGCGTCCTTTTCATTAGTAGCTCTGCAGGTGGAACCCCTGTGAGCGAGTGTGTTCGGGATCTATAGGCCAACAGGAGGCGTGATAAGTGGGTTTGTAGGGAACCCCCTTGGATTCTGAGCATCCCCTGTTTGATTATCTGCACTGCTCGTTCTGCCTGGCCGTTTGAGGCCGGCTTGAACGGTGCCGTTCTAACATGGTTAATTCCATTGCCTGCCATGAAGTCCTGGAATTCAGTGCTTGTGAAGCACGGGCCATTGTCGCTGACCAAGATGTCCGGTAGACCGTGGGCGGCGAACATTGCCCGTAGACTTTCTACCGTGGCAGAGGATGTGCTTGAATTTAAAATGTCACACTCGATCCATTTGGAGTAGGCGTCTACTACAACCAAAAACATTTTCCCCATGAAAGGACCTGCGTAGTCCACATGGATGCGTGACCAAGGCTTGGCGGGCCATGGCCGGGGCTAAGGGGGGCTTCCCTGGGCGCATGGCCCAACTGGGCACACGTGTTGCACCTGCGAACACAAAGTTCCAGATCTGCGTCTATCCCTGGCCACCAAACGTGTGACCTGACAATTGCCTTCAACGTGACAATGCCCGGGTGCCCATTGTGGAGTTCTCTGATGAACACCTCTCTGCCCATCTGGGGCATGACTACACGGTTTCCCCACAGTAGGCAATCGGCCTGAATCGAGAGTTCATCCTTGCGCCTGTGAAATGGTTTAAATTTCTCAGGGCATGCCCTGTACGTGGCTGCCAAGTCCCCATTCAGGACACATTTCTTGACTAGAGACAATAGCGGGTCTCTATTTGTCCAGACTTTAATCTGACGGGCTGTCACGGGTGAGCCTTCGCTTCCGAAAGCTTCAACAGCCATGACCATCTCAGCACCATGCTCGGTAGCCCCCTCAGTGGTGGCTAGTGGGAGCCTGCTGAGTGCATCGGCGCAGTTTTCGGTGCCCGGTCTGTGCCGAATTGTGTAGTCATAGGCAGCTAACGTGAATGCCCACCTCTGTATGCGGGCCAATGCGTTTGCATTTATGGCCTTGTTGTCGGCCAAAAGGGACGTTATGGGTTTGTGATCTCTCTCCAGCTCAAATTTCCTGCCAAACAGGTACTGGTGCATTTCTTTACCGCATATACACATGCGAGCGCCTCCTTTTCTACCATCCCGTCGCCCCTTTCTGCCTGCGACAGACTCCTGGAGGCATAAGCTACCGGCTGTAACTGACCCTTGGCATTGACATGCTGCAACACACACCCGACACCATAGGACGACGCATCGCACGTTAACACAAGTTTCTTACATGGGTCATATAACGTTAACAGATTGTTGGGACATAACAAATTGCATGCTCTATTAAAAGCCCTTTCCTGGCTGTCCCCCCAGACCCATTTGCGACCTTTGCTCTAGCAGCGTGCTCAATTTGGGAAGAAAGTTACCAAAATAGTTCAGGAGCCCCAGGAACGAACGCAGCTCTGTTGTGTTACGGGGTCTGGGTGCTCTCTGGATCGCTTCCGTCTTGGATGCAGCAGGGCTGATCCCATCTGTTGCTACCCTCATCCCCAGGAATTCTACCTCTGGAGCTAGGAAGACGCACTTCGCCTTTTTCAGTCGCAGACCTACCCGGTCCAGTCTGCGTAGCACCTCCTCCAGGTTGTGGAGGTGTTCTTCAGTATCGTAACCCGTCATGAGGATGTTGTCCTGAAAAACCACCGTCCCTGGAATCGACTTGAGGAGGCTTTCCATATTTCGTTGGAAGATCGCGGCGGCCGAGCGAATCCCGAACAGACATCTGTTGTACTCAAACAACCCCTTGTGTGTCGTGATGGTGGTCAGCTTCTTCGACTCACTCGCCAGCTCCTGGGTCATGTAAGCTGAGGTCAGGTCCAATTTTGAAAAAAGTTTGCCACCGGATAGCGTCGCAAAGAGGTCCTCCGCTCTCGGTAGCGGGTACTGGTCTTGGAGTGACATCCGATTGATGGTGGCCTTGTAATCGGCACATATTCTGACCGACCCATCCGCCTTGAGCACCGGCACAATCGGGCTCGCCCAGTCACTGAATTCGACTGGCGAGATGATGCCTTCCCTCAACAGGCGGTCCAATTCGCCTTCTATCTTTTCCCGTATCACGTACGGCACCGCTCTGGCCTTGTGGTGTACTGGTCTGGCTTCCGGGTTTATGTGAATCACTACCTTGGCCCCAATGAAAGTGCCAATGCCGGGTTGAAATAATGAGTCAAATTTGTCCAGGGTCTGTGAGCATGATACTCGCTCCACAGAGGAAATTGCATTGACATCGCCCCATTTCCAGTTCATGACAGCAAGCCAACTCCTCCCCAGTAGTGCGGGACCGTCCCCTGGGACAATCCAGAGTGGCAACCTGCTCTCCGAATCTTTGTGGGTCACGACTACCGTGGCGCTGCCTAGCACCGGAATGATCTGCTTTGTGTAAGTCCGTAGCTGTGCATCAATCGCCGATAATTTTGGCCTTCTGGCCTTGGATGCCCACAACTTTTTGAACTGTTTGATACCCATCAGTGACTGGCTGGCACCCGTGTCTAACTCCATTGATACTGGGATGCCATTGAGGAGCACTTTCATCATTATCGGTGGCATCCTGGAGTATGAACTGTATACGTGCTCCACATGAACTCGCTGAACTTCAGCTTCCAGCGATTTCCTCCAGTGTCCATTTCTGCAATTTCTGCAGGTATTTTGGTCATCTCTGCAAACTCCGGCTGAATGTATGCCTCCACGCCTCCAGCATGAGTTGCGGTTTGAAACAAAAGGTCCCTTGCCAGTCGATCGTCCTTGACTGCCCCTGTTATTGTCCTTGAGTGCACCATTAACAGGTGTTGATGGCCCCATTACTGGCCGCATTGTCCCTTTCAATGGCGTGAATCGCTGTTCAGCTTGCCATTGTCTCTGTCGAACTCCCCCTCTGGGTTCGACTACATGTTGGGGCATGCCTGACTGCCCTTGTCTGCCTGGAGAACTGTGTGCTGCTTTAACAATGTTGAATCTCTGTCCCAACCATTCCTTAACACAGTACCTCTCGTCTGTTCTGCTAATGGCCATGCTCGAATGGTTTAAATCCCAGTTTCTTGTTGCCATTGATACGTCCTTACTACACAGTATAAATGCACACGAGGCCCATGCTTGAGAGAAGGTCAGTCCTTTATTCCTTAGCACTCAAGTGATGAAGGTGGGTGGAGCTTCCCCTTTTATACCTGAAGGTCCAGGTTAGGAGTGTCTCCCACCTAGTGGTCAGTGTTCTCACGGTGTACAACTTAGGTCAGTTTATACATGGGTTACAATGCTGGTTGAATACATGACACTCTCTTTCTCTCTTCAACCCCACACTCCTCTCTCCCCCCCCCCCACCCCCTCTCTCCCTCCACACCTCCGGTTCTCTCCATCTCTCTCTCTCCTCCCACCCTTCTCTCTCTCTCCCCCGCATTCTCTCTCTCTCCCCCCCCTCCTCACTACCTCCTCCCCATCCCATCCCCTTTATCCCTTCCACCCTTCTTTTTTGTTGATTCCACCATCTGCCTCCCCCACTTCTCTATATCTCTCCCCCTCCCCCATAAGAACATAAGAACATAAGAATTAGGAACAGGAGTAGGTAATCTCGCCCCTCGAGCCTGCTCCGCCATTCAAAAAGATCATGGCTGATCTGGCCGTGGACTCAGCTCCACTTACCCGCCCGCTCCCCATCACTTTTAATTCCCTTATTGGTTAAAAATCTATCTATCTGTGATTTGAAGACATTCAATGAGCTAGCCTCAACTGCTTCCTTGGGCAGAGAATTCCACAGATTCACAACCCTCTGGGACAAGAAATTCCTTCTCAACTCGGTTTTAAATTGGCTCCCGCGTATTTTGTGGCTGTGCCCCCTAGTTCTAGTCTCCCCGACCAGTGGAAACAACCTCTCTGCCTCTATCTTGTCGATCCCTTTCATTATTTTAAATGTTTCTATAAGATCACCCCTCATCCTTCTGAACTCCAACGAGTAAAGACTCAGTCTGCTCAATCTAGCATCATAAGGTAACCCCCTCATCTCCGGAATCAGCCTAGTGAATCGTCTCTGTACCCCCACCAAGGCTAGTATATCCTTCCTTAAGTAAGGTGACCAAAACTGCACGCGTACTCCAGGTGCAGCCTCACCACACCCTGTACAGTTGCAGCAGGACCTCCCTGCTTTTATACTCCATCCCTCTCGCAATCACCTTCCTGATTACCTGCTGCACATGCAAACTAACTTTTTGGGATTCATGCACAAGGACCCCCAGGTCCCTCTGCACCGCAGCATGTTGTAATTTCTCCCCATTCAAATAATATTCCCTTTTACTGTTTTTTTTTCCAAGGTGGATGACCTCACATTTTCCGACATTGTATTCCATCTCCCAAACCTTAGCCCATTCGCTTAACCTATCTAAACCTCTTTGCAGCCTCTTTGTGTCCTCCACACAACCTACTTTCCCACTAATCATTGTGTCATCTGCAAATTTTGTTGCACGACATTCTGTCCCCTCTTCCAGGTCACCTATGTATATTGCAAACAATTGTGGTCCGAGCACCGATCCCTGTGGCACACCACAAACCACCGATTTCCAACCCAAAAAGGACCCATTTACTCCAGCTCTCTACTTTCTGTTCGCCAGCCTATTCTCGATCCATGCTAATACACTTCCTCTGGCTCCGCGTACCTTTATCTTCTGCAGTAACATTTTGTGTGGCACCTTATCGAATGCCTTTTGGAAATCTGAATACACCACATCCAATGGTACACCTCTATCCACCATGCTCGTTATATCCTCAAAGAATTCCAGTAAATTAGTTAAATATGATTTCCCCTTCATGAATCCATGTTGCGTCTGCTTGATTGCACTATTCCTATCTAGATGTCCCGCTATTTCTTCCTTAATGATAGTTTCAAGCATTTTCTCCGCTACAGATGTTAAACTAACCGGCCTATAGTTAACTGCCTTTTGTCTGCCCCCTTTTTTAAACAGAGGCGTTACATTAGCTGCTTTCCAATCCGATGGTACCTCCCCAGAGTCCAGAGAATTTTGGTAGATTATAACGAATGCATCTGCTATAACTTCTGCCATCTCTTTTAATACCCTGGGATGCATTTCATCAGGACCAGGGGACTTGTCTACCTTGAGTCCCATTAGCCTATCCAGCACTACCTCCCGAGTGATAGTGATTGTCTCAAGGTCCTCATTTCCCACATTCCCGTGACCAGCAATTTGTGGCATGGTTTTTGTGTCTTCCACTGTGAAGACCGAAGCAAAATAATTGTTTAAGATCTCAGCCATTTCCACATTTCCCATTATTAAATCCCCCTTCTCATTTTCTAAGGGACCAACATATACTTTAGTCACTCTCTTCCATTTTATCCCCTCTTCCCCCCCGCCATCACAATCCCCCTCTCTCTCCCTCCCTCCCCACTCTCACCCACCTCTCTCTCTCTCACCCCCTCCTCTCTCTCTTTCTCCGCCTCCTCTCTCTCTCTTCACCCCCTTCCTCCTCTCTCTCTCTCACTCCCCCCGCTCTCTCTCTCTCTCCCCCACTTCTCTCCCTCCCTCCCCTCCATTCTCTCTCTCTCTCACTCTCCCCTCCTCCCTCCCCCCCATGCTCCACTTCTCTCCCTTTCCCCTGTTCTCTCCTTCCTTCCCCACCTTCTCTCTCTCTCCACCCTCTCTCTCTCCCACCCTCTTTCTCCAGCTCCCTCTCTCTCCCCTATCTCTCTTCTCCATCTCTCTCTCTCCTGCACCTCTGTCTCCCCTCCTTTTATTTTCCCCCACACTCCCTCTCACTCACCCTTCCCCCTGCTTCTCTCTCCCTCCCCCCCCCTCCCTATCCCCCTCGCACACTACCCCCTCTCTCTATAGAAATATAGAAACATAGAAAATAGTTGCAGGAGTAGGCCATTCGGCACTTCGAGTCTGCACCACCATTCAATATGATCATGGCTGATCATGCAACTTCAGTACCCCATTCCTGCTTCCAGCAGCCAAGTTCATGGCACCACAGGTGGCTCTGCTGCACAGGAGGGCAGGAAAAAGAGTGGGAAGCTTTAATGATCGGGGATTCTCTTAGAAGAGGAATAGATAGGCATTTCTGCAGCCACAAGTGAGTCTCCAGGATGGTATGTTGCCTCCTTGGTGCAAGGGTCAAGGTTGTCTCGGAGTGGCTGCAGTGCATTCTGGAGGGGGAGGGTGAACAGCCAGTTGTCGTGGTACATATACATATAGAGACCAACAATATCGGTAAAAACCGGATGAGATCTGACAAGCTGAATTTAGGGAGCTCGGAGTTAAATTAAAAAGTAGGACCTCAAAGGTAGGAATCTCAGGATTGCTACCAGTGCCACATGCAAGTCAGAGTAGGAATTGCAGGATAGCTCAGATATATATGTAGCTTGAGGAATGGTGCATGGGGGAGCGATTAAAATTCCTGGGACATTGGAACTGGTTCTGGGGGAGGTGGGACCAATACAAACTGGACGGTCTGCACCTGGGCAGGACTGGAACCAATGTCCAAGGGGAAGTGTTTGCTAGTGCTGTTGGGGAGGGTTTAAACTAAAATGACAGGGGGATGGGAATCCATGCAGGGAGGCAGAGGAAAGTAAAAAGGGGACAGAAGCAAAAGGGAAGAAGGAGACAAGCAAGAGTGGAGGGCAGAGAAATCAAGGGCAAAAATCAAAAAAGGCCACATTACAACATAATTCTAAAAGGACAAAGAGTGTTAAAAAAACAAGCCTGAAGGCTCTGAGTCTCAATGCGAGGCGCATTCATAATATGGTGGATGAATTGACTGCGCAGATAGCTGTTAATGGATATGATGTAATTGGGATTACCTAGAAATGGCTCCAGAGTGACAAGGCTGGGAATTCAACATCCAAGGGTATTCAATATTCAGGAAGGATAGACAGGAAGGAAAAGGAGGTGGGGTAGCGTTACTGGTTAAAGAGGAGATTAACGGAAGGACATTAGCGTGGATGATGTGGAATCTATATGGGTAGAGCGGTGAAACACCAAAGGGCAGAAAACGTTAGTGGGAGTTGTATACAGGCCACCAAAGAATAGGTTGGACGTTGGGGATGGCATCAAACAGGAAATTAGGGACGTGTGCAATAAGGGTACAACAGTTATCATGGGTGACTTTAATCTACATATTGATTGGTCTAACCAAACTGGCAGCAATACAGTGGAGGAGGATTTCCTGGAGTGTATAAGGCATGGTTTTCTGGACTTTTATGTCAAGGAACCAACTAGAGAGCAGGCCATCCTAGACTAACGAGAGAGGATTAATTAGCAATCTGGTCGTGCGGGGTCCCTTGGGGAAGAATGACCATAATATGGTAGAATTCTTCATTAAGATGGAAAGTGACGCAGTTAATTCAGAGACTCGGATCCTGAACTTAAAGAAAGGTAACTTCGATGGTATGAGATGTGAATTGGCTAGGATAGACTGGCGAATGATACTTAAAGGGTTGACGGTGGATAGCCAATAGCAGACATTGAAAGATCACATGGATGAACGACAACAATTGTACATCCCTGTGTGGCGTAAGACTAAAAAAGGGAAAGTGGCTCAACCGTGGCTAACAAGGGAAATTAGGGAAAGTGTTAAATCCAAGGAAGACTGGGAATTAAACATACAGGGGTATCTGACGATTCGGAAAGATAGACAAGAAGGGAAAGGAGGTGGGGTAGCTCTGTTAATAAAGGATGATATCAGGGCAGTTGTGAGAGACGATATTGGCTCTAATGAACAAAATGTTGAATCATTGTGGGTGGAGATTAGAGATAATAAAGGGGAAAAGTCACTGGTGGATGTAGTTTAGAGGCCCACAAATAATAACTTCACGGTGGGGAGGGCAATAATCAAGGGAATAATGGAGGCACGTGAAAAAGGAATGGCAGTAATCATGGGGGATTTTAACCTACATATCGATTGGTCAAATCAAATCGCACGGGGTAGCCTGGAGGAGGAATTCATAGAATGCATACGGGATTGTTTCTTAGAACAGTATGTTACAGAACCTACAAGGGAGCAAGCTATCTTGGATCTGGTCCTGTGTAATGAGGCAGGAATAATAACCAATCTCCTTGTAAAAGATCCTCTCAGAATGAGTGATCACAGTATGGTTGAATTTGTAATACAAATTGAGGATGAGGAAGTAGTGTCTCAAACGAGTGTACTATGCTTAAACAAAGGGGACTACAGTGGGATAAGGACAGAGTTGGCTAAAGTAGACTGGAAACACAGACTAAACGGTAGCACAATTGAGGAACAGTGGAGGACTTTTAAGGAGCTCCTTCATAGTGCTCAACAAAAATATATTCCAGTGAAAAAGAAGGGCGGTAAGAGAAGGGATAACCAGTCGTGGATAACCAAGGAAATAAAGGAGAGTATCAAATTAAAAACCAATGCGTATAAGGTGGCCAAGGTTAGTGAGAAAATAGAGGATTGGGAAAATTTTAAACGACAGCAAAGAATGACGAAGAAAGCAATAAAGAAAGGAAAGATAGATTACGAAGGTAAACTTGTACAAAACATAAAAACGGATCGTAAAAGCTTTTACAGATATATAAAATGGAAAAGAGTGACTAAAGTAAATGTTGGTCCCTTAGAAGATGAGAAGGGGGATTTAATAATGGGAAATGTGGAAATGGCTAAGACCTTAAACAATTATTTTGCTTCGGTCTTCACAGTGGAAGACACAAAAACCATGCCAAAAATTGCTGGTCACAGGAATGTGGGAAGGGAGGACCTTGAGACAATTACTATCACGAGGCGGGTGGTGCTGGACAGGCTAATGGGACTCAAGGTAGACAAGTCCCCTGGTCCTGATGAAATGCATCCCAGGGTATTAAAAGAGATGGCGGAAGTTATAGCAGATGCATTCGTTATAATCTACCAAAAGTCTCTGGACTCTGGGGAAACAGCTAATGTAACGCCTCTGTTTAAAAAGGGGGGCAGACAAAAGGCAGGTAACTATAGGCCGGTTAGTTTAACATCTGTAGTGGGGAAAATGCTTGAAACTATCATTAAGGAAGAAATAGCAGGACATCTAGATAGGAATAGTGCAATCAAGCAGACGCAGCATGGATTCATGAAGGGGAAATCATGTTTAACTAATTTACTGGAATTCTTTGAGGATATAACGAGCATGGTGGATAGAGGTGTACCGATGGATGTGGTGTATTTAGATTTCCAAAAGGCATTCAATAAGGTGCCACACAAAAGGTTACTGCAGAAGATAAAGGTACGCGGAGTCAGAGGAAATGTATTAGCATGGATAGAGAATTGGCTGACTAACAGAAAGCAGAGAGTCGGGATAAATGGGTCCTTTTCGGGTTGGAAATCGGTGGTTCATGGTGTGCCACAGGGATCGGTGCTGGGACCACAACTGTTTACAATATACATAGATGACTTGGAAGAGGGGACAGAGTGTAGTGTAACAAAATTTGCAGATGACACAAAGATTGGTGGGAAAGCGGGTTGTGTAGAGGACACAGAAAGGCTGCAAAGAGATTTAGATAGGTTAAGCGAATGGGCTAAGGTTTGGCAGATGGAATACAATGTCGGAAAGTGTGAGGTCATCCACCTTGGGAAAAAAAGCAGTAAAAGGGAATATTATTTGAATGGGGAGAAGTTACAACATGCTGCGGTGCAGCGGGACCTGGGGGTCCTTGTGCATGAATCCCAAAAAGTTAGTTTGCATGTGCAGCAGGTAATCAGGAAGGCGAATGGAATGTTGGCCTTCATTGCGAGAGGGATGGAGTACAAAAGCAGGGAGGTCCTGCTGCAACTGTACAGGGTATTGGTGAGGCTGCACCTGGAGTACTGCGTGCAGTTTTGGTCACCTTACTTAAGGAAGGATATACTAGCTTTGGAGGGGGTACAGAGACGATTCACGAGGCTGATTCCGGAGATGAGGGGGTTACCTTATGATGCTAGATTGAGTAGACTGAGTCTTTACTCGTTGGAGTTCAGAAGGATGAGGGGAGATCTTATAGAAACATTTAAAATAATGAAAGGGATAGACAAGATAGAGGCAGAGAGGTTGTTTCCACTGGTCGGGGAGACTAGAACTAGGGGGCACAACCTCAAAATACGGGGGAGCCAATTTAAAACCGAGTTGAGAAGGAATTTCTTCTCCCAGAGGGTTTTGAATCTGTGGAATTCTCTGCCCAAGGAAGCAGTTGAGGCTAGCTCATTGATTGTATTCAAGTCACAGATTGATAGATTTTTAACCAATAAGGAAATTAAGGGTTACGGGGAGCGGGCGGGTTAGTGGAGCTGAGTCCATGGCCAAATCAGCCATGATCTTGTTGAATGGCGGAGCAGGCTCGAGGGGCTAGATGGCCTACTCCTGTTCCTAATTCTTATGTTCTTATGTTCTTATGTTCTTATAAGAGGCATATAAATTGGCCAGCAAAAACAGCAAACCTGAGGACTGGGAGAAATTTAGAATTCAGCAGAGGAGGACTAAAGGTTTAATTAGAAGGGGGAAAATAGAGTATGAGAGGAAGCTTGCTGAGAACATAAAAACTGACTGCAAAAGCTTCTATAGATATGTGAAGAGAAAAAGATTCGTGAAGTCTAATGGACGTCCCTTGCAGTCAGAATCAAATGAATGTATAATGGAGAACAAGGAAATGGCAGACCAACTGAATAAATATATTGGTTCTGTCTTCACTAAGGAAGACACGAATAACCTCCGAGGGTCTAGCGAGAAGGGGGAACTGAGGGAAATCGGTTTTAGTCAGGAAATAGTGTTAGGGAAATTGAAGGGACTGAAGGCTGATCAATCCACAGGGCCTGATAGTCTGCATCCCAGAGTATTTAAGGAAGTGGCCCTAGAAATAGTAGATGCATTGGTGGTCATTCTTCTAAACTCCAGTGAACACAGGCCCAGTCGATCCAATCTCTCCTCATATGTCAGTACTGCCATCCCAGGAATCAGTCTGGTGAACCTTCGCTGCACTCACTCAATAGCAAGAACATCCTTCATCAGATTAGGAGACCAAAATTGAACACAATATTCCAGGTGAGACCACACCAAGGCCCTGTACAACTGCAGTAAGACCCTCTTGCTCCTATACTCAAATCCCCTAGCTATGAAGGCCAACATACCATTTGACTTCTTCACCGCCTGCTGTACCTCTATGCCAACTTTCAATGACTGATGTGCCATTGCACCCAGGTCTCGTTGCACCTCCCCTTTTACTAATCTGTCACCATTCAGATAATAATCTGCGTTCCTGTTTTTACCACCAAAGTGGATAACCTCACGTTTATCTACATTATACCACATCTGCCATGTATTTGCCCTGTCACCTAACCTGTCCAAGTCACCCTGCAGCCTGTTAGCATCCTCCTCACAGCTCGCACTGCCACCCAGCTTAATGTCATCTGCAAACTTGGAGATATTACATTCAATTCCTTCGTCTAAATCATTAACGTCTATTGTAAATAGCTGGGGTCCCAGCACTGAACCTTGCGGTACCCCACTTGTCACTGCCTGCCATTCTGAAAAGGACTCGTTTATTCCTACTCTTTACTTCTTGTCTGCCAACCAGTTCTCTATCCACGTCAAGACATTACCCCCAAAACCATGTGCTTTAATTTTGCACACTAATCTTTTGTGTGGGACCTTGTCAAAAGCTTTTTGAAAGTCGAAATACACCACATCCATTGGCTCCCCCTTGTCCACTTTACTAGTTACATCCTCAAAAAATTCTAGATTTGTCAAGCATAATTTCCCTTTCATAAATCCATGCTGACTTGGACCGATCCTGTCACTGCTTTCCAAAGGCTCTGCTATTACATCTTTAATAATTGATTCCAATATTTTCCCCACCACCGATGTCAGGCTGACTGGTCTATGATTCTCTGTTTTCTCTCTCCCTCCTTTTCTAAAAAGTGGGATTACATTAGCTACCCTCCAGTCCATAGGAACTGATCCAGAGACTATAGAATGTTGGAAAATAACCACCAATGCATCCTCTATTGCTAGAGTCACTTCCTTAAGTACTCTGGGATGCAGACTAACAGACCCTGGGGATTATCGGCCTTCAATCCCATCAATTTTCCTAACACAATTTGCTGACTAATAAGGATTTCTTTTAGTTCCTCCTCCTCGCTAGACCCCCGGTCCCCTAGTATTTCCGGAAGCCATTTGTGTCTTCCTTAGTGAAGACAAAACCAAAGTATTTGTTCAATTGGTCTGCCATTTCTTTGTTCCCATTTTAAATTCACCTGATTCTGACTGTAAGAGACCTACATTTGTCTTCAATAATCGCTTTCTCTTCACGTATCTGTAGAAGCTTTTGCAGTCAGTTTTTATATTTCCTGCAAACTTATGAGAATATTTTATTTTCCCCCTCCTAATTAAACCCTTTGTCCTCCTCTGCTGAATTCTAAATTTTTCCCAGTCCTCGGGTTTGTTGCATTTTTAGGCCAATTTATATGCCTCTTCCTTGGATTTAACACTATCCCTAATTTCCTTTGTTAGCAATTGGTTGAGCCACCTTCCCCACTTTATTTTTATACCGGACAGGGATATATAATTGTTGAAGTTCACTCATGTGATTTTTAATTGTCTGCCATTGCCTATCTGCCGTCAACCCTTTAAGTATCATTCGCCAGTCTATCCTAGCCAATTCACGTCTCATACCATCGAAGTTACCTTTCTTTAAGTTCAGGGCATTAGTCTCTGAATTTACTGTGTCACTCTCCATCTCAATGAAGAATTCTACCATATTTTGGTCACTCTTCCCCAAGGTGCCTCGCACAACAAGTTTGCTAATAATCCTCTTTCGTTACACAATAACCAGTCTACGATGGCCTGCTCTCTCGTTGGTTCCTCGACATATTGGTCCAGAAACCATCCCTTTTCCACTCCAGGAAATCCTCTTCCACCGTATTGCTACCTCTTTGGTTAGCCCAATCTATATGGAGATTAAAGTCACCCATGATAACTGCTGTACCTTTATTGCATGCATCCCTAATTTCCTGTTTGATGCCATCCCCAACCTCACTACTACTGTTTGGTGGTCTGCACACAACTCCCACTAGCGTTTTCTACGCTTTGGTGTTCCGCAGCTCCACCCAGACAGATTCCACATCATCCAAGCTAATGCCCTTCCTTACTATTGCGTTAACCTCCTTTTTAACCAGCAACGCTACCCCATCTCCTTTTCCTTTCTGTCTATCCTTCCTGAATGTTGAATGCCCCTGGATGTTGAGTTCCCAGCCTTGGTCACTCTGGAGCCATGTCTCCGTAATCCCAATTGCAGCTGTCTGCGCAGTTAATTCATCCACCTTATTACTAATGCTCCTCACATTGAGACACAGAGCTTTCAGGCATTTTTTTTTTTAACATTCTTTGTCCGTTTAGAATTATGTTGTAATGTGGCTCTTTTTAACTTTTGCCTTTGATTTTTCTGCCCTCCACTTTTACTTATCCCCTTACTACTTTTTGCTTCTGCCCCCATTTTATTCCCTCTGTTTACCTGCATAGATTTTCATCCCCTGTGATATTAGTTTAAACCCTCCCCAACAGCACTCGCAAACACTCCTCCTAAAGCATTGGTTCCTTTGCTGCCCAGGTGCAGACCGTCTGATTTGTACTGGTCCCACCTCCCCCAGAACTGATTCCAATGTCTCTATAAATCTCTCTTACCCCTCCTCTCTCTCTCTCTCTCTCAGCCCTCCCACCTCTCTCTCTTACTCTCTTCACCCCCACCCTCCTCTCTCTCGCTCCCCCCTTCTCTCTCTCACCCTCCAGCTGCTTTCTGTCCCTCTCTCTCTCCCCTCCCACCCTTCTCTCTCTCTCTCTCTCACTTCCCCACTTCTCTGTCCCCCCACCCCCGATTGACTCTCTCTCTCCCTCCCTCCCTTCTCCCTATCCCCTCTCCCTCCCCTCTCCTCTATCCTTTCTACTCCTTCTATCTCTTTCACTCCCCCATCTGCCTCCCCACTATATCTCCCTCCTGTGGTGTCTGCAGCACTCAAATCACTGACTCCACACGGTCTGGTGTTGTAGTAACTGCCGTGACCTTGGTCCTTTATTTTGTAACTCCAGAGTGCCTCTCAGGTGTGGTGGGCAGCCTTTTATATTCTGTCTTGCAGGTCCTTTCAGGTCTCCCACCACAGCACCATCTGTGGCGCACCATTGTACTTATACATTTAATGTAGCTGGACAATACATACTATCTCACTCCGCCCCCCAGTTCCAAAAGCCATTGCCAATAACCTCGGCCTTGTTCGTCCTCGTTGATTTGTGAGTGTGAGTCCATGACCATTCACTTCCCTCTTCCCCCCAAGTGGTATTTGCAGTCCTTACATGGGTGATGAAGTACACGAGCATAACCTCCAAAAGAAAGCAGGCATACATAGACAGTACATTAGTATGGTACATGTAATATATGGTACAGATGTAATGTCAAAAGGTTGCAGGTACACTGAACAGTTATTTAATTCCAGCTCCTCTGGGTGAGGTACGGTGGCGGTATACTGCCCCTTTTTGCCCGAGGTAATGAACTGCGCTGTGACAGGGTATCGCAACTGGTGCGTTGCCTCTGTTCTCAGAAAGTAGTTGCCTTGGCGGCTCATCTGCAGCCACTGAACCATTGCATGAATCACATAAATCGAAAATTGCATTAGTCCATTAGTCATGTTAGTCACGGGTCCATTACCCTTTTACATGTTACTCATGGTATTAACTCTTTTCGTAATTCATATCCATATTTTAAACACAGTAACCATTCAGCATTAAAATATTAACTCTTATCACAAGTCCATCGTCCTACATTCACATTGCTCATTTAGACTCGCTCTTGCCTTGCAAAAGTCTCTTTGTGGGGACCTCTAATGGTGTAAGGCCCTTTTAAGACTCCCAGGTGCATTTCCCTTTTAAGACGCCATCTTGTTTTTCCCACGAGGCTTTCACTGGGCGCCGCCATTTTAGTTTCTCTGCTTGCCTTTGTCTGCAGAGCTCTGCTGCCACGAGGCTCGCCACATTCTTGAGCTTACTGACAAAGAAGAAAGAAAGGATAAAATCACGTTTGAAAGGGGAAATGCAGGTGGCACAGATAATCCGCACATTGGTGATGATCCGAACAGATTCATTACAAAAATCATTGTAGGAGGTGCAGCTGCACAGGATGGAAGACTGAGGGTAAATGATGGTATCCTTCAGGTAAATGATGTAGATGTAAGGGAAGTAACACATCGCAAAGCAGTAGAAGCTGTAAGAGAGGCTGGATCGATTGTGTGATTCTACGTGCGGAGAAAGAAGCCCATCACTGGAAAGATCTTAGAAATAAAACTTGTTGCATTCTCCTGGGTCATACCACTGTAGCCTCCTCTCCTGCTGTTCCGGCTGCCGCTGTAACCTCCTCTCCTGCCGTTGCCATGGCCATCACCACCACCACCGTCCTGGCCTCCACCGTAGCCGCGACCGCCGCCCGCCTTCCTCTCCGTGTGGGCCCCCCCCGATTTGTCGTCTGTCGATGGATTTCCCGATCAATGCCTGCTCTTCCAGGGTCTGCTCATCTGTGGAGGCTGAGGCTGCAGGATTGCTTGAGGTCAGGAGTTCTGGGCTGCTATCGTCTGTGTGGGGATTTAGACTGCCGATGAATGGCTTCTTTCTCCTCCAGCTCGGTTGGCACTGCTCTTTCGGAACCCGGGGAACAGCAGTCTGTGGAGGAATGAAGTCTTCCCAGCTCCCACGGACCTTCCCCATCCACCTCCTGCTGAGAAGCGCGACCCATCGCCTGCAATGACCCACAAAGGTAAACCGTGCGTCTCGCCACCGTGAGATACCTGCACATCCGCTCTGCCAAGAACAGGTATCAGTTCCCTGGTGTAGGTACGCAGCTTCACCATGATCGGGACCAGCTTGGGTTGTGCAGCTGGGCTGACCCACAGTTTCTCAAAAGTTCTCTGACTCATCAACGATGGACCCGATCCAGTGTCCACTTCCATACACACTGGGACTCCGTTGATCTTGACTTCCATAAACACTGGGGCTGAATCGTCGGTACACGTCTGCAGTCCAAGCGTCTCATCTTCTTCTGCCTGCTCCTCTACCATCTCCTCAGCCAGACGGTGAGTCAGGTTTCCTTTGCACATATGTTGAAGGTGGCCTTTCGTGTGGCAGGTATTGTATGTATACTCCGCAAACCTGCACCAGTGAGCCCCATGGCTTCCTCCGCAGCGCCAGCATGGTGCTACTCGATTAGCCCTCCTTGGCGGACTCTGAGTTCCAGGACCCCGAGATCCGTGCTCCCTGCCCTGGGCAGAGCCACGTTCTGCAGTTTTGTCTGTGGTGGGCGCTATCCTGTGGACAGTGCCTGCCGGGTTCGAGACTGTGTGTATCATCTGCTTGGTGCTGCAAGTCGAGGTCATAAATGCCCTGCTGATGGTGATGGCTTGCTTCAGGATGACTGTGGGTTCAGTGGATAGCAGCCTGTGAAGGAGACTCTCGTGGCCAATCCCCATAACAAAGATGTCTCGCAACACGTCGTCAAGGTGTGTGCCAAAATCACACGGCGCCCCGAGTCTCCTGAGGTCCGCAGCGTATTTGGTGACATCCTGGCCCTCAGGTCTGCAGTGGTCGTAGAATTTGTGCCGGGCCATGAGGATGCACTACTTTGGTTTCAGTTGGTCACGAATGAGTGCAATCAGCTCCTCATATGACTTATCCCTGGCGCTCGCGGGTGCCAGCAAATCCCTGACAAGACAGTAAACCTCATCGCCACAACTGGAATGCAATATCGCCTTACGCTTCTCTGTCAGTGCGTCCGTGTTCTCCGTCAGGTCGTTTGCTGTGAAGTAGTACTCGAGCCTTTCCGTAAAGGCCTCCCAATCATTGCCTAACATAACATCCTTTAACGAGCCCAGTGTAGCCATGGTTGTGTGAAGTTCGTCCGTGTCCTTATCGCCAATGTGGTGTATGTAGCACTCAAATCACTGACTCCACACGGTCTGGTGTTGTAGTAATTGCCGTGACCTTGGTCATTTATTGTGTAACTCCAGAGTGCCTCTCAGGTGTTGTGGGCAGCCTTTTATACTCTGTCTTGCGGGTACCTTCAGGTCTCCCACCACAGCGCCCTCTGTGGTGCACCATTGTACTTGTACATTTAATGGACCTGGACAATACAGAACACCTCCCTCCCCCATCTCTCCCCTCCCACCCTTACTCTCCCCCACCCTCTCTCTCTCCCTCACCCACTGTCTCTCCCCCACTCTCTCTCCCCGCCCTCTCTCTCTCTCTCCCCACTCCTGATCCTCTCCCTCTCACCCTTCTCACTCTCTCTCTGTCTCTACCCACTCCTGCTCTTCTCCCTCCCTCTCTCCCCTCCCACCCTTCTCTCTCTCTCCCCTTCTCTCCCTCCCTCCCCTCTATTCTCTCTCTCTCTCCCACACCCCTTCTCCCTCTCCCTCCCCCTCCTCTCCCTTTCCCCTGCTCTCTCCCTCCCTCCCCCCTTCTCTCACTCACCCCTCCCTGCCCCCTCTCTCCCCTCCTGCACTTATTCTCCCCCCACCCTCAACCTCTCCCTCACCCCACTCTCCCACTCCCTCCACCCCTCTCTCCCTCCTTCCCCTTCCCACCTCTCTCCCTTCCTACCTTCCCTCTCTCTCCCTCCCCTTCTCTATCTCCCTCTCCTTCTCCAAAACCTCCTCTCTCCCTTCCCCTCTTCTCTCTCTCCATCTACCACTCTCCCTCCCCCTTCTCTATCACTCCCTCCCCCCTCTCTCTCCACCTCTCTCTGCCCCTACTATTTCTTGCTTTTCCCCTCTCTCTCTCCCCCACCCTCTCTCTCAAACCCCTCCTTTCTCTCCACTCCTCTCTCTCTCAGCCCCCTCTATCCCCCTTCCCTCTCTCCCCTTCCCTCTCTCCCACCCTGTCTCTCTCCCATCTTCTCTGTCTCTCTCACATCCCCTCTCTCCCCCCCTACTCTCTCTTCCCCCTCTCTCTCCAACTCTCTCTCCCTATTTCTCTTCCCCTTCTCTCTCTCTCCCTTCCCTCTCACTCTCCCCCCTTTCTCTCGCCCCCTCACTCCCTCTCCCTTCTCCGCCCCCTCCCACTTCTCTCTCCCTCCCCCCTGTTGTGTATCTGTAAAGCATGCACTCCCATGTTCCGCCACCAGGGAACTCATCCCCTGAAGTCCCAAGGGATCCCAGCATCTCTTGGGAGCACTGTATATAAGCTGGCCCCTTAGGCCTGTTCCTCACTCTGGAGTGTCTCATTAAAGACTGAGGTCACTGTTACTTTAACCTTCCTGTGTGCAGCCTCATCTGTGTTAAGAACACAATACCCTCCTCTCCCTCTCCCCCACTCACCCTACCCACTCTCTATCATTCACTCTCGCCCCCTCTTCTCTCTCTCGGACACCCCACCTCCCTCTCTCTGTCTTCACCCCCACCCTCCTCTCTCTCTCTCCTCTTTCTCTCTCTCTCCCCCTCCGGCTCCTCTCCCTCTCTCTCTCCCCTCCCCCCGATTCTCTCTCTCTCTCTCTCTCCCTCCCCCCCCCTTATCCCTACACCCTCTCCCTCCCCATCCCTCTATCCCTTCCCCCCTTCTCTCTCTTTCACTTGCTCCCATCTGCCTCCCCTACATAGAAACATAGAAACATCGAAAGTAGGTGCAGGAGTAGGCCATTCGGCCCTTCAAGCCTGCACCACCATTCAATGAGTTCATAGCTGAACATGCAACTTCAGTAACCCATTCCTGCTTTCTCGCCATACCCTTTGATCCCCCTAGTAGTAAGGACTGCATCTAAATCCTTTTTGAAGAAATTTAGTGAATTGGCCTCAACAGCTTTCTGTGGCAGAGAATTCCACAGGTTCAACACTTTCTGGGTGAAGAAGTTTCTCCTCATCTCAGTCCTAAATGGCTTACCCCTTATCCTTAGACAGTGATCCCTGGTTCTGAACTTCCCCAACATTGGGAACATTTTTCCTGCATCTAACCTGTTTAAAACCATCAGAATTTTAAACATTTCTATGAGATCCCCTCTCATTCTTCTGAACTCCAGTGAATACAAGCACAGTTGATCCAGTCTTTTTTGATATGTCAGTCCCGCCATCCCGGGAATCAGTCTGGTGAACCTTCGCTGCACTCCCTCAATAGTAAGAATGTCCTTCCTCAAGTTAGGAGACCAAAACTGTACACAATACTCCAGGTGTGGCCTCACCAAGGCCCTGTACAACTGTATTAACACCTCCCTGCCCCTGCACTCAAATCCCCTCACATGCTATTTGCTTTCTTAACCACCTGCTGTACCTGCATGCCAACCTTCAATGACTGATGTACCATGACAGCCAGGTCTCGTTGCACCTCCCCTTTTCCTGATCTGTCACCATTCAGATAATAGTCTGTCTCTCTGTTTTTACCACCAAAGTGGATAACCTCACATTTATCCACATTATACTTCATCTGCCATGCATTTGCCCACTCACCTAACCTATCCAAGTCACTCTGCAGCCTCATAACATCTTCCTCGCAGCTCACACTGCCCCCCAACTTAGTGTCATCCGCAAATTTGGAGATATGACATTTAATCCCCTCGTCTAAATCATTAATGTACAATGTAAACAGCTGGGGCCCCAGCACAGAACCTTGCGGTACCCCACTAATCACTGCCCGCCATTCTGAAAAGCACCCATTTACTCCTGTCTGCCAATCAGTTTTCAATCCACGTCAGCACACTACCCCCAATCCCATGTGCTTTAACTTTGCACATTAATCTCTTGTGTGGGACCTTGTCGAAAGCCTTCTGAAAGTCCAAATACACCACATCAACTGGTTCTCCCTTGTCCACTCTACTGGAAACATCCTCAAAAAATTCCAGAAGATTTGTCAAGCATGATTTCCCTTTCACCAATCCATGCTGACAAATGCGCTGCTATGACATCCTTAATAATTGATTCCATCATTTTACCCACTACCGATGTCAGGCTGATCGGTCTATAATTCCCTGTTTTCTCTCTCCCTCCGTTTTAAAAAAGTGGGGTTAAATTGGCTACCCTCCACTCCATAGGAACTGATCCAGAGTCTATGGAATGTTGGAAAATAACTGTCAATGCATTGGCTATTTCCAAAGCCAATGCTTCCACTGTTTCTAGGGCCACTTCCTTAATTACTCTGAGATGCAGACCATCAGGCCCTGGGGATTTATCGGCCTTCAATCCCATCAATTTCCCCAACACAATTTCCCGACCAATAAGGATTTCCCTCAGTTCCTCCTTCTTATTAGACTCTCTGACCCCTTTTATATCCAGAAGGTTGTTTGTGTCCTCCTTAGTGAATAACGAACCAAAGTACTTGTTCAATTGGTCTGCCATTTCTTTGTTCGTAGAGACAGAATTAAGACAGAAAGAGAATCATGATAGAGGTAGAGTAAAAGAGAGAAGTGCGAAATTAAACCAGAAGATGAGAGTGAAGAACCAACACCATAAATGGTTAAAGTGATTACCAGGAAAAATGGTGAAGATATGTGGTACTCGCACATATTTGGTAAAGTTGTTTGATAATGGACAGGTTAGGTTTGTTCATACTGATCATATTTTACCTACAGACATAGAAGGAGTTGAAGGTGTGAATGATTCAATTATTTCTGACTGATCAGATAGTTTTGATATGCCAGTAGCAAATCCTAAATCCAATGTACTAGAAACAAATCCAGGAGAGAATCAGAATGAAAGTCTGAGTCTGAGTCAGGAAAACAAAGAGCCTGAAGTTAGAGTGAATTCAAATGAAAATCAAGGAAGTTCCATGGAGGAAAACATTCCTCAGGATGAGCCTCGAATGAGTGTGAAATCGACACCATGTTTGGAAGGTTCTGTTCGAGGGCGAAGGTATCTTCTTCGAAACAGATAACAAGTAGTAAAGTTAAATTTGTAAATATGGAAAAAAAATAAGATTATATCCTGTGTTATGTATAAATATGAAAGTTATGTATGATGTTTGTTATAATAACTTCTTCATTAAGGAGGGAGAAGTGTAATGTCTGTAAGCTTGTAATGTTTGTAGCTCCACACTGTGGATGTGGACGTATTGTGTACTGCAATTGCAGAGTTAGTCATTGAACAGAACTAGGCAGATTTCCGGAGGCTTCCGAGAGATCTGCCTGCCATGTTAGGAGCTGTGTGTGCTTGTGCTCTGTGAAAGTATCACACTTATGTATGTAGATATTCCCTTCCTCCCTTACGGCTTTCATGATCTATTCCAGTAGGGCCTTAATTGCCAGAGGTCTCCCGTCTGTAGATGTGTATCCGCGGCGGGAGCAAATAGCCAGGTACTCCGTACACGAATTGCATGTGAACATACTGTCCTAGCAAATCGTGTATGGGGTAGGGAATTCTTCGGGGTGTGTGACTACCTGCACCACCACAGACAGTTCAGCATGCTGGGCACTCATAGTACTGGGGAGTTTAATCGCCAGGTTAATGCCTGCCTCAGGGTCATAAACTCCACAGCCTGTGAGTTGTTCACCTGCAGATACCATGCTTGAACTGTCCACATAGATCTCTCGGCCTGTGGGGTGTAACCCAGCCTGAAAGCCTATGTTAATTTCCCATACCCCTTCTATGGCACACCAGTGGGCTGTCCCTGGATAAATCATGTTGGCTGCGAGTCTTGGTTCGCAGAGACCCTTTACCCTTAGGTCCATTTGGGAGAGGAGCAGGGACTGATGAGCAATGCGGGCACTGGTCACTGTCCCGTCCTTGATTCTCCCATCCAGGAGCATTTGGGTTGGTGTATGGTGGGTAAGGAGTGTGATAGGGGAACCCCTGTGAAGATCAGTGACCTTTTCACAGCCCAGTGAGTGGCTAGGAGTGCCTCTCACAGTTGGAGTATCCCTTCTCCACATCCGTGAGTACCTGGGGGAATAGACCACTGGTCTCAGCCGGCCATGCTACTCTTAGAGCAGTACTGCGCTCAGGCTGTCCCCACTGGATGCTATCTCCAGGAAAAACTCTTTCCACCCATCTATAGCCCCTAGAGCTGACGTGGTCTGCAGGTCTTTCTTGAGTTGGATAAATGATGCCTCGCAACCTTCATCCCATTCCCACTCCACTCCCTTGTGTAGGAGTCGGAGCAGAGGGGCTGCTGTGGCTGCATAATCCTCAATGAAGTCTCTGCAGTACCCGATTAGCCCTAGAAAAGATCTTACTCCTATCACTGTGTTGGGGGCGGGTAACTTCTGCACTGCTTCCCTTCTAGCTTTGTCAATGGCTTTTTCCCCAACGAGGAATTTTACTTCCTTCAGGCCGATCTGTGCCTTCTTGGGGTTTACTTTAAATCCTTCTTCTTTCAGCAGCTCCAGCAGTTCAGCCAGCAGTGGGCCATGCTCCTCCCCCTCATCGGTGAACAGGAGCAGGTCATCTACATAATGTACTAATTTCTGGGGTCTGCTGAAACTCTTTAAAAAGTTGGCCATACACTGATGGAAAATACTGGGGCTGTTGTGGAAGCCCTGAGGGAGACAGTTCCAAGTATATTGCTGTCCTTTAAAGGTAAAAGCAAACTTGTACTGATCTTTCCTTCTTAATGGTATGGGCCAGAACCCATTGGAAATATCCAGCACCGTGAAGATGGTCGCGGAGGCTGGGATACTTCCAATGAGGTCGATGACAGCAGCAACAGTGGGTGCACAGGCGGGGATGTTACGGTTGAGTACTCGATAGTCCACCATGGCTCTCCAGGAGTTGTCCGGTTCCTTAACCGGCCACAATGGAGAGTTCACATGGGTAGCTATTGGTCTCAATACCCCCTGTTTAACCAGTGAACCCAAGGCTGTTTCCATGTCTGCCTCCGCCTCCCTGGGGAAGTTGTACTGTTTCTGTGGTCGGGTCATGGGGTCCCCATCTATGCTAACCTCGACCCTGTTTATTCTCCCACAGTCATGTTTGTGAGTGGCAAAAGCTGCAAGGTTTTTCCTCACATACTCTTGATATTCTACAGGGGTGTTACTCACCAGTGATTCAAGGTCGTAACCCTCATTTGGTTTCATGATGCACACCGTCCCTTTTCCTTGTTTTCCCGGGATAACCATCACCTCACTCTCCTGTCCTGTACAGACTGACCCCCAAAGACAGTGGTTTCTTAAATCCACTAGGATCCCGTGGCCTAGGATGAAGTCAGCCCCCAGGATCCATCTCCCTTCCTGCTCCAACTTCATCAGGACACAAGTCCACTTAGTGTGGAGTGTACCGAAGTGAATGGAGAGCGGAACGGAGAATAAGCCAATCTGTTCAGTGCCTGTGAAACCCACCAAGCTGTAGGGGACCCCGTTAGACAGAGGTGAGGTGGCGGGGTTAGCTGCATAGACAAGGGTGCTTGAGGCACCGGTGTCCAGCAGGTAAGTCCCTTTCACCTTTTCCACTTCCATCTGTATAGTCGGTCTCCCCCACGCATCATAGTCACGGTTTGGGTTGGGAGGGGGCAGATGGGATTTCGGTACCGGTAGCGGTGGCATGGCTCGGAGCGCAGTTAAAAAGGTCTCAAATGAGTGGGGAGGGACTGGCTTATCTGTCTCAGTCTTTTGGTCAGGGGCTGGAGAATTCTTTCCTGCACTATTCTTCCACGGAGTTCTACAATCCTTTCTCCAGTGCCCACTCTTTCCGCACCCAAAGCACGTACGTTTTGTATCGGAGGGGTTGCCCCCCTCATGGCGCCATTCCCTCTTATCTTGGTTAGGTCAGATTTTGTGAACCCTTCCCTTTTGTGGGTGCTCTTCTGTCCCTCTGCCGTTTCTGTAAGCTAGGGTCAGCTGCCTAAGCACTCCCTGTTCTGTGGCTTGGGGATCTCTGGGGTCGAACCAGGCATCAGCCTTGGTTCTTATTCTGGGTAGACTGTTAGCTACAAGGCTTCGGAGCCAGTGTGCTAACTCGTCCGGGTTTAAGTGATTTCTGTCTATGTCCCCACTCAGGCACTTTTGTACACAGGCCACAGTCGGTCTGCGAAAGTCTGTGGGGTTTCTCCTGTGAGTTGCACCGTTTTCTCTACTCTCGAGAAGGGACTCCCGTCATTGCAGCCCATAGCTTCTAAAATGTCCTTTTGGATGGCAGCAAGTGTTTTCTGTCCTCTTTTGCTCTCAGTGGAGATGGACTGGTACAGGTTGCTGTCTAGAGACAGGAGAAACATCTTTGCCATTTCTCATCATTGCACCCATTAATATCCCCTGCCTGTTCCACTTCCACAAAGTGAACCAAGGGGTCTCCCTTTGGAGTTAGCTTTCCCAGGTGACTTATCATAGCCCTAAGCTGGTGGGGAGTGTGGGGGACCACAAACTGACTTTCCAGGGGCCCTGGATCCCCGTTAAGGGCGGGCGGGCTAAACTTCTGTTGCCGGACTGGGGACATTGGCCCTGGCTCTGGCTCTCCCTGTTCTGGCTCGCCTCCCTCTACTCCCTGCGGCCAAGCCGAGCTGAAACTCGGTGCCACAGGTGGTGGTGGTTCACTATCCCTGTCCGCCCCGCAATTGATTTGCCCCTCCTGCTGCTGCAACGGTGTAGTTACCGGTGTTTCCATCTTCTCTTCCCGGTTTATCTGGGGCGTATCCGGGCTTATTAGGCATACCATGCCTTTTGCCTTGGACAGAGCAAGGTTTAAACTTTTAATTTGTTGCTGGCAGGGACCATGGTCTCCCTATTCAAACCCATTAGTGCTAGCTACTTTATACGCTGCTTGCACATCTTTTAATCTTTCCTGGAGCTCTTTTACTTGTAGGGTGAGGCGAGTGCTTTCCTCCCTCAGTGACTTTTCATTATTTTTGGCCTCGGTAACCTGACATTGAAAATAGTCCTGATTGTTTTTAAACCTTTGTATTATCTGGGTCCTTTCCTGTTTTAGCTTACAGAGTTCTCCTGATAATCTTTCTTCTGACATAACCCTTTCCTGATAGTTCTCTGCGCATTCTCATAATTCTGTCTGTAATGTTTCATGCATTCTATCTAGGGGTTGGACCTGTCGCTGTAGACAGACCAATCAGATTGCCTTCTCCACTGCTTCTTTGTGAACTTTGCTTGCTGTCCACTGGGCTGCAGCGTCAGCTGGACGCTCAGCGCGCAATAGACTAAGCACCCATTCTTTAGTTACATTGACCTTCTTATACACATAGGAGGAAATCCTCTCTTCCATTTTGGTTCTTTGCCCCAAACCAGCACTCTCCACATCACACCCCTTATACCAGAGTCCTGCCGTGGTCGCCATTTTGTAAAGGGGGTTGTGGTCTCTATGAGGGGGTCAGGTTCCCTTCTGACCAACTTGAGCGGTTTGAATCGCTCCCACTCCCTTAGGTTCTGTACTCTGGATTTATTTGGGGGGTGTGACAAAAGTGCAGAGGACACTGGTTTGATGCAAAGAACTTTGTTTTTATTACAGTCAAGGTAATACAGACTTATTACTCTAGTAAGAAAATACACAGCCAAACTTACAATCACTCTAATAAAGGACAGTGCAAGGAAAGGTACAAGGTCAAACTTATAATCACTCTAATAAAGTACCATACACTATACATTCAAAGGGGGTTGCAGTAAAATTTTACCACCCACCTCCCAATACCTAATTCTAGCTAGGTTAGGCTCCAGGGCAGGCAAGGACTTATGCTTACCAATCCTTTTGATAGTTAATGGTAGATGGTGATGTTCTTCCTTCCTTCAGGACTTCAAGACTTCTGCTGGAGAAGTTAGTTTACAACTATCGTGTTGATTTCTCTCCTTGTCTTGATAACATAGTAGCAGCCTTGTAGCTACCTAGAGACCATCTCTTTCCTCTGTTGAAAACAGTGGCCAGTTATACGATTTCAGTGTTACAATTTTGGCCCCAAATCTCTTCAAAATCCTTTGTATAATTTTGGCGGGCTTGGTTCTTCTTTGTAATATTTTGTCGGGCTCGTTAAAAGTTGATATGTCTTGGGTGGGTTAATGTTCAAAAACTGTTTCCTGATGGAAATATTAGTTTGGTAATTACAATGTCCTTTTGTGCTTAGTCTTTCGCATACAGGCTGGATTGGGCCTCTTTGTGAAGTATATTCTGAAATGGTTGTCCAGTCCCATGTTGATGGGGAGCTACTTCTGGGTGGTTTTGTGATGTTAATGTCTCTTGTGGAGACGGATTTTCAAATACTCATTCTTCCAGACAGGTTAACTCAGTTCTCACACCCAGGTAGCTTTACTTAATTAGGCTGTCTCTTGCTAGCTCCGTAGGTCTGCCCACAGCCTTGAGTTTGTCTTTTAAAATGCAAAATTCTGTTAAAGTTCGTAATATCTTCCAAACTTTAGAGTTCCAAACTTTTTGGTAGATAGTCCCAAATTAAATTTCCTTTCGAATGAGCCCAAACACAGGGGGGGTTTCTTGTGAATTTAGCATTCGTTCAGCTGGACACGTATGGATCCCAAAAATCTCCTTCCCTGGCTCCCTCATTTCCTAACTCATCTGCCCTTTGGTTGTCTTCCCCTCTGGGCTCTGTCTTAGAGTGAGCCTTTACTTTGTGGATGTAATGACTTCCCGGGGTCCCCGTGGCCTCTAAGATCTTTCTCAGCAATGGCGCTTATGCTAAGGGCTTCCCGTCTGCGGATGTGAAATCGTGACGAGCGCAGATGGCCAAGTATTCACGAATTGAACATATACATGGAATCTGAGCAGATGGTGTATGGGGCCTGGAACTCGTCAGCGTGGATAACGACGCATACCACTGCCAACAGTTTGGCATGCTGGGCGCTCAGGTTGCTCGGGAGTTTAATGGCCCTTGCTATCCCAGCTGTTGGGTCATAAATCCCGCACCCGGTGAAATGCTATAAACTAGACCCGTCGACGTAGATTTCGTGGCCTGTTGGATGCAACCCGGCCCGGAATCCTACGTCCACGTCCCATACCCCTTTCACCGTAGACTTGTGTGCCATCTCTGGGTAGATCATGTTGGTGGCCAACTTGGGCTCACTCAGGCCTTGCACTCTCAGATGCATTGGTGAGAGCCATAAAGTCCAGCGGGCAATGCGAGCACTGCTCACCTTTATCCTCCCATCTAATAACATCTGAGTGGGGGTATGGTGGGTTAGTAGAACGATCAGGGACGATCCCGTAAAGAGCTGTGAGCGCTTTGCGGCCCAATGCGTGGCTAGGAGATGCCTCTTGCAATTGGAAGATGCCCGTTCTACATCCGTGAGGGCTCTTGATGATTACACCACGGGCTTCAGCTTGCTGCTGGAGCAGCACCACGCTCAAACTGTCCCTGCTAGCTGCTAATTCTAAAAGGAAGTCCTCCCCACCATTAATCGCCCCTAACGTGGGTGCTGTCTGCAGGTGTCCCTTGAGGCGATTAAACGCTGCCATGCAGTCCTCATCCCACTCCCATCTGACTCCCTTGCGGAGGAGCCGAAGCAGAGGGGCTGCCGTGGTGGCGTAATCCTCAATAAAATCCCTGCATTACCCCGTGAGCCCCAGGAAGGATTTCACACCCATCACGGTCGTGGGGACTGGAAACTCCTGCACCGCCTTCCGTTTGGCCTCATATATAGCCCTTTCCCCAGCCCTCATGGTCAGCCCAAGGAATTTTACTTCCCTCTGACCGATCCGAGCTTTCTTTGGATTGACCTTTGAACCCAGTCTATCTCAGCAGCTCCAGCAGCTCAGCCAGCAGTGGACCATGCTCTTCCCCTTCATCGGACAACAAAAGCAAATCGTCCACATACTGCACCAACTGCTGAGTCCTTTTAAGGCGTCTGTCAGGCATTGGTGGAATATGGAGGGGCTGTTATGGAATCCCTGGGGTAAGCATGTCTATGTGCACTGCTGTCCTTTAACAGTGAAGGCAAACTTGTCTTCCCGTTTCAGGGGAATTGATCAAAACCTGTTTGAAATATCCAGCACCATAAATGTGGTTGCAGTTGTTGGAACACTCCCTATCAGATCAGCTACGGCCACCACTGTGGGCATGCAGGCTGGGATGTATTTGTTGTGCACCCAATAGTCCATCGTGGCTCACCACGACTGATCCGGTTTCCTAACCGGCCAAAGTGGTGAGTTCACGTGTGTGGCTATGGACCTCAACACTTCCTGTGCTACCAGGGATCCCAGTGCTGTCTCCAAGTCGGCTTCTGCCTCTCTGGAGAAACTGTACTGCTTCTGTGGCCGTGACATGGGGTCCCCCTGTACTCGGACTTCCACCCCCGTCACCCTACCACGTCGCGTTTGTGTGTGGCGAATGATACAAGGTTGTCTCGCACGTACACCTGGTACTCGGCCGGGGTAGTATTGACCAACTGCTCTCGGTCGTAACTCCCCTTCGGCTTCATGGTATACATGTTGCCTTTTCCTTCCCCTTTCCCTGGGATCACTACAACTTCTTTCTCCCTATCAGAACACACTGCTCCCCAAAGGCAGTGATTCCTCCAATTCACTGTAATCCTGTGGGCTAACATAAAGTCGGCCCCGAGGACTCCTGAACCTGGCTGTTCCCACTTTATTAGGACGCATTCCCACCTGGTGCGGAGGGATCCTAAATCTATGGCTAATGGACTGAACATCGCCCCCGCCTGCTCGTTCCCGGTCAACCCCATGAGACTGAATGGAACCTTGCAGGACCAGGGTGAATCGGTCGGGTTACTCGCATGGATCACCGTGCTCGAAGCTCCAATGTCCACAAAATGCTTCCCCTCTACCTTCTCCACCCCCATCCTCACACATGGTCTACTCCACTCATCGTACGTGAGCGAACACAGGTACTCAGGCTGGATGCACGGTCGTCAAGGTGGTGGGATTACCGGAGCGGTCGGGATTTCCTGCTCACCGCAGCGTCTACCTTGTTCTGGCACAAAGACTGTCCGAAGGCCGGCCACCAGAAGATAAAATTGTTCCACAATCGCTCCCTTTGCCTTGCCCCCTCCTCGGGGCCGGGCAGTCTTTCATCCAGTGTCCCGTCTGCCCACACCCGAAACACAACCTAGCTAACCCCTTCCTAATGCCATTCCTTTTTACTCACCTCACTGGCCTTTATTTAATGTACCTTGCCCTTACTTGGTTTTACCTCCTCCTCTGAACCAATTTTAAAAGCCAGGCTCATGTGACGGCGCATTCTGGCCTCCATATTCACGAGGTCCTCGGAATCAAACCAGGCCTCTGCGTTTACCCTTATTCATGGCCAACTGTTTGTCACGAGGGTCCTGAGCCAATATTTTCTCAGCCCCCCGGTGTAACTGTGCACTATCGAACACCCCACCCGTGGCCTTTTCGTAGACAAGCCAGAGCCTGTCCGCGAATGCCTGAAGTGCTTCCCCTGCCAGTTGCAGTGTCCTTTCTACCCGAGAGAATGGACTACCCTGGGTGTGACCCATGGCTCTCAGGATTTCCTCCTTTGAGCCGGCCGTGGTCCCCTGTCCACGCTTGGTCTCGGCGGACGGGGCCTGATACAGTTTCCCATCCAGGGAAAACAGCAACAGTTTGTGAGCCTCAGCCTCACTACACCCGTTAATCCCCCCAATCTGGTCCATCTCGGTGAAGTGAACTGAGGGGTCCCCTTCTTTCTATAACTTGGGCACCCCCGAGGTCATATTCTGCAGCTGATGAATGGAACCATGAAGTTGCTGTATTAAACGAACATTAACGGTACCACCATTGTCTAGTGTGTCATTTAGTATTTAACTCAAGAACCGTCGCAGGCAACTACGAGTCACATGAGTAGCGAAATTGCCGTTCGAGCAACAGTGGCGACCCAGATGGGATGATTCTGAGTTAAAACTATAGGAAAGACATAGGAGAAATGGCAGGAAAAGGTGGAACCTCCCAGCCGTGGGAAGAGCAGTTTAACCAGCTCAGGGGATGGCTTGGAACAAGGAGCTCACCCGGATTTCCCGGAGGGGATACATTCTTCGACAAAACTAAAAAGGAAAAGAAAAATAGGGAGTCTAAATGTGTCTTACTGGCAGCATGTTATGCAGAATTACTTTAGCAGAGAGACCTCAACAAAACGTCACAAAACCAACGTGAGCACGAAATATCAGGACGTCAGACAGACGTGGGAAAATTGACAGACGAAGTTAAGGAATTGAGGCTCAGATTGGCGGAGCAAGCCAATCAAATGGAGACTCTCAAACGATAAAAAAAACTCCATACGTTGCATCTGGCCTCTTATGGCAGATAAAAGCAAGCAAAATGAGGAGAAAATGAGGCAAAAGTGCACAGAGGCTCAAGACCAAGTAGCTAAGTCAGAAAATAAAAGTCGTAAATTAGCAGCCGGCCTTAGATTCCTTCAAGCGGCTCACATAACCGATAGGGAAAACAGAGCAGACCATACTCAGTGCAAGAAAACTATCAAAGAATTAGAAAGCCAATTGATCATGCAAATGGGTGTTATGCATGCTTTTGGGGAAGACAGCCCCCAAGTGCTCCGACAAAATAGGGAGAACCAGGGAGGGACATGTAAATGTGATCCCTGCTGCGGTGATTGTAGCTCAGGTACGGACCGCTGGGAGCATCGTCCACCACCACAGGCACCTGGCCATGACCCATCCCCATACCCAGGACCCCCGAGGAGCGATCCTATCCCCATGCACCCCGTAACTGCTACCTGTACTCCTGGAGCAGATGCCAAAGCGCCCTCCACAAAAGTACCCCCCTTCTTCATAACCCAGTTGAAGGATTTAGCTGAGGAAGTGACCCCGTTCGACGGGAAGAACTACCACTTATGGAGAGCTGTTGACCTGACCGCAGTAATAGGTGGTGTAGACGAAGTGGAGACGGTTTCATTTATACCCCTATGTGTGGGGCCCATTACTTTTGGAGCTCTCCCCGAGAATAACAGCAATGCACAGACACCCTAACTGACATGTGGGTAGCTGTGGAGGCAGCCGCTGGAGTAGATAGTAAAAACCCTGTAGACGAAATGGCCCAATTTAAACAGGGAGACCAGGAACACCCTGTCGCCTATGCAGGAAGATTGTGGGTTGTATTTAAAACCGTCTTTGGGGCAGGTTTAGATAGAACAATCTTGACAGACACCCTAAGTTCACAGTGGCGGAAAACCTTATGTTCCCACGCCAATGCTCATGGTAAAGCATCGGTGAAGCATTTTGAAGCCTCTAATGAGGCCCACACAGAAGCATGGATCATTAGGCGCATGACTAGTGCATGGAGAGAGTACCAGGAAAACCCCAAACCCACAATCCAAACGGGACGAGTGCATGCATATCAGACAGCCCCCAGATATGGGCATGGGTGGAGGAAAGCTGGACTAAAAACCTCTGATGCAGGAAGAATGTTCCCGATGTTGGGGAAGTCCAGAACCAGGGGTCAAGTTCTAAGGATAAGGGGTAAGCCATTTAGGACCGAGATGAGGAGAAACTTCTTCACTCAGAGAATTGTGAACCTGTGGAATTCTCTACCACAGAAAGTTGTTGAGGCCAGTTCGTTAGATATATTCAAAAGGGAGTTAGATGTGGTCTTTATGGCTAAAGGGGTCAAGGGGTATGGAGAGAAAGTAGCTATGGGGTACTGAAGTTGCATGATCAGCCATGATCATATTGAATGGTGGTGCAGGCTTGAAGGGCCGAATGGCCTGCTCCTGCACCTATTTTCTATGTTTCTATGAATGATAAAGTTAAAAGCATGTGGATGGTTTTTAACTTGTCTTTAAGTGTGTGTGTGTGTGTGTGTGTCTGTATAGTTTTTTTCAACTGGCACAGGTTAGTTTGAAATTGGTTTGAATTAATTTGGAGTTATTGAAGTTAATTAACCTGTGCAAACTAAACTTTCATCATGGCCATGGTGAAATTTGGTTGGTTTAAATTGTGTGAAAAACCTCTAGTTCCAGACATGAGGCAATCACATATATTTGGTATTTTAAAATAAAAATTTTCAGACCAATTCAAGAATGTGGACCAGTGGAGAAAAAGGTGTGTACTGCTATTATGCATGAAAGAGAGAACGATTGTAATGTGTAAGCTATTGGTATGCGTGGTACCAGCCATTAGTATGCATGTTTGTCGAACTGATACAATGCGGAAAAAAGAAGGTAACACTCTGTACAAGCAGAAAACAACACCTTGTCAAGAGTCAAATAATGCGGGTCAATCCCGAGAGTATTATAACTGTGGGAATTTGGGACACTGGAGCAGGAATTGTAGGCTTCCGAAAGGAAGGAAGCCAGGTTACAAGAATGCTGAGGCAAAACAGGGCCACAGGAAGGCAGCCGACGACCCAGTACAAATTTTAGTGGCCGCTTTACAGCAGGTTATGGGTTACGGGAGGATCTAGTACCTGCCTCAGTAGTAAACACCAATTCACACTCGACGAAATGAGTGACCAGAAAGACTTACTTAGTGGCTTTACTGGCCATAGCCTAATGGCAACATTCACTAAGCCATTAAAGATAGGATTAGGGCACTATTTCTTTCAACATTCATGCCGATCCACTCCACCTGTCGTTGGAGAGACAGATATTATAGGAATTGATATTATGAGAATTTATAATTTAGCCTATGACCTGGCCAATAGATGTATATGGAAAATGTCAGACTTAATGCAGCAATTCGAGGTACCCACCGGAATGTATGATGCGCGCGTGTGTTGTATGAAAATTTTCAATTTTAACTCTTCAGAGATGACCCCCTCCCCCGAACTACAGGATTAATGGGCATCAGGGTATAGATAGGACCATGGCCAAATTGAAGGAGCTATGCTGGTGGTCTGGAAGTGGAAGTGGAAGGGTACGTCAAAAACTGTCTGAACAATCCGACACAGTACAAAACCCAGGCAGAATTAGGACATACTAGACAGGGCAAGGGCCCTTGGACTCAACTTAAGATAGAATATGTAGGATCTTTACCCACCTGTCCCGGTGGTAAGAAATACATCCTAGTAGTGGTGGATGTATTCTCCAAATGGATCGAAGCATTTCCAACTAACACTAACTCGGCCGCCACAACCGCAAAAATACTTATCGAAGAAGTGTTCTCCAGATGGGGATTACCAGAGGGCATCGATTCTGACTCGGGAACACATTTCACGGGACAAGTTATGCAGCAGGTCATGCAATTGGCAAGGGTAAAACAGAAATTCCATAGTGCCGACCATGCGGAATCAAACGGACTGGTAGAGCGCATGAATCGGACATTGAAAACAATGAAAATTAGTACAGCAGAACCACACGTCCTGGAACAAGGTCCTCCCTTATGTATTAATGGCCATCCGAAACACAGTGGTAGTCTCGACAGGCTATTCACCCCACGAGCTAATGACTGGAAGATTCATGAGAGGTGTCCAAGCCTTCATGGGATTAGATGTGAACGAGATCCAGAAAACTTCCCTGTATTCAGAGAAATACATGTCAAACTTGATCAAGTATTTGGAAGCTGCGAGATTGGCTGCTACAGTGAAATTGGGAAACAAACATTAAAAAAAGTAAGGCCTACTTTGATGGGAAGGTACACCCATGGGAACTAATAATCGGAGATCAAGTAATGGTAAAAATCCAGAAGGAAGGAACTTTCTTTGCCCCTAAATATGCCGGATCATTTAGTATAATGGAAAAGGCTAGCGCCTCAGTGTTCAAGGTCATGGATGGCCAAGGGAAGTATAAGTGGCACCACCTTAACCAGCTAAAACCCTTTAGGAAAATGAACAGCCACATGTACCATGTCATGTTAGATTCAGCAGAGACAGGGCTCGCCCCACCCGACCCAGCAGCTAACCCGATTCCAGCCCAAGGTATAATACCCATCTTGCCACCTATCCAAAATTTAGAGACCGCAAGTAGTTCAGTGGAAGCCACCAAAGAAGAAAGTAATGATTCAGGAGATGACCAGGTACTCGCCCCAGGGATACCTGATGAAGCCCGTGCCCCCCACGATGAGACGGCACCAAGTCCGACAGACGGTTTGTCATGGAGCTTCGAAGCTATGAGTCTCACACCTCGAGTCAACCCCCTGGCCAGGAGAAGGAAGTGAGGATGACGGTTCCCAGAGAGAGAAAGGAACATAGTCGCATGGACTAGAAACCATCCAATACCTTTGCCTGGCTCTGCCCCGGTTTCGAGGAGATTGAGAAGACCTGCTCTGTAAAGAGAGCAACTGATACTGTGTTTTATTATCCTACAGGATGGAATCAGAAAATTTTTGTGCTCTGTGTGTTTATTTATTACTGTAATTTGATGACAATGTACAGTATGTGTTGATATCTGTTGTACTTAATATAAGTAATATTCAGTTGCCCAACTGGTGCCCAGACAATTTAAGAAAATTGTATCAGGACCTGACTTCGCTACTGTTGAGACAAGAAATAGGACTGAATAAGACGGAAAGTAAGAGTACGCGGAAAAGATGCATTGCAAACGACATAGGTACAGCGTATGGGGCAGGAATGGCCACAGTCAATACCTTAGATATTACTAATCTGAACGCTAAGATAAAGGGATTGACCGGACAAATAAAGCAGGTTTTAAATAGTTTAAAAATAATCAGAGACAGGTAACGGAGGCACGAAAAAATGACCGTAAGCTGGAGAAAAGAATGGTCACCATATTGGAAAGTCACGCTCAGACTATCAACCAATTAATCAATGTTGCCAAGAAAGCAGAGAACCAAACTCAGGCGCAAGTTATGGAAACTGGATTATTGAATAATTACGGGAAAACCTGCAGGAAACCAAAGAGGGTAGAGTCCCCACCTGGATCAATAAAATCCAAATTCAGAGTCTGACCTCGAATAAGGAAGCCCACCCTCCAGATGGATGCCAGCTGCGAAAACACTGCAAAGTGTGGTTTCAAGACCAGCACTGCCAAGAACTGTACTCTGACCATGTTGAATGTGAAGGCCCAAACATTCATTAGGAGTGCCTATTTGGGGAAATGGGACTTATTGTTTCACCATCACCAAAAGGACCTACCATTACGGAACACAAATTTGCCCAATACCCAAACCAAGCTTCTGCACTCACCCGTTGATACCTATGAGAATTAGAAAAAAAGAAATGATTAATATCGGAAGAAGAGGACAAGTACAAAGAAGTTCCTATATCGAAGCCGAAACCCAACTGTGATCAAATCATTATATATATATGATGATTGATCAAAGGGAGGAATGTGGAAGTACTGACCATAAGGTCACCGGTCTGGGCAGCCAAAGCGGAGCCAATTTCCCCCAACATAAAGACCAAGTATGCACTGTCAATTTCAGCAGGAAATACCCTGATCACCTCAGACTTACTGGCACCAACTCGACATCAAGAAAGACCCTGATCGCCTCAGACTTACTGGTGCCAACTCGACTAGTTAGGCATGAAAAGGAGGGTATAAAGATAGACAAGTTTGGACAGTCCATAGCGAGGGCCTAGGAGTAATACTCGGCAGAAGTAGGCACCAGGGAAGAGACCCTTGACGGAACAGTGTTAGGACGAACTGATCATCCGGGGACCTATTGTGTAACTATAAAGTATAAGTGGTGAGTCTTGTACTTCTCCTGTATTAAATGAACATTAACGGTACCGCCATTGTCGAATGTGTCATTTGGTATTTAACTCAAGAACTGTCGCAGGTGACTACTAGTCACATGACTAGCAAAATTGCCATTCGAGCAACAGATCGAAACCGAATTGAGGGATTCAACCATACAGCTCCGGGAAAGATAGGCATCGATTTGGGAGGCGACAAAACATTCAAGGGCTTTGGAGAGGAAAGGGAGGTTGGAGATGGGGCAGTAGCTTGCAAATACAGTGGGGTCAAGAGTTGGTTGTTTGAGGAGAGAGCTGATGGCGACAGATTTGAAGGAGATTGGGACAGTACCTGAGGAGAGCGAACCATTAACAATGTCAGTTCAGATAGGAGCCAGAAAAGAAAGTTGGGTGGTTAGCAGTTTACTGGCAATAGGGTTGAGGGAGCAGGAAGCAGGTTTCATGGACAAGATGAGCGTTCAGAGCTCAAGAGGGGATATCGGAGAGAAACTGGAGAAAGATGCAAGTTCAGGGCAGGGGGAAACCTTAGAGAAAGTTTGGCCAGGTGGGCTAGAGGAAGGAAGGGATGTAGCAGAGGCAGCTGATCGGATGGTCTCAATCTTAGAGACAAAGACGTCTATTAGCCAGATAAAATGTATCTAAACTACTTTTTAAATAGTAAATGCAGAGTTTATCAATGTCCACCTATCTTCCGTGAAGCAAAAAAGTACATTTTATCTTATTAGTCGATCATACCTTAGATGCTTCTGTACTTTACAGTCATTTGTTCCAATTTCCCATGCAAACTTGACACCGCTGGATTACGGTTCAGTTAACTATATTTCACCTACAGTACACCAAGGGTGTGAAAGTAGCACAGGGAAAGTGGGCTATGCAATTAATTACAAGAAGGGCTAACAAGACAAGGGAATACACATTAAATGGTAGGACACTGTGAAGCGTAGAGGAACAATGGGACCTTGGAGTGCATGTCCACAGATCCCTGAAGGTGGCAGGCCAGGTCGATAAGGTGGTTAAGAATGCATAGAATACAAGAGCAGGGAGGTTATGCTTGAAATTCATAACACACTAGTTAGGCCACAGCTAG